>NW_012147964.1:1091366-1206891 GCF_000956105.1 Propithecus coquereli
TTTTTTTTTTTTTTTTTTGAGATGGGGTCTTGTTTTATCGCTCAGGCTGAAGTACAGTGGTGTGATTCTAGATAATCCCTGTTACCTCAAACTTCTAGGCTCAAGTGATCCTCCCACCTCAGCTTCTTGAGTAGCTAGGACCACTTCTGGCTAATTTTCAATTTTTTTTTTTTTTAGAGATGGGATCTCACTATGTTGCCCAGACTGGCCTCGAGCTCCTGGGCTCAAGTGATCCTGACACCTCGGCCTCCCAAAGTGCTGCGATTATAGTCATGAGCCACTGGGCCTGGCCCTGTTGGGTTCTTTTTTACAGTTTCTGTTTCTTGGTAGAGATTCCCATATGTTCATTTATTACATATATACCTTCCTTTAAGTTCTCGAACATAATTTTAGTAGCTGCTTTAGTCCTCGTCTGCTCTCTGTGTCATCTGGATTGTCTTGGGTTTGATTGTAATTGACTCCTTTTCTTCTTTCTTCAGTGTAGGTTACACTTCCCTGCTACTTGTCAGAGCTTATGATTTTTATTGGGTCCTGGACATCATGAATGAATTGTTGTATAATATTAATGTCTGGATTCCGCTGGTTCCCTTGAAGGCAGCTGACTTGGCTAGATTCAAACTTTCTCTCCTACAGTGGGCAGAAGCTGAAATCTCCACTTAGTTTTTTCATCTTTGAGCTACTGTTTTTTTCCTGAGACCTCTGGTATGTCCCCCACACCTGTGAGGTGTAGTCAACTGGCCAAAGATTTGGATGGATTTTGTAGGCAGATTTGGGGACTTGACCCTCCTGTGGCTCTCACTCTTCCAGAATCCCTCCTACCCCACCGCAATCACTCAGAATGCTGTCCTTGAACACTTCAGGGCAACTAGCCTGATGCTTTCTGCCACCCAGGTGTTTGTGGGTTGGGGGATGCCCCCAGGCAAAACCCCAGACTCGCCAGTCTGACGTGTAGACAGTACATGGTAATGATGTGTTAGAGCAAGGGAACACATTAATGTGAAAACTCCCACGACACAGACTAACTTGCATTCTAGAAGGTGCATGCTGGCCATGTGAGCAGAGCGTGGTCTCCCCATCCATCCCCAACACTGTCACGGGCTCTCCTTATTTAGATAAGATTCGACCTTTGGAGCAAAATTATTTCCGCCTGCGGAACAAGGAGCTGGTCTTAGTCAGGTCAGCTTTCCCACCTCATCACTGGCAGATTCTTTTCTCGAAGAGTTCTAGTCAAATTGTCTCCTCCTAGCATCACTGACGTTACCCACTTCTTGGCTTCAGAAGGGAGCTGAGCGGTGTGTGGTGTGCAAGTGACCGATATAAACATTTAGAGAAAACTGTAAATTCAAGTTTGATTAAGCAACTTGCAACAGAAAAAATCCCAAAGGTTAGTGCTGTTAAGGAGAGAGAGAAAGTTGGAGACCCAGAAAGACACAATTGGAAATTCAGTCTTTTTAAAGAAGAGAATGCAGATGTCCCCCAAGTGAGATGTTCAATGCCGCAGCCAATCGCCGCGTGGCTCTGGGGCCATCTAGTGGTGAGAGCTGCGTCCGGCTGGCACAGAACCGAAGAATGGGTTCTGGGTCCCGCCAAAGGCACCTGGGTGGGCAACTGGGGGAAGTCAGGGAACAGTCCCCGACAATAAAGACGGGATTAAACCAGCGCACAGTCCCATTCAAATACACACACACCCCTTTCTGCTTTCCTTAGGGAAATTGTTAATAGTTTAATCTTATCTTTAAGAAAAGAAGGCTAAAAAAAAAAATTTGTGTTCTCAGTCTTAGAGGTGGGAACTCTTGGGGTGTTGGACGTGGACTTGTGCATGTACTTCCATCCTCACTGCACCCCATGGGGCAGGAGCCGTGGAGACCCCACACTTGGGGGCTGACATGGTCAGAGCTGGTGCCAGAATAAGGGACTGGTGTGCCTGATCACAAAGCCACCCACGCCTAAGTTTGCGTATTTAACTGTTTCTCAAATGCTTAACCTAGCTGATTGTTTATTTAAAAATGAAGACTGGGCTGGGGGTGACGGCTCTCGGAGTCTCACTGTGTTGCTCAGGCTGGCCTCGAACTCCTGGGCTCAAATGATCCTCCTACCTCAACCTCTCAAAGTGCTGGGATTACGGGCATGTGCCACCACGCCCGGCCTGTTTTGGTTATATATGTTGAAAAACAGCCTCTGCTCCCCTCTGTCCATCTATGGATCGGCTGTGCAACCCGGTTCCCCCTTCCTTACCCGGTACCCAGAGTGTCTGCATTTCTGCTTAGAAGAACATGGAAATTTCTGCTCGCCCCTCTTGAACTTGCAAGTTGCCTCTTTGGGCATCGTGCGTGCAACCCTTGCCCACCCAGTCTCTCTCCACCTCTCTTTAGAACTGAGCATGCAGAATTCGGAGAGCGGATCGGAGTCGCCGGCGTCCGTGGCCCTGCGTCCGTCAGCGGCAGCCCAGCCTGTGCCAGCCTCCCCGCAGGTAACAAACGCCCGCGCCGGGGCAGGAGGGCGGCCAGTGTGGACGTGTGCCCTGTGGGTTTGAAGAACTACGTGGATCCGCAGAGAGAGAAATCTATACTTTCCTGAGTGGACTTCTCAGCCCCAAGACCGCTGCTGTTGAAATAGGCACCGCTTCGTCCACATTATTAGGTTTTTTTGGCTATTTGTGAAAAAGGTCCCATCAAGGAAATGATGGGAACTGAAAAAGAAACCACTGCCCTGAATCCGACTTAGTCTCCTCTTATCCTTATCTCTCAATGAAAGTTTTCTTGGACTTTGGAAATGACCCCTTTACACAGATAAGTCAGAATTCTTAGGATTTGGGTTGAAATGGAATCTAGCATTAGAATGAAGATGTTCTTTAAAACTTGCAGAGAGAGAATTTTCATGTTGAGACTCTCTCTGTTTCTGGATTCCTGCTATGGATTGAAATAAGCTGTAGGTTGGGTGCAGTGGCTCACGCCTGTAATCCCAGCACTTTGGGAGCCTGAGGTGGGAGGATCACTTGAGGTCAGGAGTTCGAGACCAGCCTGGGCAACACAGTGAGACCCCATCTGTACAAAAAATTTTTTTTTAAAAAATTAGCCAGGCATAGTGGTGTGTGCCTATAGTCCCAGCTACTCAGAAGGCTGAGGCAGCAGGATCCTCAGTTCTAGGTTGCGCTGAGTTCTAGGTTGCAGTGAGCTATGATAGCACCACTGCACTCCAGCCTGGGCAACAGAGGAAGACCCCATCTCGAAAAAAAACTGAAAGAAGGAAGGGAGGGGAGGGAGGAAGAAAGGAAGGAAAGAAAAAGAAAGAAGCATGTAAAGTAGACATGAATGTAAAGTGAGCGGCACAGGCCACGTGAAACAGACTGAAGGCTCGTCACAGTGTGCAGAAGTCCACTATGGCCATGTGATCACCCTCGATTTAGAATCTTAAAGTTAGGAACACAGCAAAAAGAAATGATTAAAGTGGAGGAAAAAATTCATCAAAAACAAAAAGGCAGACAGCAAAGCAGTTTATTCGATTTAGAATGTGTAGCTGGACATCTTTAGCTTTTATTTCTTGCAAATATAGGGTGGGGGTGATTTTGGAAGCCCATCTGAGGTGCAGACAGGGCACGATCAGATGCTATCGTCCTGCCAGCAGATCGTGGCCTAATGGGTTTGTTTCCTGCCCACCCAAACCTGTGCTAGAGGGGTCAGCCCTCCCGCCCGCCAAGCCCCTCTCTCAGGCACCCCCTGGGCCTCGAGGGACTCTGCCTTCCTCTGCAGCAGCCTCAGTGTCACTGTCACAGCTTGAAATGTGGCCCGTGCGCCTGAGGAACTGGACTTGACAATTTCTGCAAATCTCTCTGACTTTGCATTTAAACAGCCACGCAGCTGCACAGCGAGCGGCTGCCGTGCCGGGCCGCTCAGTGTTAACAGTGTGCAAATGGAGATGCTGAGTATTCTTATGTGTTCAGTTAATTGAGGTAGAACTCACACAGCATGAAATTAATCATTTTAAAGTGTACAAGTCAGTGGTATTTAGTACATTCACAATGTTGTGCCACCAGCACCTCTGTCTAGTTCCAGAACTTTTCATCCCCCCCAAAATAAAACCTTCTCCCCATTAGTGGTCACTCTCCAGCCCTTACCCCCAGCCCTGGCACCCACAAATCCACGTCCCGTCTCTGTGGATCTGCCTGTTCTGGACGTTTCATATAAACGGAGTCTCACACTGTGTGTCCTTCTGTGTCTGGTGTCTCTCACTGAGCACGATGTCCTCAAGGTCCCTCCACGCTGTGGCCTGTGTCAGGCAGTGGTGTCATGGCTGAGCGACATTCCAGTGTGTGGAAGGACCACACTGTGTTTGTCCTTCATCCACTGATGTTTGTGCCACCTGTGTTCTTGTGGCTGGTTGTGAGCTCGCAGAGGGCTGTGTCCCTATGAAGTCTCCGGGCGCACAGCTCCCAGCTCAGCTGGACCCTAAATGCCCTTAGGGGTGTCCTTTTTGTGCCTTCTTCACCTTGCCGCTCCGTTCCTGGGACACTAGGGGACAGTGTGTCCTCACTGCGCACCCCTCAGTGGTGTGTGCAAGGCAGAGTCACCGCGACCCGTGACACTCAGGGTCCTTGTGAGAAAACCACCGCGTGGCAGTCAATGCCCAGCTCTAAATAAACACAAGAAACGCTCCTGTTTCTCTCCCAACGCACAGTTCACTTGGACTCCTCATATTTTCATGGCTCTGGGGGGCCAGTCAGGTCCTCCGAGCAAAATAGCAAAGCCACCCTGTGATGACGCGACTCAGGAGACCAGAGAGCAGTGGAGGCAGAGAGTGAGGGACCTGACACAGGACACCTGGCTCGAGTCTGGGTTCTAGAATTTAGTATCCTGGGGCCTTGGATACTACGTGACCACTCTGGGCTTCATTTTCCCTCTTGTATAAAACAGGACAAATGCGGTGTGCACTGCAAAACCTCGGGGTGCCACAAAGCACCCTCCCAGGGCTAGTGGTGTGGACAGGTGTCCAGAGGGTCCCTCTGTGCCAGGGACAGCCAGCATCAGCTCATCGCAGACTACAGACCCCACAGAGGCAGAGCTGCTTGGGGCCGAGTGGAGGCACCTGTGCTTCTGTGTGTGTGTGTGCGTGTGTGTACATATGTGTATATCCGTGCCCGGGAGTCTGCGCATGTGTGTGGTGCGCGGGGGTGAGTGTGTGTGCACACTTGTGGACGTGTGTGGGGTGTTAGTGTACCTGCACGGGCCTGCAGTGTGTCCGCCCAGGTCGGCATGAGCGTGTGCGAGTCCAGCCCCGCCCTCCCCCCGTCCTGTCACCCTGCCTGTTTAGACAAAGCCGCAGACAGCCTCCGTGTTCTGTGTTCGTCTTCGGCACTGACCTCTGACACGTCTCACCGCCTCCTCTCCCTTCTCTTTCAGAGGGTATTGGTCCAGGCCGCCAGCTCCGCCCCCAAAGGGGCCCAGATGCAGCCCATCTCTCTCCCCAGAGTGCAGCAGGTAACGACAGCGCCACAGCACCGGCCACGGCGCGGTTGGCACTTAGCGACTTAGAACCATCTCTGAGCGATTCGTCCTTTCCTGTTGTTGCTGTTCCTTTTCGTTTCTTAGCCAGAACGCTTTTCCAGAAGCTATATGATTTTTTCTTAAAAAAATTCTTTTATTGCAGATAAAATTCTTTTATTGCAACAAGCCAGGCAAGCTGGTGATCTTTCGTTTGTTCATAAATTCAGCAAGCATTTGGGAAGTGAGAGAGCACCCAGTGCTCAGGGCAGTGCTGAGGTAGAAATGCAGACAGAAAGGAAGGGTGCTGTGGCTGGGCACGGTGGCTCACGCCTGTAATCCCAGCGCTTTGGGAGGCCGAGGTGGGATGATTTCTTGAGGCCAGGAGTTCGAGACCAGCCTGGGCAACATAGCGAGACCCCATCTCTACAAAAAAAATTTAAAAATTAGCCAGATGTGGTGGTGCACACCTGTAGTCCTAGCTACTAAGGAGGCTGAGGCAGGAGCATCACTTGAGCTGAAAGTTCATGGCTGCGGTGAGCTATGATGATGCCATTGCTCCAGCCTTGGCAACAGAGCAAGACTCCCATCTCTTAAAAAACAAAATGAAAGAAGGAAATAAATCGTTCCAGACTGGAGGAACATAGAACCTCCCAGAGAGGCAAACTCATCTGCAAGCAAGTGCAGTACCCTCAGACAGGTGCACCACAGAGGAAATGCCTCTGGTGAATTAAATTACCTAAAGATAAAGTTTGAAAGCATGGCTGGCCAGCAAGTGGTAACACAGGTCATCAGCTCAGGGACAGGTGGTGGATCTAGAAGGGCAGTCAGCAAACCATTTCTTAAAAAGGCCAAATAGTACTTTTTTTTGGCTTTGTGGGCCAGGCGGTCTCTGGAACAGCCACCTAATTCTGCCGTTGTAGCACAAAAGCAGCTTTAGACATAGGTAAACAGATGGTCAGGGCTGTGTGCCAATAAAACTTTATTTACAAAAACAGGCAGTGGGCCAGATTTGGCCCCCAGGCCCAGGTTACAGTTTGTCAACTCTGCTCTGTAGAATCCTGAATTAAAGTTAATTCAGACTTCTTCTTAAAAGGACCCATGAGACCCTAGAAAATGCACCTGTCTCTTCAAGGATGTCCTGCTTAGATTAGTAGCCTGTTTATAAATGTTTGTCAGGTGACTGTGTCCGTGGGAACAGGGAAGGTTTGCAGGCCCAGCAGGGACCCAGCGTCTCAGGTCAGTGGCTCTGTCTTAACTTCTGTCTATGTAAGATCCTCCCCAGGGACACCATCAAGGGAGGGGGGACAAGGACCTATGTGTGATTCCAGAAGCTTCCCCAACTCAGGGCACCTTGAACTTGCCAGGTGACTTCTGCATTTCACTCAGTTCCCTAGGGCTTGACATTCAGCTTTCACCCCTGAGGATAGCACCCAGCCTATGGTCACTCCTGGAACTTGCTGTTAGGCGCGTGTATACCATGCTCCGTTGTCCCGGGAGGTGGGGGTCAGCCCTGTCCCACGGCTTCAAGCAAAGGCTTAGGGAGGAGGGTCACCACGAGACCCGAGCAAGCCCAGCACTGTGACCCTCCATCTTCTCACCCCAAAATTAGGCTGACCTCGGCCGGCATGCACTAGGATGCCCTCCGTGGTGAGAGTTTAGAGTTCCACGTGCAAAGCGCTGGACGGGGCGGGGGTGGGGGGGACACTGGGGTCCCCCATTGCCCCATCTCTCCAGGCATGTCGCTCCTTCCAACCCTGCTCAAACTTCAGAGTCTGCCCTCCTCCCTGTCAGGGAGTGTCGGGAGGGGGACAGGTAGAGTGTCATCAGCTCGAGCCCTCTGCCCGAGCCAGGGACTGTCCAGTGTGCCAAGGCTGGAGCTCTGTCCCCAGCTTTGGATATGTCTGTCCTGGCGTCCTTCTAGGAGGGCCGACTGTGGGAGGGACATTTGCACTTGGTACTAAACGTTCATAAACGGCAACAGAAGACATTTGCGGTTTGAATAACGCGGAAATAGCTGACGCGAGAACGAGCGGCGGTGACTCGGTGTGTTTGGTGCCGTTGCAGGTGCAGCCCGTGCAGCACGTGTACCCCGCGCAGGCGCAGTACGTGGAGGGGGGAGACGCCGTCTACACCAATGGAGCCATGTACGTGCTGTGGATAAGACCTGATTTTCCGTTTCACAAGGACTCGTGGAGCGTTCTGCTCTCTGACCATATGACGCTGGGGGCAGAAAATGAGGCGTTTCTCTGGCAGTTCGTTTGCTCGAGACGCATTTGTTTTCGTGTGTTTTGATGATTGTCTTCACACGAGCAGGGGCTGTGTGTGGGGGCTTGGCGTGATTCATGTTGTGATCGGTGGAGTTGGTCGATTTCCGAAAGCACGACGTTGAAGCAAAGGAGTGCGTGTAAAACTGGCGAAATGGGAACAGCCCGTGGGTTGTACTGAGGCCACTTTCCCGGTTTTGATGTGCTGCCATTACACAGGGGACAGTAAACAAGCACATGGCTCCAAGAGACCTGGGGGGCCTCGCTGCCACCCAGAGGGACACGTCACTAACCTTCACTCACCAATCAGGAAAAACCGCTGCTACCCACCTTTTACGATGGCCGGCAGCACTCGAGTGTGACTTAAAAATTTCAATCTTAGCAGACATGGTTAATCCTTTAATCCAGATGTTAAAGGAATATTAGATGCATTCTTGGTGTCACTTGGAAATTATTTTTCTTATACAACTTCATTCTTTTTAGCTTTTTGTTTTGAAATAATCATAGGCTCACAGGAAGTTGCAAAATGAGTACCTAGAGCCCCGTGGATGCTTCCTCCTCGGGCTTCCCCAGGGGTGACACCGTACGTGACAGTCGAGCAGTATCAAAACCTGGACATTGGCATTGGGGCCATCCTGTTAGCTGGCCTGTGGGCCTTATTCAGTGTCACCCGTCGTTGTGCACATTCCCTCGTGCGTGTACGTGCGTGTATGTTCCTGTGCAGTTGAATCCCGCGTATAGACGCGTGTAACCACCACAGTAAGATACAGAACTGCTCCCTCTCCACCCGGTTATCCACGTGGAATTTTTTTTGTGTGGTCTTCAATTAGCCTGTCACCCCGAACGGTTTCAGAGAGTGGAGCTGAGCTCTTTACTGTGTCTGAGTTCCACCCGCCATGTCCGAATTGCTCCGCGTGCCTGGTCTCGCGGCTCCAGCCTGCCCGTGACGTTTTGCTGCGTTCCTTTGAGACTCGGATGCAGCGTTCAAACCGGACAGGGTCCCACGGTGACCTCTCTCTTTCTGACAGACGCACAGCCTACGCCTACAACCCCGAGCCGCAGATGTACGCCCCCAGCAGCGCTGCTTCCTACTTCGAGGCCCCGGGAGGTGCGCAGGTGACGGTGGCAGCCTCGTCCCCGCCCGCGGTGCCCTCCCACAGCATGGTGGGCATCACCATGGATGTCGGGGGCAGCCCCATCGTGTCCAGCGCGGGAGCCTATCTCATCCACGGGGGCATGGACGGCGCACGACACTCCCTGGCCCACACCTCCCGGTCATCGCCAGCCACGGTATGTGGGAGGCCCCCCGGGGGCCAGCAGGGTGGGCCATGTGTAGACTCGCAACACCAGCAGCAGGGACGATGAGTAAGAGGCAGCCCAGAGCCCTGGGGGGCTGTCATCTGCGGTGGACCCAGGTGGCCCCATGTTGGAGTCCCGCCAGCCTCAGACGGGCCGAGTGATCCTAGGCAGGTCTGTGGGGCTCTTTGAACTGCAGCCCACCCTGGTGCAGAGAGGAACAGGAGCCAGGAGTCCCGGCTATGGTGGAAATCGCACGAGTAAAGCATCTCCCACTGGTAGCTGTCGCCGCTCGCGCTGTCATCGTTGTCGTCTTTCCCGTTTTCGGAGGCTTAGATCAGTCCATCCACACGAAAACAGGACCCACCCAAACAAGACAGAGTTTCCCTGCAGAGCGCTACCGAATTCTTACTGCCGCATTCCCGTGCAAAATAATTACTTACCTGCTTTTAAAAAGTCTCTGCTGTTAAAACTCCATTTTCCGTGTTTACTTTTATTTTGTTTTAGCTTTTAAATTAGCAACAGAGTAAAGTTGACTTTTTGGCGTACAGCCCTGTGAGTTTTGACACACGTGTGGATTTGTGTAACCACCCCCACAATCAGGATACCCACAAAACCCCCGCGTGGTGTTTCTTGGCGGTCAGAGCCCCCTGCCCCCACCCCTGGCAAACGCCGATCTCTTTCCTGCCACTGTAGTTTTATCTTTACAGGCGTGTTGTGCAAATGGAATCACACAGTGTGTGACATTTTAAGACTGGCTTCTTCCACTTTGTGGTGCCTTTGAGACTCAGTCGAGTCGTTGCATGGGTCAGTAGTTGGTTCTTTTTTGTTACTGAGTAATATTCCGCTACACTGTAGTTTGTTTATTCACTCACTAGTTGAGGGCCATTTGGATGGTTTCCGTTTTGGGGAGATTATGAATCAACCATCTCTGAGAATTCACATGCAGGGTTTCGTATGGACGTATCTTTTCCTTTCTTCCGGGTAAATACCTATGCGTGGGATTGCTGGCTCACAGACGCAGTAAGTGAATGTTTAACTTTATCAGAAAACACCAGAGAGTTTTCCCAAGTGGTCGTCCCATTTTGCATTCCCACCAGTAACACGTGAGGGTTCCTGACGATCCATTTCGCCGTCCCAACTTGATGTCGTCGGGACTCTTTAATTCGGCCATTCTGCTAGGCATGTGGCGGTACCGCACTGTGGTTGTAACTTGCATTTTCTTTATAGCTCCTGATGGGAAACAGCTTTCCATGTGTGTGCCTCCTTTGCTAAATGCTCTCTGGTGAAGTGTTAGTTCAAGTCATTTGCTTAATTTTTTTTAACCGGGTTGGTTGTTTTTGACAACTGAGTTTTGAGAATTCTTTATATATTCTAGATACAAGTGGATACAAGTATCCAGACATACTTCTCTCCTAGAGGACTGGTGGGGTGGAACCAGGTTTAGGGTTGTTATTGACCAGAAAGTTCTCACAGACAGCATTCATTTTCGGGTTTGATTTTAGCAAACTGCATCAACTTATAATAGCTGAATATACTGGGATCACAAGTCACAGGTCTACTGAGAAATGGCAGTGTTCTCTGTGGTTCAAGAACCATCTTGTAGCAAGCAAACATGCTCCTCAGACCCCTGGGCCACCCAGTTACTGTGGTTTGTTGTCCAACTTGCTTTGGAAGAATTGAATTTTTTTAAGCACACCGACAAGCTCCTGGGGAGTTAGCATCTTGGATGGGAATGTGATTCCTGACTTCTGCCTGCTCTGTTGATGTTTATTGGCTTGTTTTTGGCGTGGGAACATCTCACAAGTATGTCACAGAGATTCGAAGGACTTTCCAGGAGCCGAGAACAAGAATGGCCCTGAGATTGCAACAGAAATATGGCTCTTGGACCCAATATTTAACATCCGCCAGTTTGTTCATGTCAGAGCTTTGTTTAGTGGGACTTTTAAGTTAATCCCAAAAACAGAGCATGAAGACTGAAGCAGGCTGGATGCAGTGGCTCACACTTGTGATCCTAGCACTCTGGGAGGCTGAGGCAGGAGGAGTGCTTGAACTCAGGAGTTCAAGACCAGCCTGGGCAACATAGCAAGACCCTGTCTCTACTAAAAATAGAAAAATTAGCCAGGCGTCGTGGAGCATGCCTATAGTCCCAGCTACTTGGGAGGCTGAGGCAGTGAAGCAGGAGGATCACTTGAGCCCAGGAGTTTGAGGCTGCAGTGAGCTATCATGACGCCACTGCACTATAGCCCAGGTGACAGAGCAAGACTCTGTCTCAAAAAAAGAAAAAAGGCTGAGGCATGAAACTCTCCTAGGAGTCACTGTATTCTTCACCAGAATGTATTCATATTAAAAAGTTTTAAATTTTTAATTTAAAGAGAATCAAGTGCTGTGGCTCATACATGTAATTCCAGTGACTAAGGTAGGAAGATTACTTGAGGCCAGGAGTTTGAGGCCAGCCTGGACATCACAGCAAGACCCCATCTCTAAAAACATACATACATACATACATAAAAATTTTTTAAATGGGGGAGAAAGAAAGAAAATACTGGTTTTATTGAAGAATGTCCTTGATGAAGCAGTAAAAAGTATAAATTTTGTTACGTCTCAACCCTTGAGCACACATCTCTAGTATTCTGTGTGATGAGATGCAAAATCTACCAAAGTACAATGCTCATTTCTAGCAAAAGCCTGCTTGCACTTGTTTGAATTATGGGCAGAACTAGTCACTGTTTTCATAAAACAACATGTTTTGATTGAAAGAATGACAGACTATGATTACTCGGGCTCAGGTATTTGGCAGACATTTTCTCAAAAATGAACAACAGTAAGCATGACATATTAAGGAGAACAGCTGGCAGGTTTTTGTTGCCAATGATAAAATTTAAGCTTTCAAACAAAAAGTAAGAATTTTGGAAAACTTATGTCTGCCACTAGGAACCTGACAGAGTCTCAGTAGTTAATGGCTTTTCTGGTGAGGTTGGTAGCAATACTAACAGATGCGATTTCTTGATATTATGTCAACGTTTAGAAGATGTGTAAACTCAGAAAACCCATATTTTCCAAGTGACCAATAAATACATGATGTTTGCTGTTATATAACCATGCCCATCAGTAAAAGATTCATTCAAATTACAAGAGAGACTAATACATTTTAAAAAATTAGTTCTATGTAATTATTTTTCTTGAGATAAAATCTACCATTTTAAAGTATACAACTCAGTGGTATTTAGTACATTCACAATGTTGTGCAGTCATCACCACTATCTAGTTCTGGAATATTTTCATCACCCCATAAGGAAACCCCACCCCCATTAGCCATCATTCTGCACTGCCCTTCACTCCATCCCCTGACAACCACTAATCTCCAGGGATTTGCCTGTTCTGTACATTTCATATAAAAGGAGCAATACAACATGTGGTCCTTTGTGACCGGCATCTTTCATAAGCGTAACGTTTTCGAGGCTCACTCATATTGTGGCATGTGTTAGAACTTTATTCCTTTTATGGCTAAATAATAGTCCATTGTATAGATGGACTACGTTTCATTTATCCATATATCTATCGATTGACATTTGGGTTTTTCCACTTTTTGGCACTTTGAATAAGTCATTCCACTGGCTTCTGGCCTCCATGGTTTCTGATAAGAAATCAGCGATTACTTTTACTAGGGATCCCCTGTTTGTGACAAGTCACTTCCCTCTGACTGCTCTCAGGATTCTCTCTTTGTCTTTGTCTTTCAACAGTTTGATTACAATGTGTCTTGCTGTGCATTTCTTTGAGTTTATAGTACTTGAGTTATATTGAGATTTCTGAATGTGTAGATTCATGTCTTTCATCAGATTTGGGAAGTTTTCAACCATTATTTCTTCACATATACTTTCTGCCTCTTTCTCTCCCTTCTCTCCTGGGACTCCTGTTGTGTGTTTGTCAGTGTGACTGATGGAGTCCCTCGAGTTTCTTAGGTTAAGTTTCTTTATTTTTTCATTCTTTTTTCTCTTTGTTCCTCAAATTGAATAATCTCAATCCACCTATTTTTAAGTTCCCTGATTCTTCTGCCTGCTCAAATCTGCTGTTGAACTTCTAGTGAATTTTTCATTTCAGCTATTGTACTTTCACTTCCAGAATTTCTATGTGGTGCCTTTTTACAATTTCTGTATCCTTATTGTTATTCTCTATTTGGTGAGACATCTCTCTCATGGCTTCTTTTAATGCTCTATACATGATGCCCTTTAGCCCTTTGAGCACATTTTAAATAGTTGATTTAAACTCTTTGTCTCATAAATCCAACATCTGGGTTTTCTCAGGGACAGTTCTCTTTATTTTTTTTTCTGTGTTGGGCCATACTTTCTTGTTGGTTTGCATGCCTCATAGTTTTTGTGTAAAATTGTGTATTTTGAATATGGCAACTCTAGATATCAAATTCTTCCATGCCCCCCCGGGCTTGTTGTCACTGCTTGTAGTTGTTGTTGATTGTTTGTTTGTTTATTTAATGACCTTTCTGGAATAATTTTGTAAAATCCGTGTTCATTGTCATGTGTGGCCACCAAAATCTCTGTTTGGTTAGCTTAGTGTTCAGCTAATGATTTGACAAGAGTTTTCCTTCAATACCAAGTTTCATCTGTTTTTTTCTTGATTAAGGGTTTACCTGGTTGCTATAAACTTTTCGTTGGTTTCCAGAGTTCAGATAAAGTTGATTTTGACAGTTTTTGCCAATTTATTCAGTGCTTTTGTGGAGGGATGGATTTTGGAGTTCCCTACTCTGCCATTTTTGCTGACGTCACCTTGAGACTAATGAATTTCAATGAAACTGAGTATGAAAAATTCATTGGTGTGGTTTCAAATTCTACATTGCAGCTAACTCTTAAGAAACTGTGATACTAGTTGTCAAGTGTTGTGTAACAGGAAGTAAAAATATCCACAGTTATCTGAAAGGCTATTAAAACACTGGTCCTTTCCAACTCTGTATCTGTGAGGCCAGATTTTTTTCATATGCTACAAATAAAACGGCATCGAGTAATAGACGGAAATATGGAAGCAGATGTGTGGATCTAACTGTCTTCTATAAGTCAGACACTCAAGAGGTCAAGAGATCTGTAATAATGTAAAACAATTCCACTCATCTCATTTTTTTCTTTTTTGGAATTTGGAAAATATAGCTATTCTTCATTGCGAAATGTTATGTTAACCTGTAATGGGTTTATTATTTTTTAAATCAATGAACACATATATTTTTTAAATTCTCCACTTTAATTTCTAACATGGGAAATATCGATAGATTTAACTCTTAAAAACAAAAGCTCCGCTTTTTGGCGGGGGGGGGGAGTTACAAAATTTTTTAATACTGTGAAGGAGTCATCAGACCAAATGGTTGGGACCCACTAGGCTGAGAGAGGGTGTTTCCTTCCCCTTCATAGTCTACCGTGCTCTGGACAAGGCCACCGAGGGTTGGGCACACTACCAGAGGTCATGAACTCCACTCTCGGGGCGCCATGGTTGGGCGGTGTCCCATGTATCCCACGTGGGAGGTTCCCCAGGACAGTGATCAGTAGACTGCCTGGCTCCTCCCCGCTGTACGGATTGGAGGAGGCAGGACATGTGGTTTGCCAGCACTTGCCCCACTGCCCATGATGCAGACCAGAATGCCTGCGAGGCCGGGGAGAGGTGTATGTGTTACATTTTTCTCTCTATCATAGAGGCGGTATTGACTATGTCCCCCTCCCTCGCCTGCACTCTGGGGCCGATGGGTGGGGGAGGTGGGGCGAGGTCTCACCTGAGGTCCTCCTTTGCCCAGTGAGACCCAGCACCTTCTGCACTTCTTAAAGGTGACGCTGACGTCCTCTTTGGCTTGTAGCAAGTGCAGCGAATGAGAGAAAGCAGGACCACAGCGGTCAAAGAGGCCCTGGGGGAAGCAGTCACCCTCTCCTTCTCGAACTCCGCTCTGGGGAACCCAGTCTCTGAAACACACGCTCGACCTGCTTTTTGCAGAAGTGTCGTCCAAGTCTGTGGCCTCCCTGAGTGTTTGAGGAAAGGCAGCACATACTTTAGATCCATTTCCTTCCGTCACAGTTCTCTGCCAACGTGCAGATGCTGCAGCAGCCATGTTTGGCTGGGCTCTTCCTCCTTGCGTAGACTTGCTGCCCGTCTCCCCTCCAACAGGTCCTTTAGGACCCAACTCAAAAGCCCCCTTCCTCCAGGGGGTCCTACCATTAGCACCCCTGACTCTTTCTTCTTCAACTTCGTTCTCTTCCCCACCCAACTCTCTTTGTGCAGCTCACGCTTCATAAACATTCAGGATGTGATCTCTGTGACTGTGTCCACTGGCCCAGGGTCCTACACCTCCTGATGGCAGGGTCTGTGTCTTTGGTCTCACTGGTATTTTTCCAAAGCATCCTGCAGCGGGGAGTCCCTGGGCTCTGCGACGGGACAGGCTGGCTGGGAAATCAATGCCACCATCTGTCCTTGGTTTCGTTCACCTAATTCTCCCTAGCAACAGATGTGGTTTATGGACAGGAGTCGGGGATTATCATGCTGGCTTTGCAGACACCTGAATTTATGCAGCGACTACATATTAATATGTTATGCATGTGCACATGCATACGTTGTGTTAGAACCCAATGGCAAGCTTTCACAGTGTGACTTCATTCTGCTGCTTCTGTTGGTCAGGCTCTCAGGCTCCTCTGCATGTGACAAAGTAACACTCCCTGGCACAGCTTTAACTCACGATTTAACTCACTCCCACGGCCCTGCCGGTGTGGAGCTTTGTTTTTATTTCGTAGGAGTTCAAATCATTATTTGGATATTAATAAAAACAAATCTTGGCTGATGCTAACCATCTGATTTCCTTTTTTTTTTTTTTTCCATTTTGTTTTGTTTCTGCACACATTTTCTTTAGCTTGAAATGGCGATTGAAAACCTCCAAAAAAGCGAAGGAATCACATCACACAAAAGCGGTTTACTCAACAGCCATGTAAGTGTGTGTCTGACTTGGCGACCTATCCCTGCTCTGCTTGTAACCTGCATAAACATTTTAAAAACAAGACAATAAAATGACACCTTTAAAGTGCTGAAAGTGGGCGGGGAGGGAGCCAACCTAGAATTCTATACCCAGCAAAAGTATCCTCCAACAATGAAAAGGGGTAATCCAGACAGGCTCTTCATTTGTAAAAGGTAGAAAATAATAGCACCTCTTAGGGCTGTTACAGGGATCAAATTATTTAATATATAATCAGTGTAGTTATGTATTAAAAATAAAAACAAAAACAGCAACAAAAGAGAGAGAAAATGACATGGGATCAGGAATGCCACAAGGACTCTTAGCTAATTGTCCTGGGATCAGCTGTCTGAAAGAAATGGTAATTTGAGAAAAGCATAAAACAATTAATCCCTCCTGATTTTAGTTATATAAGATTTCTTTTCCTTCTCTGTCCCATGGGAGGAAACCATGATTGTAGACACCATGTTGGGAAGTTGTGGACGTCCCGACTCTAGATGGCTTCATGACAGGTGGGACTGGAGGAGGTGACCTCCAAATGCTGTCAGTTCCCCTTTGCACATGCCTGGAAGTGTGTTCTTCACGTAAAAACTAGAACAGGCCACTGGAGTTAGAACGTGCTTCTAGCAGTTGCTCTCCAGCTCTTAAATTGAGATTGGACATTCTCTTGAGAATTCAAACATCAAAGAAAAAGAAGTCCCCTTCAGTGGAACCCAATCCTAACGGTGACCTCATCAAGCCTTCATGCCGCTGGCGTTCAAAATGAAGTGTCATTTGGAAGGCAGTGACTCAGGGGGCAGAAGCTGATCTAGGGAAAGGTCCAGAAACTTGGGTTTATGGGTTGGGCACAGGTGTGGTCGGCTGCTCAAGGCAGCACCTGGTGAGGGGCTCTGCTCCCCGCCTCGGTGGGCTGGTCACTAGAAGAAATAGCAGAAATATTTCCTTCTACCGGTTGTCTTGAAGCAAAAAAAGGTATATTAGGCCCCTGGCCGCCCCCACCGGGCTGGGAGGGACGTGGTCACCCTGTCGTCCTCCCTATGCACAAACCTGGGGGGGAGGGGAAATCTTCAGTGTGTGCTCAAAGAGAGGATCCCCCAACCCCGAGTCTTAAGCTTAGAGAACAGTGAGTAGAAAAGCCTGCAGAATGACGTCTCCATTCAGCAAGACGAACCCACGCGGCCACACGCAACCCGTGGGGCAGCGTGGCCATGGGGAAGTTAAAATGTCTATGGGAAGCGTGCAAGCCGCTTGTCCCTGCGTATGGCTGGCTGACACTTCCCGTCCTTACTCAGCGAGCCCTGCCTGGCACCCCCACCCCCATCTGCCTTAAACTTGCAGTTCTCCCTCCGGGCCCCATTCCCGGATGGATTTCTCTCGTAGCACTTAGCGCCATCCCACATTTGGTGCATTTTACCTGTTTATTGTCAGTCTCGCCCCTGTGAGAGTGGATGCTGCTGGAGGGCAGGCGGTTCGTGTCTGTTTTTCTGTCTTATTCGTCACAGCACCTAGAACAGGGGCTGGCATAGAGCCAGCGCTCAGAAAATATTTGCAGCATGGATAAGAAGGTGGGTGTTCCGGTGGGGTTCCATTGATGCGGGGCAAACACAGGCGCCCGGAAGGGCCGCCCAAGCTGCCAGCAATATATGGCCGGGCAAGAATCCAACTCGCCACCAGCCGATCGGGAGCCTACGTCAGGCAGGTCTGTCCCAACGGCAGACGCAAGTGTCTTAGAAGACAGAGGGGGCTGGGCAGGTGGGCTCGAGCCCCGCCCTCCCACCTGTAGGTGAGGACGTCTGTCCAGGGGCTGCTCCACCAGAGCCCGGAACCACAGCGAAGGGCGGCTGGGGGTTTGGGGTTTTTTCCTCTTAAAAGGAAGGATTTGGTCCATTTCATCAAGAAATGAGCCATCGCGCCAGATCACAACAGATGCGGAGACGTACGTGCGTTTCCTCCGGCAGCGTTCTCTTTATTTGCGATTGATGTTGACCTAGAGGTGGCACAAACATAAGCAGACAGCGCCGACTGCGGGACATCCCCAAACGGAAGGCGACCTTGTCCAGCCCTCTCTCCTTCCTCCCATGAAGTCCCCTGAGGCCCGTGCAGGGGGGAGGTGGCACCACGAGGTCAGAGGGAACAGACCCTCGTGGTCAGTTTCCTGGGACTGACCTGTGGTGCCCGTCCCGTGCCAGACTCCACGCTGGGTGTGCGGATCCGAAGCTGGGTGACCTTGAACGGAGTCTACACGCTCTAGTCATTTCCCTCCCCGGCAGTTCACCCCCCAGGAAGAGAGGAAACGTGCCTGATGGCTCTGGCACAGCCTGTCTTCTCTGTGGTTACTTTCCTCCGAACAGGAGGACTTGTTGCCATGCCAACCGTGCATCCTTTTACTGTCATCGTAAACATAATTACCCAAACAGAGAATTCTACTTTTCATTTAAAAACCACAGGGGGTGAAGAGAGGAAGTGACCATCTTTTCTCAAACCTTCCTTTTACGTGTGAACCGGTCATGTCTGACTGCTGGGCAGGGTCTTGGGCGCTGCCTCTCAGAACTTCTGGTCCTGGGCTCTGTTCAGCGTAAGGCCCGCACAGTCTGGCCTCACGCACATAGGCTGAGAATCTGCGTCACCCCGTGGCTTCTGCCCAGGGCGCCAAGGCTTGCAAAACCTTGAGACGTGGGGCTGCTGGCCATGGCTCCTTTGCCCCCCGGAGGATGCCTTAGACATGGCACCTCTGCTCCCCCAGCCTCAGAGTGACGGGGGAGCCCCTGGTTTCTGGGCCAGATACTCTCCGCACACTCCCCCTGTGCTGGGACCCCCTTTGCTCTTTGGGGACCTCTCATCCACATGCTCACTGTTTCTTGGCTGCCAAACTTGAGGCGCCTTCAAGATCCTGGGGGTCCCCACACAGCCAGACGGATGCGTCTCTGCCCCCGGGGAGCACTCACCCGGCAAGGCAGACGCGCGCTACATCAGTGAGCACACGTGGCGGGTCCAGGTGTGAAAAGTGCTCTGAAAGAACACGGGGCCCCCACACACCAGCCCCTCCTTGCTCGGATCCCGAACCGGGTCAAAATAAGACAAAAGGGCTGGCCTTGGATCAGCCCGTGTTAGGCCCCAGGACAGGCAGGGGTGGGTGTAAAATGGGCCACGAGGTGGTGTGTCGGACCAGGGCTCATTAGAACCTCCCCAAAACACTGATTTTTTTTTTTTTTTTTTGAGACAGAGTCTCACTCTCTTTCCTGGGCCAGAGTGCCGTGGCGTCATCCTAGCTCACAGCAACCTCAAACTCCTGGGCTCAAGCAATCCTCCTGCCTCAGCCTCCCGAGTAGCTGGGACTACAGGCATGCACCACCATGTCCGGCTAATTTTTATATATATATTTTTTTTAGTTGTTTGGCTAATTTCTTTCTATTTTTTTTTTTTAGTAGAGATGGGGTCTCATTCTTGCTCAGGCTGGTCTTGAACTCCTAAGCTCAAACAATCCACCCGCCTCGGCCTCCCAGAGTGCTAGGATTACAGGCATGAGCCACCGCGCCTGGCCAAAAAACACTGATTTTTTAAAAAGGAGGTGAAGGTAACTTCCTTCCCTGCTTGCGATGCCGAGTGTGGACGGAGCAGGCAGACGTGCAAACACGATCGCGGGGGGCGGGGTGGGCAGAGCCTTCCCTGGGGAGACGCCACCCTTGGGTCTTGCAGGGCCGGCCCCCTCTACCCCACGTGGGGATGGCTCTCACCCTTCCAACTTGACGTTGACCCTCAGAGGCACAGACGCCAGCTCTGGACTTGGGTTGCCTGCCTTTTGGCTTAGAGCAGAAAACCTCGCATATAAGTATTTAAGTATTTTATCGAGTTTCCGTTGGCACCTCTCTCAATCGGCGATCTCAGTCCGCGTTAGTTCATCTCTGTTCATAGTCATTGGTTAACACACAGCGCATCGAGTTTTCTCCAATCTTCCCGTTCTTAGCATCAGAATTTCTCTCTGGTCCTGTACCTTGAGGAGGTATTTCGTGTTTAAACACCGCATGGTGGCGTGTGGGTGTTGAAATGATTATGAGAACAGAACCTAGTAGGTCTCGATCACGTGCAGATCTTTATACAATAAGTCAAGGACCCTGAAAACCAGGCTGGAGGTTGAAAGAATAAAGGAACGAAAACGATCCATTAAGCCATGTGCTCGGAGAGCACAGATCAGTGCCAGCAGAGGTGGACCTCCGCGTCACCTGTGGCAGGAGAGGGAGGACAAGCGGTGCTCTGAATGAGCCCGTGCCAGCATCGTGGCTCTTCTTCGGGGTTTTCGCAAACGTCAGCGTGTCTCCCTTTGCGCAGCTGCAGTGGCTGTTGGACAATTACGAGACGGCGGAAGGCGTGAGCCTGCCCAGGAGCTCTCTCTACAACCACTACCTTCGCCACTGCCAAGAGCACAAGCTGGACCCCGTGAACGCCGCTTCCTTTGGGAAGCTGATCCGCTCCGTGTTTATGGGGCTGAGGACGCGGCGGCTGGGCACCAGGTGGGTGGTCACCCCCACCCCGCCCGTCTCCCTCTGCCTTCCTCCAGAAATTAAGCTTTGGGGGCAACATGGGGCTTCCTCCTTCTGTCCTGACTCACAGCCACCTCCAGGTGACCTTGGGGTTGCTCTGAGCCACAGCGTTGGCCGGGGCTGGGCATGACCTGGGCGTTGGCTGTGGCCCCTGTTCTCGTCTTTAGAGGCTGCTGATGGGACTTGGGCTTCCCTCTGGTTTTCTCTCCCCTTTTGAAATTTCTCATAACAACACGTTTTTTTAAAAATCAGCCTCTAGGCCAGGCACAGTGGCTCACACTTGTAATCCTAGCACTTTGGGAGGCCAAGGCAGGAAGATCGCTTGAGGCCAGGAGTTCAAGGCCAGCTGGGGCAACATAGCGAGACCCCTCTCTACAAAAAAAGAAAAACAAAAATGGGAAGAGTGCCTGTATTGTTGTTCGGGACGTCTGCAAAGGGAGCTGACCCTGGGCTGTTTGGTTTCCAGGGGCAACTCGAAGTATCATTACTACGGGATCCGCCTGAAGCCAGACTCCCCGCTGAACCGGCTGCAGGAGGACACGCAGTACATGGCCATGCGGCAGCAGCCCGTGCACCAGAAGCCCAGGTGGGCGCCTGCGCAGCAGCGGGGGTGGGCCGGGGTTCACCCGGACAGCGCAGGGAGCGCTTCCCAAACACACAGTGAGCTCCCAGGCACAGCCTGGCCTCCGGCGCCCTGGGAGAGCGAGGTCTCGCTGTGCAGGGGCCGGCAGGAGATGGGCGGAGCTGGCAGGCGGCCTCAGCCGGCTAACAGAGTTTTCATCATATCTTTAATTTTTTTAATAGATTTTAATTTTTAGAGCAGTTCTAAGTCCACAGTGAAATTGAGCGGAAGACACAGAGGGCTCCCCACACATTCCCCGTCCCCACGTCTGTACAGCGCCCCCACAGAGCGGGGCATCGGTTGCAGTCTGTGACCTGCCATGGACGTGTCATCTTCACCTAGGTCCTTAGCGTACATTAGGGTCACTCTTGGTGTCGCACATTCTGTGTTTGGACAAATGTAACACGTCTCCACTGTACAGCATCGCACAGAGCAGTCCCACTTCCCTAAACGTCCCCTGAGCTCCACCTGGCCCTCTCTCCTTCCCCCGATCCCCTGGTGACCCTGATCTTTTGCGGTGTCCATGCTTTCGCCTTCTCCAGATGGAGTAGTTGGAATAGAAGATCTTTGCTGTTTAAAGTTTAGAGGGAAAAAGGGAGCGAACGCTGCAAATGACCCAAGCGGCCAGGAGAACCAAGCTGGTGTCCTTAAGTGGCTACTTCTTACGACGTTTGTATCCAGTGGCTGGAAAGGCTGGTCGTTTTCTGGGATGTCCACTTCCCGCCCATCCCAAACTTCCCCATCTTCGCAGGCAAGGGTCAACAACTTTTTCGTAAAGAGCCACAGAGCAGATATCTTAGCCTTTGCAGGCCACATGGTCCCTGTGACATCTGTTCAACTCTGCCGTCATTGCCAAATCAGCCTCAGACAGTACATGAACCGGTGGGCGTGGCTGTATGCCAGTAATATTTTATTTACAAAAACAAGGAGCAGAGTTGGCCCCTGGGCCATATTTGCCAATTGCTAGTTTAGGGCCCCACTCAAATGTCACCACCCTGGCAGCCTTCTAGTGTGTCCCCATGAGCCACAGAGCACCTCCTCTCTCTCCCTGGCTCCCTCACTAGAAAGAGTCTAGATGGTTCTGTCTGTATGTCCTTGCGGCCAGGGACCGAGTCACGTTTGATCTTCACGCCTGGCGCCCGGCCTGCTGCACACAACCAGTCACAGATCTGTGTGACTCAAAAGCCGTTTCCAGCTGCTCTAAGTGTCCCAGTGACTCTTAGGGCCAGTCGTGTGAGCTGGAGGTCACAGAGTCCCCAGAACATTCTCTAGGGGCCAGCGGGAAGGACGGAGCCGATGATCCATCCCACGCTTTGCCGTCTGCAGACGCGGACCCTGGAGCTGGTTGCTGCTGTCGTTCAGTCTTGGCCCCTGGCAAACCCCCGGAGTGAATCTGTGCTCCAGGCAGTGTGCTGTTTTAGGAGCAGCCACATGTTTTGTGGGGACAGGCTGATGCCATCTGCAGTTGGGAGGCCATGGCCTGACCCTGTGTGTGTCTGATGCTCAGACCGACTGTGCCTCCCCGGCACGTTCTCCCACCTGCCCATGGGGCCCGCTTTTTGTATCAGGAAATGCGCTGCCCGCTGGGGCCAGCTCCGGCCCTGCTCTCCCCACCGTGCACCGTCTGGGCTTGGGGGAGTGCGTAGTCTGGGGGGGCCTCCTGCTGTTAACAGTTCCCAGTCTGCTGCCTGGACACGAGTCGCAGAATCTCCTTTGAGATTGCACAGTAGTAAGATGCTTGTGACTCCATGCAAAGGATTTCACATGTCTTCTAAGACAGAGATATTAGGGGGAAAATATGTATATACAGCCCAAGTGCCCATCAACACAATGGGGTCTGCACATGCAGTAGAATATTATTCAGCCCTAAAACGGAAGGAAACTCTGACACCTGCTCCAACACGGATGAACCCTGAGGACATGGTGCTCAGTGAGGGAAGCCAGACACAGGACAAATCCTGTGTGATTCCACTCTAGGAGGTCCCTAGAGGCATCAGAGCCACAGAGACAGGAAGTAGAGTGGCAGGTGCCAGGGGCTGGGGAGAGGGGGTGGGGAGTGAGTGTTTCACAGGGGCAGAGCTTCAATTTGGGAAGATGAGAAGGTTCTGGAGATGGAGGGTGGTGAGGGTTGCACAACATCATGGACGTGGGCTGGGTGCAGTGGCTCATGCCTGTAATCCTAGCACTCTGGGAGGCTGAGGCGGGAGGATCGCTTGAGGTCAGTAGTTAGAGACCACCCTGAGCAAGAGCAAGACCCTGTCTCGCTAAAAAAAAAATAGAAAAATTAGCCATGTGTGGTGGTGGTGCCTATAGTCCCAGCTACTCAGGAGGTTGAAGCAGGAGGATCGCTTGAGCCCAGGAGTTGGAGGCTGCAGTGAGCTGTGATGACAACACTGCACTCTAGCCTGGGTGACAGAGCAAGACTCTGTCTCAAAAAAAAACACAAAAAACAGCAACAACAAAAAAGTGAATGTGCTTAATGCCACTGAACTGTGCACCTAAAAATGGTTTAAGTGGTAGCTTTTGTGTTACGTGTATTTGACCACAACTTGTATACACACACACACACACACACACACACACACACACGGACTGCATCCTGTCCAGCCCCCTGCCCCTGCCCCTCGAGCCCACCCCAGACAGTGCTGCTGGGCCTCATGTTGGCACACGTGTCCCCTGCCTAGGTACCGGCCAGCGCAGAAGACGGACAGCCTCGGCGACAGCGGCTCCCACGGCGGCCTGCACAGCACGCCCGAGCAGGCCATGGCGGCGCAGAGCCAGCACCACCAGCAGTACATAGGTGAGACCCCCGGTGACCGCGCTCAATGGCTACTTTCGACAGTCTTCTCGTACAACACCTTTTCGGGCAAACAGAAAGTTCTAGATAGACTTTCTTTCTGGTAGCCCTGAGATTTTAGAATAATCAGCCAAAATAATTAATATATAAAGTGACCACCAGAAAAATGAGCATCCGTCCCCAGCTGGTCAGGGCGGGCAGGCGTCCTAGCTCAGAGCCTGTCTCGGGGACAGCAGGGACAGCTTGCTGGTGTTGGTGATGTCATTATTCAGACACTCAGCGGCCTCCATGCACTCTTACTGTATTTTTTGAGCTTGGACAGAGCCCCGATGGGTTGAGTCTCCTGGGGGGATTGAGATGATGTCAGGCCCCTCTCCAGGAGGTCACTGTGGGGATGCCCTGGCTGGCCACCTCCTCAGATGTGCTGCCCTCAGTGGGGTCTGTGGGGAACAGCGGTTTCGAGCACTCGCCGTGGCCAGGGCCTGGGCGCAGGGCTTCCCCTAAGAGCCCCGTTTCTGATGCTCCGTGTTCCTCCCCAGACGTCTCCCACGTCTTCCCAGAGTTCCCGGCACCCGACCTGGGCAGCGTCCTGCTGCAGGACAGCGTCACCCTGCATGACGTCAAGGCCCTGCAGCTCGCGTACAGACGGCACTGTGAGGTGACCGCCCTCCCCAGGCCGAGGCAGGCGCTGCCACACGTCCCTCGCCAGCACCGCCAAACACTCAGGCATCACCAGTGTCCCCCAACAAGGAGACAGGAGCCCCGGGCCCCCCACCAAGGGTCCTCCCCCTGAGCAGGGGCCCCTCCCTCCACTGCCGTCACCTGCTGCTCCCCTCCTGGCATCCCTCTCGGGCCTTTAGAAGACCCGGCTGCCACCCGGACCTCAGCTCCTTGCTCGGCATGTTCTGGGGACACGGGAGACACACACGTTCATCTAACTGGTCGTTTCCGTTCCCAGGCGACTCTCGATGTCGTGATGAACCTGCAGTTCCACTACATCGAGAAGCTGTGGCTGTCCTTCTGGAACTCTAAGGCCTCCGCCAGCGACGGCCCCGCCTCTCTGCCCGCCAGGTGAGCGCCCGGCAACCCGGCTCGGTTCACAGCCCTCCACAGGCTTAACCCACAGGCTGTCCCCTGCCGATGCCCGCACGTGACCACAAGCAAGGGCAGCGACTCTCCGAGCAGCAGGGCGCAGCGCCCCCGTCCTTGTCGTTCTTGGTCCCGGCGGAGTCGCTCGGTGACGCATGTCCCACAGGCCCTCTGCCGATCAGACAGTTTGAACACGGGGGATCTTAGAGGTGACCATGATGCAATCCCAAGTAGAAGCGACCTCAGCTCTCTCGCTGCGGGGAGACGCCACAGGCGGGGGAGGGGACGGCATGGATCCCGGGGGGAGACATAGAGGCGCTGGCATGCGGCCCAGGGGCAGCACGGAGCGGGGCAGGCAGGGCTCGCACCTGCCACCAGCCCTTCCCCACCCCCCCTGCCGCGTCCGCGTCTCAGCTCTCTGGTCATTCCCGTGGCTGAGTGCGCCACACAGGCCCCGGCCGGCTCACCGTCCCCTCCCTCTACAGTGACGAGCAGCCCGAAGGCGCCGTCCTGCCCAAGGACAAGCTCATCTCTCTGTGCAAACACGACCCCGTCCTCAAGTGGATGCGGAGCTGCGACCACATCCTGTACCAGGCCCTGGTGGAGATTCTCATCCCCGACGTGCTCAGGCCGGTCCCCAGTGAGTGGGCAGACCCCGCCCTCTGCCCGCTGTCGCCTGCCTCTTCCCCTTCCTCCCTGCGCGTCTCGGCCTCCTCCGACCGTCTCTGTCACAGGAATGCGAAAGCGAGAGCAGCAGTCGGCCGTCCCTCGGATGCGTGTCCTCTGGCATCCGGACTCTCCCTGTGTCTGACCCACGGGGAGGCTGGCAGCGGCTCTAGTGAGCTCTGCCCACCAAGGGCAGGCCAGGCCAGGCTAGTGCTTTCTGGAAGGTTCCTTGGGGGCATGAAAGCTGGCCTCTGGGAATAGCCTGGGCACAGCCCCGCAGCTGCCACCTCAGAGGAGGCCGTGGCACTGCCACTGCAGGTGCTGAGCAGCGTCCCTTCCTCCACCTACTCACGCCAGGGGCGGCCCCCGTCACGACAACCACAAACGTCCCCAGACACTGCCCAGTGTCCCCTGGGCGTGTGATCGCCCCAGGCGAGACCCACCGTCCTAGACAGCGGGCAGTGACACACGCGCCCCCGGCACTAAGCATCCTCCCTTCTCAGTTGCCTGTGCCTGCCCAGCAGTCCTCTTCTCCTCCGTGTCGCTTGTCCTTGCAGGCGGTCACTTTCATGGCGTGTGCATCGTCCTTACAGTCAGTGCTGGTTTAAGGGCAGGACACCGCCTTCCTCACCGCTAAACCACAATCTGTGTCTCCCAGGTACCCTGACGCAGGCCATCCGGAATTTTGCCAAGAGCTTGGAAGGCTGGTTGACAAACGCCATGAGCGACTTCCCGCAGCATGTCGTCCAGACCAAGGTAACCCGGGGGCAGGGGCCGGAGAGCGGCTTTCTCTCTGTGCCTGAGGGTGGCTGGTCCCCTCAGCGAGCCCCGAGGGTGCAGTCGGTGTAGAACAGGTGCTGGCAGGAAGGGGTCGTTTGATGTCACATATTTGGGTAGATTCAGAGCAGATTGAGTATTTCTGTGCTCATCATAGAAGGGGACTTTTATCTCTTTGCTGCGACCTTGTTACTAGAGTCTTGGCTGCAAATCAGAATTTGAAATGTGGAGACTTGGAAAGAGAGTAATCACCAGTCTTCCTCCCAGGAGTTTCCTAAAGAGGCATCTGGTCTACCTGCCTGCCCTCCGGATTGATCCCAAACTTTACCAGGGATTCTCAAGCTCCAGTGCGCCACCTAGGTGGTTGCTAAAACTTCAGATTCCCAGGCCACAACCCCAAAAATCTGATCCAGGAGGGCCCAGGAATCTGTATTCTCTGCTGACATTCCAGAGAGCCAAAGGGATTCTAGCGGCAGGGCGTGACCTCGTGCCTAACTCGCTGGTGCTGTGGCATCTGTCAGAGAGGCCACGCGATACGCTAGCGAGGTCACCAGCCCTCACTGGTTCTTACTCTTTGAGTCCTTAAGAATGGTGGTGGGTGCGGGGGTCCTTCCTTCCTGCTGGAGTTGCTCCTCCCTGCGCTGTCCCTGAGCCCGCCGGCCCTGCGGGGGCAGATGGAACCGCGTCTCCTCGCGAGTGCCGCCTGCTCACGGGGGCCTCGCTCGCAGGTCGGTGTGGTCGGCGCCTTTGCGCAGACCCTGCGGCGCTACACGTCCCTCAATCACCTGGCACAGGCGGCGCGGGCGGTGCTTCAGAACACATCCCAGATCAACCAGATGCTCAGTGACCTCAACCGCGTGGACTTCGCCAACGTGCAGGTGACTCTCTCAGCGTGCGGTTCCCCAGGCCTGGAACGGGGCCCGCGGCCCCCAGCTGCAGAGCAGAGACAGGGATCGTGACCTCGGCCTGAAGTCCAGACCCGAGCCCTCCCCTACTGCACCAGCCTGGGCTTCTCACCCCGTAGAAAACCCAGCGAACCCACAAAGTTGAGCTCCCCGCGACCCACCCCGGTGCTCCATTTTACCTCCTCAAGGTGGAGACGGAGGGTGCTCGGCTCCCGGCCGCCAAGGCCAAGAGCAAGGAGGCCTGAACGTGGCATGACGTCCCACCTAGAGCACGGTGGGGTCCAGGGAGGGCTTGGGGTCGCTGTGCACCCCGTCTGTGGCACAGGCCCCGTGGGGCTGACGCTGGCCCCGTCCCGAGCGCAGGAGCAGGCCTCGTGGGTGTGCCAGTGCGAGGAGAGCGTGGTGCAGCGGCTGGAGCAGGACTTCAAGCTGACCCTGCAGCAGCAGAGCTCCCTGGACCAGTGGGCCAGCTGGCTGGACGGCGTGGTCACCCAGGTCCTGAAGCAGCACGCGGGCAGCCCCAGCTTCCCCAAGGCCGCCCGGCAGTTCCTGCTGAAATGGTCCTTTTACAGGTACGACCCCCCCACCTCCGAGAGAAGGTTCGGGGCGGGGGCGTGGGGGGAGCTCCGGAAGTGATCCCACCTGCCACCCAGCCACCGAGCTTAGAGGAAAACGGGGCTCAGCAGGGCTCAGGCAGTGGCTGAACCCCCGAAAACAAGTGCTCAACTTGGGGCTTCACTCCCGGAGGGCGGCTCCCAGGGCCAAGGCCAGAAGCCCACCCGTGGCCTAAAGCTAAGTCGGAAGCTTCTGGAGACAGGAGCTCTACCCTGTGCAGACCGCAGCTTCGGGAGGGATGTCACCCAGAGAGGGGCCATATATACCAAGATGGCAGCTGCAATTAACACCGAAGTATAAACAGCTCTGGGGTTATTTTCTTTTAATTTTTTTTTGTAGACAGGGTCTCACTGTGTCACCCCGGCTGGAGTGATGGTGCGATCACAGTTCACTGCAGCCTCCAACTCCGGGGCTCAAGCTTCCTCCCGCCTCTCGATGTTACCCATAGTGTGTCTCCCTTTGCTTTTCTCGTCCCCCTCAGTTTCACGGTGGCCCTGCGTGGTCTCTGGGAGTTTACGGGCAGCCCTGTCCCTACCAGTTGGTCACATCAAACTCGGGGGCATCTGGCAGGTCTGGGGACCTGGGGTTCCCAGACGAGCAGGGAGCCGTCGCGAAGCTCGGCCAAAGGCCCCGGGTTCTGTGCTCCCCCGAAAGGCCCCCCAGCCTCTGTCTGCTTGTCCCCAGCTCCATGGTGATCCGGGACCTGACCCTGCGCAGCGCCGCCAGCTTCGGCTCCTTCCACCTCATCCGCCTGCTCTACGACGAGTACATGTTCTACCTGGTCGAGCACCGCGTGGCCGAGGCCACCGGAGAGACGCCGATCGCCGTGATGGGCGAGGTGAGGCCCCTCCCGCTGCGGGACCCTGGGGCCAGGCCTGTGGGCAGCGGGCAGCATCCCGTGGCCCCGAGAGAACGCACGCAAGGGTCCCGGCTGCCCTGCGCCTCGCACTGTGACCCCAGCAGGCTTCCTGCCTCGCCGCGGAGGCCGCAGACACCACCCGTGGGTTTCTTTTCATTGTGGCAAAAACACACATAATACGTACCATTTTAAAGTGCACAATTCAGTGGCATTTAGTGCGTTCACCATGTCCAGCTGTCACTGCTGTCTAGTTCTAGAACATTCCATCACCCCAAAAGGAAGCCCAGCCCCATCAGGAGTCACCCCCATCCCCTCCCCAGCCCTTGGTGACCACGAATCCACTTCCTGTCTCTGTGGATCTGCCCGTTCTGGCATTTCATATAAATGGAGTCACACACTGTGTGTCCTTCTGTGTCTGACGTCTCTCACTGAGCACGATGTCCTCAAGGTCCCTCCACGCTGTGGCCTGTGTCAGAGCCTCGTCCCTTTTCGTGGCTGATCGATGTTCCAGTCTGTGGATGGGCCACGTTGGGTGCGTCCATCGTCCCTTGTTGGACACTGGGGGTGTTTCCAGGTTGGCCGCTGTGCCCACCTGTTTTCAATTCTTTGGGGCCCACGCCTCGGAGGGGACTGCTGGGCTGCGAGGGGCCGTGTTGAGGGAGAAGCGAGGCAATGCCCAGTGAACGGCCCCCCCCACTCCTGCTGTTTAAAGGCCGCAGCACTCTGAGGGCTGGTGACCCAGCCCCACCACCTGCCCAGAAGCTGTGGGCGGGTGTGTCGTGCTCCACACAGTGGGGTGGGCCCAGGCCCTGGGGCAGCCATGGGGTAGTTCCCATGCCACATGCAGACTCGGGGAGCAGGGATAACTCAGCCCCGGCCTCCCACACCACCACTAAAGGCCAGACCAGCCACACCCAGGGGACCTTGGGTGCCCCGTCCCCTCACTGGCCTGAGCAGCTCCTGGGGTGGCTGGGACAGGTGAGAGGGACCTGCCCAGACCCCTGGCGGCATCGGAGCCCCTCCTCAGGGCAGAGCCCCAGGCGCTTAACTGTCGCTGAGGACGTTGCTTGGGGCACGGTTGGTAGCATCCCTGGGACCCCCAAGGAGCAGCTGTCACCCTCTGCGGACACCCCTGACTCTGGGCTTCTTTTTCAGTTCAACGATCTCGCCTCCCTGTCACTGACGCTGCTCGATAAAGGTGGGTGTTGGGCCCCAGCCTTGGCTTGGCAACCCCATCTCATGATAAACAGGTGGAAACTTGGGGGGGTCCTCGGGGAGAGGGCCCTGGGAGCTGGTGTCCAGCTGGCAGGGGACACCCCGGCAGCGGCCACATCCCAGTGATGCCCCCGAGCTCGGCCCCCCATGCAGGCAGCTGCACACCAGGCCTGCGGAGCAAGGCCAGGGCCAGGACGGGGCAGCCCAAGTGGGACAGGCAGCCAGAGAGGCCCCAGCCCTGCGGGGAGCACGGCCCAGGCCAGTCGGCCGGTCAGGGGACGTCATGGTCAGAGGCTCCCTCGGCATTGCCAAGCCAGGGGCACCTTCAGGCAGCTGGGCAGGCCAGGGAGGACAGGCCAGCGCAGAGCAGAGGCTGCCACATGTGCTCGAGGCCCTGGCCTGTTGGTGCCTGCGCAACTGTGAATATTCGATTTTCTCCCTCCCTCCCTCCCACGGCCCCCTCCTCCCAACCCACAGACGACATCGGCGATGAGCAGCGTGGCGGCGAGACCGACCCGGGCGAGCCCCTGGTGAAGCGGGAGCGCAGTGACCCGAACCACTCCCTGCAGGGCATCTAGCACCGGCGGGCGCCTTCCGAGAGGTTCCGGAAGATGCCGCCCAGCCACGCTGGGAACTCGGACTTCACCGGCCCTGCCGCACCCGTGCCTCTCAGACGATGTGACGTTTACTCTGACGCAAGGGGTGGCCGGGTCAGCGCCCTCGAAGGACGAGTTATTGTTCCAGAGGAAAACGGCGTTGACGCTGCAGCAGTTCACGTTGGGGTCCCACCGCCCGTGGCTGTACTCTGGGCTTCCTGAGTGCCCGCAGCCCACCAGGGGCCACCCCAGACCTTCCGTTCCTCATTTGGGACAAACCCTCCTCTGCCGGAATTGTGAACTTTGCCTGGAGTCCCCGAGGGGCCGTGCTAAGAGCGTCGGTACCACCATTCAGCTGGTACCGATTTTCAACATGATTTAAAAAAAATCCGGCAGAACCCGGGAAGGAAGGGACAGCCCATCCCTGCCTTGTCCTGCCGCTTTGGGCAGGTACAGAGCTCGCCGGCGTCCCTGGGGTCCCCTCGGGAATGGAAAGCACAGTGCCCTGGCCCTGCCACCTGCGTCAGGGAAGGGACCATCTCAGCAGCTGCACCTCGTGGCCTTTCGTGGACAGACCGTCCTCCGCTCCCTGCCCTGCCGGCCCCTGCCGGGCCGGGGAGCCCTCCTGGCTCGCAGGAGCCGGATCTCGAGACGCCAAAGGACTCGCCAGAAGCAGCTGGCAATCGCGGTGTCCCTGGACACATCCGCAGCCTAAAAAAGAACAAGCCATGCAAACAGGCTCACTCGTGCCAAGACACGGCAGTGTCTCTTAAGAACTCCAAACCGGAAGTTCTATCCGCGACAGGAAGGATAACGGGGTTCGGTCCAAGTTCACGGTCAACATCGAGCCAAGCCGCTGGCACTGGAATGGGCTGTTCCAGGAGGTCAGCACCCATGTCCTCGCCTTCGGGGGCAGCCAGCCCTCGCGTCCGCAAACAGCAGTGCCTGCCACCGCTCCACGGAGTCTTCCAGAACACCTCCCTGTGCATTAGCCCATCCTGGAGCACTCCGACCCCCTGCGGGTCCCACCTTGACCTCTTCAAAGTCAAAACTCTTTGGGGACAAATACCCTGAATTTCAGACACTCCGAATTTGCCTCTTCCTTGGAAACACGTAGCCGTTGCACTCGGCTCGCTACGTGCCAGAGTTCCGCCCCGACACCAGCTGCAAAAACGGAAGTCAACCCTTGGTCTAGGAAGCACCGTCTAATGAAATGCAATAGTTTCTCTTCTTGGAAAGATTTCATACCCATAGTTTTGTGCTCTAATTGTTATTAGAACGTTTTCTTATGAATGTGTATATTGCCGTATATTCAGTTCCAAATACTTTGTTCTCGTTCACACAGAAGGTACTAATGTAAACTCACGTGGCCTTTAAAAACCTTGCTTCCCAGCAAGCAGGAGCGCGGTGCGTCGCTCTCCGGCACCAGGAACAGAGATGCGCGCTCACTTTAGAAGCAAAAAGTCCAAATAATCACAATGTTTATCTGGTCTTTACAGTTCTAAACTTAGATGAAATCAGACAGAAGGAATGTCTTTACAATATACGTCTCCTCTCCTGGGAGACAGTTAAGCTCATGGTTAACAGATTGTAACGACCCGGCTTTTCTTCCGTTTGTGGTAACCAGTGCAAACTGGGTTTCTGCCTTACACTCCATCACTCACGTCTTTCGGAGAAATAGAAGTGACAGTGAAGTCGTTCTCGTTTTTTCTAAACACACTGAGCCTGCCCGTTTTCGGGGTCACCGTGCACAGCTGAGCCCCTGCTCCCCCGCCCCGGCAATGTCCCTGGAGGACACACCCTCCTTCCCGCCCGTCCCCTCTGCCCTGGGACCCCAGTGCAGCCAGGCTTGGCCACACAGACCAGCCCCATTCACACGGGGCAGAAGAGAGAGACGCACCCGCTGTTGGTGCGACCCACAGTTGGTTCTCAGGGTTACTCCGCACAGTGGTGGCCCCAAACTTCAGGATCACTTGAGACTCGGTGCGTGAGCTTGTTGACAAGTGGCCGATTCCTGGACCCCGTCTGCAGAGGGCCTGGCTTGGCACTGGGGAGATTGGGGTGGGGGCCAGGATTGTGTTGCTGCCACTGTCCCCTCTCGGAGGACTCTGGCGCTGGGGTTATAGGACTTTGAGGAAACCCTGCAGAGGGGAGGGCCGGGCTCAGGAACAGGGAGGCCACGGGCTGGAGGGTGTCCCAGACGGGTTGACAGTTCCTGGTCAGCTGCTCCTGAAATCTGCTTCTTGGGTGCCAAGCCGGTCCCCTCTGTCCCAGGAAGAGGGCCTGGCGTCCTGGGTGACTCTAGAATCACCCCTCACTCCCGGGGCCGGGGACTCCTGGGCCTGGGCTCGGTTTAATGCTCTGCTGTCACCATCTTGAAATTCTTAATTTTTGAACAAAGGGCCCGTGTTTTCCGTTTGCTCTGGGCTCCCCCCGAGTGGTGTGGCCGATCCCGGGGAACTCCAGGACTCAACCGTGTCCCGACTCTGTGCCAACTCCTGCCGGGCTCTGCGCATCGGGCGGGAATCCATTCAGCCCGGTCTGCGGTGGGCCACAGTCTCAGACCTCGCTCACCCTGGGCTCCCTCCAGCTGCCGCCGCTGAGCCAAATCGAGCAAGTGGCAGCCCGTCCACGAGCAGCAGCCCCCTCCGAGAGCCAGGCCCCGTGTGGCCTGCAGAGTCCTGGGGCAGGAGACCCCGGCTGTGCCCTGGGGGCCTGTGAGGCTGGAGAGGGAGTGGAAGCTCCTGAGCACGGGTGATGGTGCCCCAGGGATGGCTGCCCAAGGACAGAGGAGTCAGGCTGGCAAGTGCCTCACGGGGCCCACTGGGTAGGGCCCCAGGGTGCAGGTGCCTCACAAGCAAGAGGAACCTTGGTCCTTCCACGTGCTTGCAGGAGGCACTGACTATAGTCACAGCAGGCTCCATGCTAGACACTTCTGTCCCATCTCCTCTTTTTAATAATCTTTTAAGGTAGATGCTAGCCTCATTGTACACATAGGAAAATGGAGGCTGCTGGCTGGAACGCAGACGTGATGGCTGGAGCACCAGCAGCCATCTTGGACCTGGAGGTGGAAGTCTTATGACAAGGGTGGCAAAGCAATGAGGCAGAAGGAGCTTGGGTCCCTGGTGATGTTGGAGCTGTCCAACAGCCTCCAGATGAACCACAGAAGGGAGCGCCGGGGGGCCCCACAGGTGTCCCCGACTTCACAACCTGGTGGCAGTTTCCCACATGCCCCCCAATAGCAGATATATAAGAAGGGAGGGATGCTCTCTGGCTGAGAGCACCCCTGCCTCCCAATTTCCCCCCCGCCACTCTGGCTGCTGCCCCTCTGCCCCTGGGATCTTCCCTCTTCTCCTTCCACACCCTTAGTGACCGTGACCATTCCCACGGTGGAAACTCTACTCCACATGCTGCCGACTTGCTCTGTCTCTGCTCAGAGCCTCATGGGTGCCTGGTCCTCGACAGAGCAAGGTAGGAGCTGGCATCTGGCCGTTCAGACCTCCCGTGTGTCTCCATCGCAGCGTGGGCCCGCCATCCGGCCACCCCATGCCCTTCCCCGCGGCCTTTCCCCCTCCTCAAAATGCCCATAACGCAGTCACTTCTCCCTGTCCTCTTCGCCACTCCCCAACTCCTCCTGGGCCGGGACAGGCAGCACGGAGGGGTGGCGGGGCCCAGACCACACAAGTTTGAGTGACAGCTCCACACTCCCGAACTGTGTCCTCAAGTACATTACTCTCATCAGTTTTCCCATCTGGAAAAAAGATAATAAAAACGCCCACCTCACAGCGTCATCGTGAGAAATAATATAAAGAAAGCACTAGAGTGAGCCTTCGATAATTGTTTCTCCCTCTGCCCACTGTGGACAGGAGGGGCCGGGTCATTCTCTGGGCTGTCCCTGGCCCTGCACGATGGTGCTGAGCAGCATCCCTGGCCTCCACCCACTCCATGCCAGGAGCACCCCCCAATCCTAACTACCAAAAATGTCCCCAGACACTGCCAGTGTCCCCCGGGAGCTGGGAGGCATCTTCCTCTTTAGCATTCAACTTTTTTTTTTTTTAATTGGCACTTCTTCCAGGAAGGCTTCCTGAATGCTCTCCGGCTAGATTAGGGTCACTTACACCCCGTGTGTCCCCTGCCACACTTTATAGTCATTGTTCGCAAATCCGTCTTTCCCATGAGCTCTGCAGGTGAGTAGCTTTCATCTGCCTTGTTCAATACAGACATTGAGCAAGTAAGCGAGGAAAGGTTTGAGACATCCAAGAAGAGGCATCCAGTGTAATCCCAACTCATTGGCTTCACGGTGACCCTGGGGAGGCAGGGAAAGCGACCCCGGCATGGAGGAGAGAAAGTATCTGGAGGGCTGCTGAGGAACGGCCACACTAAAACTGGAATTCCTGCAGGAGGTCACTGCTGGAGGGTTTCGGTGTAATCGAAAGCTTTGGAAAGATCTATGCTGCTAGGGCGGATTGCATAGCAAAAATCTGGAAGCAGGGAGGCCAATTAGGTGCTTGTTAAAATCATACAAGTGAGGGGGACATGGGGATGGAGGCAGGACATGAGGGAGCCGGGTGCCCCACAGTGGCGGAGGGGCTTAGAAAAGCAAGTTGGTGGTTTATGACCAGTTTTTTTTTTTTTTTAATGAACCAGGATAGAAATAAAAAACATCAGGAGTGTCAATGTAATAAAGATAAACAGGGCTTTGTAAAATTGTCATTTCAGTACGTGTGTGTGTGTGCACGCACGTACATACATACATCGTATTGGGCAGCAACATAAAATGCGCTGGATGTATGTATCGAAAGCCACGATACTAGAGTCGTTCTCAACTTATTTTGAGGTCACGGGCCCCTCCTACAATCCGCTGTCATGGACATTTGTGAGGTTTTGCTATCCAGCATTTCTTTGGAATAACACCCTGATTCTCTTTTGAGGACTGCCTGGTTTTAAATACCGTCTCCACGTGGGTGGCTCTCACACAAGGAGGGGCGCTGTTCTGGGAAGGAGGGAAGGAGGGAAGGAGGGAAGGAGCCCAGCAGGTGTGGGGAGCAGCGAGGAGGCCAGTGTGGCCCTCACGGAGTGGCGAGGGCGCGGGAGGTAGAGTGAGGCAGGAGGGGAACGGGGTGGGGGGAACAGGGGCTTCCTAGATCCTGGGGCGGAGCTGGGATTACACTGGACGCCTCTACCTGGATGTCGCAGATGGCATCTTAAACCGGTGGCTGGGCACCTAGAGGCACCTGCTCAGTAACTACGTGATGGGGGAATGAATTGCTTGGGGTGGGGGGTGGGTGTTAATAACGTGCCCTGCCATGCTGGTCCCACGTGACGCTTTGTCCTCAGAAGCTGAACTGCAAGCTGAATTGGAAAACCGGAAGCCATCCAAGTGCAGGCATTCTCAGGGAAGTGCCCCACTGGTTTCGCTCAGCGGGTTCCCACGCCCAAGACCCTCCAGAGCTGCCAGTTTCTTCTCCTTTCCCTTTGATCTCACCGGCATCCTCGTAACTTTCCAGTAAATTCCCCCTTGGCTTACAGGTGTCAGAGATGTCTGGGGATTGCAACAAGTCTCCAAACTGATACAACCCCAGTACCCACGAATTTTGCAGCCACACTCAGAAGGGATTCTCAGACCCCCTGAAGCCCTCGTGAACTGATAGCCCCTGGCAAGTGCAGCGTCAGCCTGGAGCATCACGCAGCTGACACTTCCTGCCTCCGCCTGCACGACCTGGCTCGTGGACCACGCCAGATCCTCGACACATGCCGAGCTTTGGAGTCCTAGTAAGTGTAGCTACTTGGAAGGAAACTCTCCCCGCCCCCCTGCACCCTGCCCCGCCCCCCGCCAAGTTTTGAATTCATCCCAGTCCTCTGCTGCCCCGCAGTGGTCACTGTGTGACACAGCCTCTTTCTTTTCACCGGGGACGCTGCAAGCTTGGGTTTTGCCTAGAAGCGTGCAGGATGGGAGAGACAGAATGAGCTAGCTCCCTTCCTTCCCCTCTCCCCCTGCTCCTTCTCTTCCTCCGACGTTCTCTGTTTGTTTACATAGACTCAAAGCATCTCCCCACGAGATGTTCATAATTACACAGGGAAAAATAGTGCCCTGGCAGACACCATCTGAAACCAAGCGACCTAAGTCATATCATCAATAATGGCACAAATCACCATGTGTCTCAGAATATACTGAGAAGGACGCACATGACTTCTGTGTAATTCCTGCCCCAAATGCATGACCTGGCCGGGCGCGGTGGCTCACGCCTGTAATCCCAGCACTCTGGGAGGCCGAGACGGGAGGATCGCTTGAGGTCAGGAGTTCAAGACCAGCCTGAGCAAGAGCGAGACCCCCCCCAACTTCCTGGGGAGGCGCACTTATATGCCTTGGGTCAGGGGTCCCCACCATCACGGGCGAAGGGCTGCTCTTAATCCGCATGGAACATCCTGCTGTTGGGAATTTGACCCGGTGGACTAAGGGAGGACAGCAAAAGGTGAGGAGCAAAGAAGGCAACCCATGATGTCCCCACCTGACTCTGAACAACACTCGGCCTCAGTGTGGGCCCGGCACAGAGCACATACTGCACACACAGGCTCCCTGCCTACGATGGGAAGATGAGAACTGAATTAGAGCCGCGAAGGCCCTTTTTCCTGCAGAAGCCACTGTCCTGTCCTCCTTGGCTGCAGAGGAGGGAGGATCGTGGTCCTTAGAGCTCAGTCTGGGCTTAGGGGGTCCTCTGAGACCTGAACCCTGGGAAGCCAAGGTAGCAAGGGTGCCAATCAGCAGTTTAGAGCAAATCATTTGAATCGCTCCCATTTCCAACCCTTGCAATCAGGAAAAAGCCCAAACTCCTCGCTGTGGTCCTTCCCCGACCTCCTTTCCTCCACCTCTCCTTTTGGTCACTCTGCTCTAGCCACACGGAGCTCCTCACTGTCCCTCCGGCATACCAAGCTTGTTCCTGCCTCAGGACCCTTGCACTTGCTGTTGTGGCTAGAATGCTTCTCCTGCAGATCTACTAAAATGTCACCTCTTCACAGGGCACTTCCTGACAAACCACTCTAAAGTAGCCCCCTTTCTGTCCCTGTGTCTCAATACACTGTTTTCTTTGTAGCACTTGTCAGTATCTCATTAGTCTCCCCATAAAAGGATGCAAAGTTCCATGAAGGCAGGCTCTGTCTTGTTGTTCCTGGGAACCCAATGTGTAGAATGGTACCTGATGCATGGCAGGTGTAGGAGCTATACACTGCTGCGTAACAAATATCCCCAAAACATAGTAATGACTTCTATCAGCAACTATCATTTATATTTCATGGTTTCTGTGGGTGAGGAATGGGAAGGGCTAGGTTGGGTGGTTTTTTCTCAGGGCTCAGGGTCTCTCATCCAAGGATAGTCAATGGCTGCAGCAGGAAGTTGGGGGTTGGCTGGGCATCTCTTGCTCAGGACCGTGCTGTCAGCTTCCTCAAAGCACGACAGCCTCAGAGCAGCTGGACTGCTCACCTGATGGCCAAAAGCTTTCAGAGCTATTGTTCCAGCAAAACAGGGGGAAGTTGCATTGCTGCTTTATAGCTGCCTTATAACCCAGCCTTGCAAGTTACACAACGTCATTTCCACCATACTCTATTGATGAACAAGCCCACCGCCCACATTGAAGGGAAGGAAACAGAGCCCTCCCCTCTTGATGGAAAGAGAGTCAAAGAATTTGGGCCTAAATTTTAAAGCCACCACAGTAGATAATCAACAAGTATTTGTTCAAATGGTTGTTGACTAAGTTAATTTGTTAGAGGACACCAAATAGAGAAAGCAAAGGAAGGCCTGAGGAGCACAGGGCTGGCAGCCATCGACACTAAGAATTGTGAAACCAGTGGAAATTCAGTTGGCTCATTAGGCTGATAGGTTTTGTATCTTTTGGTGTCCCTTGAAAAGCCACGACTGGATTATATTTAGCAAGTGATGACATGTTGCTGGGAGTTTCCCAAAGTCTGGGAAGAATGTGGTGTAGGACATGACTTTAGGCGACCTGTAGACATGGCATTAAATGACACCAAATCACACAGATTATAGTTAGCCCGTTTTCAATTCTCTTTCACTCCTTCTCATTATGTTACGTACAAAGTTTCCGTTGGGTGATAATATGCCTATAATGACCCTCTAATACTTTGCTAATCTCCCTTTACATCAAAGAAAAAAGCAAGCTTGGGCTTAGCACCGTGGAAGGCAACAGTAACTACTAAGAATTTAAAAACATTGTTTTGTTTCCATGTTTACTTTTACAAGGATCTATTCACAGCTTAGTGGTTTCCTATTTTAAGCAGTGATATAAAATATCTATTTAATGTAAACTTAAACCAAAAGAAAAGCATGAAGTTCATTAAAAGTCAGAGGGTTCAGAGAGATGGCAAAGTCTGAGATGACCCACCCACAGAAAGTTTGAATATAATGAAACTAACAAGCAGGAAGGAGAAGACCAGAGTTCTACACACTGCAGGTGACCAGGTGGATTGACATTCTAGCTATTCCTAGAGAATTTCTAACTCAAAATCTGTGCCGGCCGGGCGCAGTGGCTCACGCCTGTAATCCTAGCACTCTGGGAGGCCGAGGCGGGCGGATTGTTTGAGTTCAGGAGTTCGAGACCAACCTGAGCAAGAGCGAGACCCCGTCTGTACCAAAAAAATAGAAAGAAATTAGCTGTATGACTAAAAATATATATAGAAAAAATTAGCCGGGCATGGTGGCGCATGCCTGTAGTCCCAGCTACTTGAGAGGCTGAGGCAGGAGGATCGCTTGAGCCCAGGAGTTTGAGGTTGCTGTGAGCTAGGCTGATGTCATGGCACTCTAGCCCGGGCAACAGAGTGAGACTCTGTCTCAAAAAAAAAAAAAAAGGTCTGTGCCTTATGCCTGTAGCCTGCTGGCAAAATATCGAGTATTGAGGATATATTTAATGGTATTCAATATAGCCCATCCCCCAATAAACTACATGTGCACATATACATTGATTCATACTAACATACACATTCTCCGCCAGAGAAGCAGTTGTTAAACATTTGCCATACCCCTCTGGTTGCACAGAGAAGTATAGGATAACCATGTAAATACATGTGTCCTAGATTAGGGGTTGGCAAACTTTTTCTGGAAAGACACAAATAGTAAATACTTTTTTTGGCCACACAGTCTCTGTTAAATGGACTCAGTTCTGCTGTTACAGCTCCAAAGTGGCCATAGACAACATATGAGTAAGTGTGGCTGATTTCAAATAAAACTTTATATATGGACACTGAAATTTAAATTTCATACAATTTTCATGTCAGAAGATACTATTCCTCTTTTGATATCTTTTCCCCAGCCAGTTAAAAAAAAAGAAAAAAACACTCTCAGCTCATAGACCAGATTTGGGCCACAGGTTATAGGACTTGCTCCACCCCCTTCTAGAAGGGGCAGGGCTGGGACTCAAACCTACATAAGGTCTGGAATACAAAGTCCCAAGCAGAGGGATCAACATGTGCAAAGATCCTGAGGCTGGAGTGAGTTTGCTGGGCTCCAGGGACAGAAAGACCCGCGTGGCTGAGTTGCAATGAGCAGGGGGAACACAGTATTGCTTAAGAGCCATGTACAGTGGGCTTAGGACGCCTGAATAAGAGGTTTGGAATTTATTCCAAGTTCAGCTTCCCTTTGGGAGCATCGAGGATGGATGTGCCCTTGATATTTATATTTTTGGTTTGTAGTTTAAAAAGATTCCTCGTCCTGCTGCTGCGTACAGTATGGAGCCTGGAGCTCAGTAAGAATGAAATGGAGGATGGCAGAGAGGAGGCTGTTCAGTCGTCCAGGAGAGATGAGGATAATGTGGCCTAGGGTGGTTGGTGACAACCAAGCTGGTACGAACAGGTGGATACGGACTATATTTTGTAAGTGAGGCCAAGCCCACATGATTTGCTGAGGGATTTGTAGCAGGGGAGTAGAGAATGACTCCAGGAGGTTCACTATCCTCCCATAAGCCTTGTGAGGTCAATGGTCCCATTCTACAGATGGAGAACCTTGAGGCCCAGCGCGATGATAGGGGCGTTGGGGGTCTGGTGGTGCCGGGGTTCCCACTGTTGTGGCTCAAAGAGGTCAAGTCCCTTGCGCCGCGTCCCCCCCCCCCCCCCCCAGCACCTGCGTCCGAAGCCGCGCCCCCTCCTCACACCTGGCCGCCCCACCCCCACCCAGGCCCGTGCTCTTCAACCTCCGAGCTTTGCTTCCCCGTCCCCCACGCAACCACCCCGCGCCCTCCCGCCACCTCCATGCGCGCCCTCAGATAAGCGTTTGCCGACGGCGCTGGCTCCTGGGGCAGGGAAACTGAGGCATGAGGTAACAGGCTTCCTGCCTGCACGTGTGAAAAGCCCCCGCGGCCCCAGGGATCGACCTGGAGGAAGGCCTCGGCTCGATGGCTCACTCTGCCACCCCTGGGGACCCCCCGGAAAACAAGCGGGAAATCGGGGGCGTCAAGACCAGGCTCCAGCCGAACCGCCACACAGAAGCCTCAACCCGGCTGCAGCGCCTGCTACGTGCGTGCTGCCAGTGCGCACGCGCCCTGCCCTGCCCAGCCCACGCCCCCTCTGTCGGCGGGAAAAAAAAGGCGGAGGGCGGTTAGTGCGCAGGCGCGTGCTCAAAGCGCGGCCCGGCCCGGCCGGGAAGGCCATCGGCAACCCGACTCCTCGCGGGGCTCAGCGCGCATGCGCGAAGCTGTCCGCCTCGCACGGCGTCGGCTTGTTAAGTGCGCACGCGCGGGAGTTTCTGGCAGAAAGCAGGCGAGCCCGGGCCGGCGCGGGGCCTTGTGGGAGGGCTCAAGGAAGTAAAATGGCGGACCTGGCGAACGAAGGTAGGGGAGGCGCCGTCGGGGGCCGGCTGGCGGCCGGGGAACGGGCGGCGGGGTATTCAGGGGCCACAGGCCTGAGGGGGGAGCTCCGCGGAGTTCGGGGGTCCCGTCCGCTCCGGGGTAGCGCTCCAGCGGGCCCCGCAGCCGCCCCCCATTGCGTCCCCTCAGGCCAGGCTCACCGGCCCCGACCCATCACTCGGCGGCAGCCCCGGCCCTTGCCACGGTCCGGCCAGAGGAGCCGGGAGGCCGCTGGGGTCGCAGCGTCGAGGCCTTTCCGCTTCGCAGGTCAGACCCCAGGCTGAAGGGGACGGGAGACGCGGTCTCACAGCCCGGGCCTCGGATGTAAATACACCTTGGGGCCTGGTGGTGGGCCCGAGCGCGCCACGCTCCCTCCCCAGCGCCCTCGACCTCGGGGACCCGGCATCTCCCCTCTTCCGGCCCGGCTGCCCATCCTCTAATCCCGTGAGGTCCTCATCCTCCGCGGGCCGGCCCCACGCCGAGGACAGAGGAAGCCCAGGCGGTTTTCACCCATTCTCTGCCCCGAACTCAGCCCCCTGTCCTCCCAGATCCTTCGGGGCGCCTTGTCTCCCCTGATTCAGGCCCAGCCACAGCATCTGGGCCGAGAAAGCTCTAGCTGCTTTTTGCCCCCCCCCTTTTTTTTTTTGGCTGCCCTTCCAGAGAGAGACCGGGTGATTTCCTTCTCGGTGGAGCGCTGACATCCCACTTGAGTGTTTTTTGACAAGGTTACACTTCTGAATCCCGCAGAGCACTCCGTAAGGCTGATGTCCGGTTGCAACGACAGTCGTGTTGCTATCGCTGTAGCTTCAGGACTTCCGAGGCCTGTTTTTAACCCCCTCCTTTTCCCAGCGCACAGCTGTAAGCAGGCTCTCTACCTGTCTGGCCTGCCTCCCGCTACCGTGCTGCCTGTTACTGGAGGGTGTCTGGAGGTTTCCCTACCGAATGGCACTAATGAATGAATGAGGATAGTAAGTGCTCAGCCTTGTGGAGCATTTGGGATGATCCCAGGTACCTTTCAACGTCTTGGCACACTGTTATCTCCAGCAGTACTCCTCACAAAAGCTCTGTGAGGCATAGATACTGTTCGCCCCATTCTCTTGGTGAGGAAACTGAGTTAGAGTGAGTAAGCTGCTTACCCAAGGCAGGACACACAGCTTGTAAAGAACAGAGATGTGAACCAAGGTGATCTGGCTTGAGAGCCCCCCATTCTTGGCTATTTTAAGCTGCGCCTCTTTTATAAGGTAAAGGAGCCCATGCCAGGTTGAGGCATTCCATCTCGTGAGGTCCAGTGAAAGGCAGGAAGGGCACTGTACAAATGGCAATCAACATGACAGACTTGGTATAGTTACATCTTGAGCCCATATAGTTTCTTGAACTCAAGACTCGCATGTGCAGCATCATATTTAACGTCTCCACGTGGATGTGTCAGGCACATGTAACAGCACGTCCAAAACAAAATTCTTACCCTCCCCCACCACCAAAACCTGCGCATCTCAGTCTTTCTCCCACTGTGGTAAACAGCAAGTCCATTCTTTGAATTGCTCAGGCCCAAAACCTTGAAGTCACCCCGACTCCCTTCTGTCTCTCATACTCCGCAGTAAATTCTACCACTTTTACCCTAACGGCGTTTCCAGAGGGTGACCACTTTTCACCACCACTTGGGCCCCCCTTTCCACCCCCCTTACCCATCTGAAAACTTCTCAACCCAGAAGCCAGAGTGAACCCCTGACTCCCCCCTGTCCTGTCTCTCTACTCTGTCCCTCACTTGCTCTGCTCTAACCCCCCCTTGGCACTCTCAGTTTTCCTTGAATGGTCCATACACTTCTTCCTTTTAGCCTTTTTTTCCTGCTGGTTCCTCTGACTGAAACCATTTTCCCCCAGATAATAGCTTGTTCGTTCTTACTTATATGTTATTTTATTACTGGAAACTTCTCTGGCCACCATCTTAAGTCATACCCACATTCCTTATTCCCTTTACCCTGCTTGTCACTACCCAAGCACACTAGATTTCACTTGTTTGTTTGACTGCCCCTCCACTAGGATATAAGCTCCGTAAGGGCAGGGATTTTTATCTGTCGTGATCACTGATGGGTCCCCTGCATCTAGAACAGTGCCTGGCACAGAGCAGAAATCCAGGAAACACTAGCTGAGTGAATGAATTCATCAGTGAAGACCCTGTTGTGAGGAACACATTTGAGCACACAGGGGAAATTATGCATTGCAGTTTTCCAGGGGACACTGTTTCTAGCATATGCTGGGCACATGAGCTGTCCATTGTAAATGGCATAGTTGAACTGAAAAGTGTCAGAGAAATGGAGTGTTTTGTACTTCAAATTTTTCCCTAATAAGTGCCACCCTCACCTAGCATTTTGCTTCTGACAATCTTAGTGGATCTTTGTGCCTCAGATATCCCTGCCATCCTCTAATCAGTGGCTCTGTGTTTCTTGACTCCATTTCTGGTTTGGCTTTCAGTCTGCTAGGGTGTTTAATTTCTTATTCACTATGTAAAGGGGGACTTCCTCGCCTATACATTTTGAAGCTTTAGGGACTGCCACATAGACATGCTTTTTCTCTTGCTGTGTAAACTCCAGTCAGATGTCTTCTTGGCTTCTGCCTTCCCAGAGTGGGATCCTCAGTTGCTCCATGCTCACAGCTCCTCCTCCATTCGCTGTCTGTCTTCTCTGGGCCAGTCCCACCTCTGTGTCCGTCTGAGCAGTGGCCGTCCCGATACCGCCTGGTGGGGCATCAGTATCACCTGGGGAGCTTTCTGAAAACCACAGATACTCAGTGCCCACGCCTTGCAGATTCTGTGAGGTGCTGCTTGGGTCCTGGGCGTCTGAACAGTTAGCAGCGCAGACAACTCTGACATGCAGCCAGAGTTGAGACCCACTGGTTTGAGTAGTACAGGTTAGGTGTGCCGCACTCATGCACAAGGACATGTTTTCAGTTGTGTATCCAGTACAGCATCCTGTTGCCATGGCTCTTGTTGCCATGGTGATCCACTCATGGATGGTGACAGCAACTCCCATGGCCCTTTGTTGGTAGTCCTGTTAAAGTCTGTTAAAGTCCATTTGGACCTCTCTCCTGGGAGAGTGTGTGTGCGTGTCTCACACTGTCCGGGGATAGTCTCCCCTGCTCAGCATTTCACTGTTGATACCTCCCAAACTCATTAATCATCCTGTCTCTAGAGTTGTTCTGCTTTATAGACTGACATCATGATTTGAAGGTGGAGTTTGTCCCTGGGAACAGTAAAGAAGAATGGGGAGAAGGTGCGCAAAGAATTTTTGGACTATAGGACATCCCCGGAGTCTAGATCCCAGCATTAGAAGATATCATATAAATTCCTTTCTGGCCTGTGGACATACATGGTGGAAACACGGGAAACGGCATGAAGCAGGGTTCTCAGCTTTGGCACAGTTGACATTTTGAGCTGGATAATTCTCCATCCTATGCATTGTAGGATGTTTGGCGAAGAAAGAGTCTAAATAGTGCAGGTGGCCCTGCCCCACTTGGAGATGGCCCTGAACTGAGCCTGTCATGGGAGACCAGCAGGTGCTGGGCTTTCCTTCCTCCTGAGTTCGGTCCTGCCTGTCCCTGAGTGATCACCCAGCCCAGGGTTTCTCCACCTCAGCACTGTAGACCTTGGGGGCCAGATAATTCCCTGCAATGGGGGACTGCCCCACATTGTAGGGATTTGATCAGTCTCCCTGGCCTCTACCCTCACTAGATGCCAATAATGCAACCTTTCTAGCCCCACCCTCCAGTCATGACAACTGAAATGTCTCCAGACATTGCCAATGGCCCCTGGGGGCAGAATTACCTCCAATTGAGAACCACTAATCTAAAAGCCTGACGGAGTGTGAGGTAGAGAGATTTTCAAGAGTGGTTTGTCTTTTCTCAGTTTGGACCTTACTGTTGATTTAAAAACCTAACCCCCGAGACGATGAGACGCAACTGAATTTTTATTGATTCACTAGAACTCAGTTGGACTCCTCATTTCATGCGATTCTCACTGTCCCCTTCCCCTGCCCTAAACTTTGTTTTTAGGATAAGGAAGAAATAGCTGTTTGAACATTTTCATGAATTTATGATAAAAATTACCCCTGGGATTTGTCTTGAGATCTGAACGTATCTTTCACCTTGCCTGTGCCTCCTGTGTCTGTGGCCGAGGGAGCCTGGGGGTAGCGGAGGGGCGACGTGATGAGAGTCTCTATACACTTTGAAGAAAGTTTAAGTTTTGCCCAGGATGCTGTGTAGACACAGAAGGGCTTATAGTTCTGCAAAGCGTTTCAACCGCGTCTTCAGCCTGCCTCAGTTAGCTGGGAAATGGAATCTTCCCAGCAGTCGAGTTGCCCTTGTGCATTCGCTGGGCGTTAGGGTCTGTCAGGACCTGGTGTGTGCGCTACTCTGAGGTCGTTGGAGTGAGTGGAGGTGACTGGAATTGGGTGAGGTTAGAGTGGGTCAGCTTAGACTGCCATCTGGGGGAGGCACAGTGTTTGGGGGTGGGGAAGGGGGCATTTTAGGTACGGGTTGAATTCCAGCCTCGTGAGTGAGGTCAGACCTATTCTGTTGAGAGAGTAGGCGAGGGTGTAGTGGGAGATGGGGGACGTTTGGGGAGGGGTGGGATGCCCTTCGGGGATGTGAGAGGAGAGCAGCATTCATGAAAACAGCGAGAGACAGGCCAGAACTGCAGAGGTGGCTGGTATTGGCTTGGCCCAGCCTTGGTAGCTCTCCATGGTACTTTGAAGCAATCGCAAGGCACAGGGATTTGCATCGTTATCTGTTCAGGACCTAGTGGTGGCTGCAGGGCAGCAAGGTTTCTTTGTTTTGTTTTAGGAGGAGTTGTGGTCCAGGTGAAGTACTGTAGTGACTCCATAGAGAAAGATAGGGCATGGAACCTCTCAGATAAACCCCCTGTCCCCCTGCCCCCCAGCATGTCTACAGGGGAGTCTTGTCACTAACGCTGTGGCACAGCACTCAGTGTGACTCTCAGCCCCGGTTGCACTTCACGCTTGTTGAAGGAGGTTGATGAGGAAAATAAAAGCTACTGCCTGGGCTGCACCATTGGAGATGATTCCAGGAGTTCTAGGGTGTCTGTAGTTTTTCAAAGCTCCACAGATGTTTCGAGACTGGAAGCCAGAGTTGAAAACCACAGGCAGAAGTCACAAACTTGCCTGAGGTGCAAGCAGACATTAATGTTGCCCGTTTAGGTTTTTGTTTGTTTTTAGTTAGGAGCCAACACTTAAAAATTCTGAGATTTCAAGGCGGGGAGAAATCCAGATTTCTGATTTCTCTTGGAAAACAGCAACCACCCTTGGCCTGCGTGCTCTTGCCCAGTAACGATTCCCCTGGGCTGAGGAGCGGCTGCCGTCCTTGAGACAGACTGCGCACCCTCCTGGACACCAGTGTCTCCAGGGTGTTGCTTAGGGCCTAGCCCACTTCCTTCTCTCCTGGGGCTTGCGTGACCTTGGTCGGCATTTGGGTTTCAGTCCGGTCATACAGCCTCTTAGACTGGACAGTCTCTGCACTCAGTGCTCTTTAGCATAGTACCTCAGCGTAAAACTCCTCGTGGTCTGTGGTTAGTTCAGGATTCAGTGTCCTTGGAGTGCTGGTACTCAGAGTAGCACGTGGCAGTGGTCCTCAAAGATGGTCCAGGACCCGTGAGACTCCCCAAGACCTTTTCAAGAGGACTACAAGTTCAAAACTTTTTATAATAATACAGGGACAGTATTTGCCTTTTTTATTCTCATTCTCTCATTAACGGACAGTGGAGTTTTATTCCCAGGCCTTGTATGATGTGTGATCTAGCAATAGGGGAACTACAGACGCAGGTGAGAGAGTTCAGGCCAGGTGTGGTGATGCACACCTGTAGTCCCAGCTACCCAGGAGGCCAAGGCTGGAGGATCACTGGAGCCCAGGAGTTCGAGGCCAACCTGGGCAACATAGCAGCCAGCAACTCCATCTCTTAAAAAAAAGAAAGAGAGGAAAAAGAAAATCCAGTTATATTCTCTTAAGCCCCAGACATTAAAGAGATTTATCAAGATGTAAAATAATACCCTCTTCTGATATTTTTGTTTTGGAAAAGTTATTTTTCATAAAAATATGTTATTTAGGTAAACCTTCCCTGAGTTTATTATTATCTTAAATTAATAAATATTTTGACATTTCCTTAGGTTTGATCTCTAGTAAGTATCAGTAGCTATAACCCACATTTATAAAAGCTCTTGGGGACCCTCGGTCAGTGACGAGTGTGGAGGGGGCTTGAGAGCGGCAAGTTTGAGAACCACTGGCGAGTGCTAGCGGAGCCCCCGCGCACAGGACCCGCGTGGGCCTGTGGCGACAGCGGTTGTGGGTTTCTCCGTCGCCTCTCCAGCCTCCAGGGAACTGTGAGCCAGAGCGGCTGCAGTTGGCACCTGTGGCACAGTTGGAAGCACCTGGATTGCCTGTCCTTGGATCACGTCCTACCTCTGCCACTTACTTGCCCAGAACCTCGGGCACGTTGCTTGTCCTCAGTCCCTGCATCTGTGACATGGTAAATTAGCAAGTCTGAGGGTTGTCTGTGACAGAAGAGTGTGTGTCGGGTAATTGACCCACCGGCATGTGGGGCTAGCCGTCGGTTACTACTAGCTGTGCTTCTTCTGATTGGATGCCTAGGCGGAGAACAGGCTCCTTGTGAGTCACAGCAGGGTTTCTCCACCTCGGCATTATCGATACTGGGGCTCGTGGGGCATCGTGGGCATTGTAGGATGTAGGATTTAGCAGCATCTGTGGCCTCCCCCCACGTGATGCCAGTAGCACCCAGCCAGCCCACCCACTCCCAGTCATGACAAGGAAAAATGTCAGACATTGCCCAGTGTCCTCTTAGGGGCAGAATCGCCCCCAGTTGAGAACCATGGGGTTAAGGGATTTTTGTCGACAACCAAGAGACTTGCCATTCCGTAATTACCTGGGCTAATGAAGTCCTAGGGTGCTGCACACATCTAAATCTACACACTGGCTGGGCACGGTGGCTCACACCTGTGATCCTAGCACACTGGGAGGCCAAGGATGGAGGATCACTTGAGGTCAGGAGTTCTAGACCAGCCTGAGCAACATAGCAAGACCTTGTATCTGCAAAAAAAAGAAAAATTATCTGGGTGCAGTGGCACGTACCTTGTAGTCACAGCTACTCGGGAGGCTGAGGCAGGAGGATCTCTGGAGCCCAGGAGTGTGAGGTTGCAGTGAGCGATGATGACACCACTGCAAAGTCCACACTGAGTGAGGAGGGAGAGAAGAAGTGAATTGCTTAAGCTGGTTTGTGCCATCTGATCCATCGGGAGTTTATTTTGGTGTATAATAGAAGTTCAGTATCTAACTTAGTTTTTTTCCCAAGTAATGAATGCAAGGTTTTTTAACCTCAGCACTGTTCACATTTGGGGTCGGATCATTCTTGGTGGAGGCGATTGTCCTGTGCATCATAGGATGTTGGTCAGGATCCCAGGTCTCTGTCCGCTAGGTGCCAGGAGCAGTGCCCCGCCCCCCATCATGACAACCAAAAATGTCTCCAGACGTTGGCCACTGTCTCCATTGGGGTGAATTACTCTTGTGTGAGACCCACTGGGTTACAGGATTAAATAAATAACCAGGATTAAATAAATTCCTATCCAGGAATAAATTATTTGCTATTTAGAGCTTAGGGCTCATCCTCCCAACCTTCCTTTTCCTTCATGGCCTTTGGCAGCTAAGCAGGCATCGTGGACTTCGTTTCCCCAGGACCAGTATTTTCCTTGACCTTCAGCACCGTCTCAGGTCCAAGGTGAGGACCTGGCAGAATGTCAGAGCTGGGAACAACTTTTAGAGACGCTCCAGGTCCGGGCTGCTCCATTTCACAGGGTCTGAAGCCCAAGGCCATGTAAGCAGAGGGCTGGCTGGGGCCAGCGTGCCTGTCTGTAGCCACTGAGTCTGGGAGCCCACACTCGTCCTTTCCAGTGGGTCAGCAGCATCCAGTTCATGGGCACTTGTCCTCCTGAGAACTGACCCACGTAGTTGACTACATTCGCTCTTGCTATTTATGGTGTCCAGAGAGAAGTAGGAAGTCATAGAGACAGTAGTAGTTACTCCACGCACATGTTTAGAAGGCAGCCTTTGCATTTTGCAGTAAGTTTAAAATGCCTTTGCTAAATTAAACTCCCCCAGGTTTGCCACACAGACTTTTGGGAACTTGTTTACCCAGAGTAAATCCCCACGTTGCATCTGTGAGAGCAGAGCATGAGTGTGAGGGGGTGAGGGTGAGAAAACGGGCTGCCCTTTGCTCAGAGGGGAAAGGATGTTTTTGCAGCATTCACTGTGGTGGCCGCTGGGTCCTGAGAGCCCAGAGTGTGGGTTGGAACCTTTACGCTGGATAAATCCAGACTCCTCTGCACGGCCTCTGGGCCCTACCCTGCTCTCTCCACCCTCCTCCCTGTCACATGGGCCTCCAGGCTCCGTCTGTACTTAGGCCCTTTGTACTGGGGTGGGGGGGGCGGCCGCCTTCACCTGGGGACCCCCCACCTTCACCTGGCTCATCCCTTCTCCTCAGGTCTCAGCTTCAGAGAAGCTGTCCCCAGCCACTCACCCTGCCACCATCCTGCTTTTTTCTCTAGAGCGCCTCTCTCCAGAATTGTCCAGTTGTCCGCATGCAGCCAGGTGTTTGTCTTCTCTCTTCTCCCACTAGGGAGCTGTGGCCTTGTCTGCCTCCCCATCCCTGTCTCCGGTACGGAGCTCGGTGCCTGGCACAGAACAGGGTCTCGGTAAATCCTGCTGACGAGGGCAAGGTGTGACCTCACCGCAGTGTTTCTTTCAGCCTCAGGAGGGCTCAGGGGTTCTGAGCAGCAGAGCGCTTGCGTTCAGTGTCCTGGGTGTCCAGGCAGCTCTTGGATCTAATTGTTCCGCTCCTTGGCAGGGGCCAAACTGTAAGGCGTTCACCAGTCAGTGTTGGGGGCCTGGCGGCTGGCGGCTGTCCTTGAATCCAAGGCGCTCGCTTTAAGGTGGCATCCATGTGTTTGCTTTGCAGTCCTCTGAGTGTAATAACGATACCAATGCCAGCATGGAATGCGTGGTATGCGCCAGCCACGTCCCCACGCGCTGCGTGTGCGCCATTTCATGTGCTCTTTCCTGAGACTGCTGGGGCGAAACACCATCCCTGCCGTACAAAGGAGGACCTTGTGCAGGGAGGCGAGTTCCTTCACTCGCCCGGGATCCCGACCGCAGGTGGCTGAGGCAGGTGTGAACACACACAAAGACCCGAGCCCACGCTCCCCAGTGTCATCAGTCTTGCTCTGCTGCCTCAGCAGAAGTCTGTAGCTCGTGGATTTCCTTCCCACGAGCCTCCCTTTAGACAGGGGATTTCCGTCCTCTCTACTGGAACTTTCTCCCAAGCTTCAGCCACTTTTTACAGCACCTCAGCTGCGCTGATGTCTCGCCACCTAGTGGGAGAACAGAAAAGTGCCACCAAAGCTGGATCACTGAACTTCTCCCAACAATTTCAGGCAACGTTGCTGACTCTGTGCGATTAAGTTTATGGATTTTCTATTGGGTTCAAGGCACAAAGGTGCCTGCAGTGCAAGTTCTGCCCCCAGGGGCTTCGGTGAGTGTAGAAATAGAGAAGGCAGGTATGGTTCGGCCCTCGCGGTGGTCCAGCAGGACGTGAGGATGTGGTGGGGCTGTGGCTGTGATAAATGAGCCTAGGTCTGTAAATCACCTACCGTGGCGTCTAGTAAAGGCCGTTCAGCCAGTGCTCGGAGCTCCTGCTGTTGTCAGAAGCATAGGTGTCTGGCAGTAAGATTAGAGTCTTGGAGACTGGCTGGGATTTCAGTGGGCAAAGGAAACGGCAAGGTGAAGAGCATTCCAGAAAGAAGTGTAGAAAGTGTAGGATGTCGTCTCTAAACACTGCGCCCCCGTAATCTCTGTGTGCATGGTTGAGAGTTGCCAGAGGAGAAATATATATGAGTACTGAGGAAAGAGTTGAGTTACCCGGGGGCCACCGCCCTGCATTAGCTGGGCCTGTGCACCCCGACCGTGCTGCTCACCGAGAGTGAGAGAGGCATCGCCTAGCAACAGCAGGTGTGAGATGAGCTGCATTCTTCGCCGAAGAACTAGTCAGGGGCTAGAGCTGACACATCAGTGACGGATCTACCTTTCTGTGGCGGCACAGAACTGTTTATAATAATTCCTGAAAAAGTGAATGACTGGAAGGGTTGAGATAGTGTCGCCAGATTAAAGCAGTTGCCACATATTAATAGACTGTCATTTGTGTTGGCAAGATGCTTTCCATATTTTTTTCACAGATAAGAAGATTAAGACATATCAGCCCAGGATTAAAGCTAATTTTACACAAGTACCTCGCTGACAGTTTGGTCAAGAATTCTAAGTGGCTTTCCAGATGGGGGCAGTTTCCTGGCAGGTGTTGGAATCATCAGTCAGGAGGGGAATAAACAGAAAAGGCCGAGATATTCCAGATTCTCTTCTGTATATGTTTTCCTGGGGCTGCATCGTTTCTTCTGTTTATTATAGGTTTAACAGGAGATCCTCCAAGACAGAGGCTGGAGGCAGCCATGGGAGAGGGTGCCAAGGCTTACCACGGGGCAGGCTGCCCTTGGTACCGTGTCTGTTACTCTCTCCGCAGCAGCAAAGAAAGAAAGTTCATGTGGAAGGGGAGAGAGGCGAGTGTGTGTGTGTGTGTGTGTGTGTGCGTGTGCGTGTGTGTGTGTGTTTAGCTTAGATTCTGAATGTGTTAGGCAAAGCATTCCACGGTGAGACATTTGACAGACAAAGACAGAACGCAACTTGTTTCACCACCAAGTGTGCACCTTGGAATGCGTCTTTGATTCTTTTCTTGACGGTCGTAAAGGATTTCAGTCTCTGCAAGGGCCTGCCGTTGGAGCAACTGCACACGGTATTCTTGAGGCAGGCGGTCACGTGACCTGCGAGAGGCCTCGCGCTGACCCCAGAGCTTGTCGCGAGGCCCCTAGTTTAGTTTGTGCTTGTCTAGAACGTTAACTGGCAGCTGCTTTATTCCTGACGGTGCCATGGTACTCGGGAGCACGGGCTTCCGAGTCTGGCCCCCCGGGTGGGAGACCCTGGCCTACCTTGGACAAGTCACTGGACCCGAGTCTCTGTGTCCTTTCCTGTAAAATAAGGACATTGATGTAACCAACCTCCTAAGGTGGTTGTGCAGATTCAGTGAGGACGATGCAGGTAAAACCTGGCACGTAAAGAAGTGCTTGGTGAAACCATCCTGAGTTTGGGGAGCCCCATGCAGGTGTCTCTCCTGTGTGTAACATGGCGGGCCGGGAGACGTCTACAGACACGCTTCTACGACCCCTGTTACCCAGGAGGACTGGGAAACACGCTCTTTTGCCCCAGGCCACCTCTGGGCTTCAAGCCAGCTCCTTCCCTTGCTTGCAGTGGGCAGCAGGGTCCCACCCCCTTTCCTCATGTCTGGGCAGCTCCCGCCACCCACCGTATCCCAACGGGCTCTCCTTCCTCCTTAGACAGGCTACGGAGCTAGACATTCTACTGTTGCTCTCCTTCCCTGCTGCCTCTGAAATAGACACATAAGCCATTTTGTGTAAAGGTTTTGCCTCCAGTCACTCTCCTGGTAGAAAAGACACAGATAAAAACCTTTGCATCTTGGTCCCTGGGGACGTTCTTGTTGCGGTGGTGCCAGGAAGCCCACTGTTGAAATTCGCTCAAGTGTCAAGCTGTTTAAAACTATGCTGCTTTTGACCCTCCGTACCATACTGTTTGGGGGGGCAGTTTCTGGGCCCTCTCCCTAGGCAAAGATGTCGTACACCAAGTTGCAGAGATGACTCTGGGCGAGGATTTGTGGACTTCCCACACGCGCAGCCCAGCCGCGGATCAGCCGTGGACCTGTTCTGTTTCCCTGGGTCCAGGGTCGGTGGTTTTTGCTTTAGAGGAGGGGTCCACCTCCTTGAGACCCCCCATTCCCAGAGACCTACAGCTCCCTGCAGGGAGAAGAGTCTGTGGCCCCTCGGGTCAGGAGGGATCCTGTGTCCTTCCAGGGCAAGAGACCACCTTCCACCAGGACCCTCCCCCCTTCTTTGCAGTGGTCTTTGGCTCATTTCCTTGAAAAAGGTATTTCAGGAACTGCCTGAGTTTGCCTTCCAGGAACCTCTCCGCTGGCCATGCAGGTGTGAGTGTGCAGGCCTCGGGCCCAGGGCAGGGTGGCGGTGCACCCACTTTGCTCCTGTTTTCAGTTTGTCCTCAAGGTGTGTCCAAGCGCTGGCACAGCACCAGGCTAACTACGGGCACCGCCTGACCTCCCAATTCTCCAATACTCCTCACTCTCGATGTCGCGTTCCTCTTACTCCCGGTCGCCTGGCCAAATGCTGCTTGTCCTTCCACTCAGCACCTCTTCCAAGAAGCCTTCCCTGGTTTCACTCCTTTTCTGCGGCCTTACTGGGTTAGGAGCCCCAGTTCTACCCTCCCAGGGCCTCCTCTGCCTTGTAATGTTCAGTTAAAGTCTGATGCCAGCTCCTGGCAGGCAGGGGATGCATCTGTGTCACCGCCACGTCCCCACAGGCTGATGTGGTGCCTGGTGCACAGCGGGTGCTCGGATGTGCAGAGTTGCTGAAAGTTGTAGTAGCTGCTGCATGAATATTGATGGAATCCGTGAATCCCACGAGCAGCTGGGGGGCGTGGGAAAAAGCACCCTGAAAGCCACGGCCACAGGAGGATGACGCGCAGGGCAGAGGGTCCCCAGCAGCTGGCAGAGGCTTGAAAGGAGAGCAGAGCTGGCCCAGCTTTCCGTGCCCAGGCCTGCTGGATTCTTAGCAATGGCCAGGACACGAGCCCTGTCCTGGGTATCACAGCTGGTCTGTCCCACTTTGCATCTGGGCCTGCAGTTCGGTGGAAGGGAGCAGGGGTCGAGAGGGGAGCTGCACTGGGGGCCGAGATGCCAGCCAGCTCACCCCCCTTGCTGTTCTCCTGGGGGCTTGGAGCAGACAGGGGGCTCTCCCTGGCCTAGGTCTGTGATCGTCGCATGGATCCGCATTGCACTCAAGCTGGGTGCCATCTGCGCACAGGAGCTGGGGAGGGCACAGGAGGAGGCTGCTGGTTGCGGTGTTCAATGAGACCATAGCCACATGGACTTGGCATGCAGTGCCCTGGAGAGCCCAGATGAGGCCAGAGAGGAAGCACCGCACGCGACCCAGTCAGTGGAGCCCGCACCACCCACAGACAGGGTCGTTGTTTGAGGTGACCTGTGGGGCCAAGCAGGAGAGGCTCTGAATCCCACCCACGTCACACACCAGTGTTGGCCACAGTCGTCCGTGAAACGTCGTTCTTAGGCCCTGTCACAGGGTTCCTGGAAAGGTGGCTTCCCTGGTCAGAGAATATCGGAAACATTTGGTCAAACAGGTCTTTTCTGTTGGTCTCCTGAACTCTCACAGTGCTGCTGTGTCTAGCCAGTCTCCAGGCAGACTGCTTTTGTACATACTAAGTTGATCAGGGAGCATTTTACTGGACCGTTTTACAAAAAACCACTTGTGTGACAGAATCTGGATCGAATAGTCTGCATTTGATCAGTATTTCAATATTTTGGGTCTTCATGGTGGTCTGCGTCTCTAGAAATCTCCAGTGGTGGTTTTCCCCTGACCTGCGGAAGAGAAGCTGGGCTGAGAATTAAAGCAGGTCATAGAAGCCTCGCTGCTTCTGGTCCCTGTGCGCTCCCCACACTTGGGTTTCACGTAGCGGCTTACGCGCTGACGTAACCAACAGCAGCCTGGTGATGAAGGGTGGTTGCAGAAACAGTCTGTGTCCACGGCTGCCCGTATGGGGCCATCCTTTGTGCAATGGGGCATCGGTACCAGTTTGCAGTTGACAGGCGTTAGGGCCTCCCAGAGCTGAGCAGAATGCAGAGTGTGTACCTGTGATGCTTTGTGTTTGGGGCGGAGAGGTGACGAAAGTTCATTTCTGTGCTTTCCTAGTGCAGTGGCTGGGTTAGTCGAACACCAAGCCTGCCGCCAGCAGGGGTCCTGCCGCAGTCGTCTCCCGCTGCTGTATCCTGTTGGTCCTGTTCCTCTGGGGAGCCCTGACTGTGCCTCACCAGGGCCTAGTCTTTGTGGCGTGCTGCATTTCATTCCTTCCGTGACTGCCGGCTGAGTGCCGGTTACGTGTGAAGTTGTGTTTGGCATGGAAGACACAGAAGACAGGCCCCACTCCTGTAGAGCTCCAGTCCTAGGTGCCGTCAGTGGACCAATAAACCCCTGTAGGAGCGCCAGGGCTCCGCAGTGCCAGGCTGCCACGTGCAACCCCCGTCGCATGTTTTCCCAGTAGGTCTTCTGCCCTCAGCCTCCTGGTCTCTGCTTTTCCCATGGTGCCCAGCACAGAACAGGCTTAGTGAACATTTATGTGCATGCACAGCAGCTGGTGTTCTGTGTGTGAACAAGTAGAGAAGGAGTTTAATTCAAACACTGATTGGATGGTGTCTACACAGCATGCGCCGTGTAACCTGCTGGGGGCGGAGCTGTTTGGATGCTGTGGCTGTGGCTGTGGTCTCGGCCTCCCTAGCAGGCAGCCTGGGGGGTGGGGGGTGGTCAGGGCAGGTGTGCAGGGCAGGCTGGGAGCTTCCTGCAGGAGGTGAGGTCTGCGCAGGGGCAAGTGCTGGCCACGCAGAAGAAGGTGAGCGTGTGTTCTAGGCAGAGAGACTAAACCAAGCAGGAGTCCAGGAGTGCGTCATAAACATGGGGCATGCAGGGGACAACAGGCTCTTCACCACTGTGGTCAGGTGGAAGGCGGAGCGAGAGTGGCCAGGGCGTGACCCGTCCAGAGGAGCTCGGGCCCTCATCTGTGGAAGGACATTGCAGTTTAGAGTGTGCGTTTCACACCCGTGATTCTGGCTGCTCTGTGGAGGCCAGATTTAAGAGGCTGAGAGTAGAGGCCAAGAAAGAAGGTCTGAGCGGTGTCAGGGTGGGGAGCAGGAGACGGGAGGTATTAGGGAGGGTCTGATTGGACGTCACCCCAGCTTTCCTGTTCTCTGGGTTCTGCTTTCAGAGCTCAACCCCTGTGTCCCCTTCCGCAGCCTCCCTCTGTTTCTGGCTGAGCAGCGAGCCCAGGTGCAGTACAGAGATGTTCCTTCATCAGAGGGGCCCTCTCCTGGCCTGTGCCCTGGACCCCGCCGTGTGTCCCGAAAGCTCTGGGCCTTCACATGACAGGTGGCCCAGGCTTCCCGGAGTTGCCCACATGGCCAAGGTCACTTCTGGGCAACGTGAGGATTAGCCAACACGGTTCTCCAGCAGAAAGCTCTTCTGCTCCCACCCCAATGACCCTCTCTCCGTTCCAGCCCCTCCTCGCTAACCTGGCACTGTGCCCTTGCCTTGCGTTCGTCCCTTCGTCAGGTATTTGTCGAGTCCCTGCAGCACGCCAAGATGCCAAGTACTGTTCTTGGGCCACGGGATGCCAAGGAGGGCAGAACAGAGTCTCTGACTCAGGGAGTCTGTAACTCGGCAGGGGAGACAGACTATAAACCGTAAATACGCAGCGGACAGGTGGCGATGTTGCTGGGAAGAAAAGCAAGCGTGTTAGCTTCACTCTGAGGCTAGTCCAGGGTTTCTTCTCCACAGTGCCGAGGACAGCGTGTGTTCAATTAAGTCTGCAGTGGCCACACCGTGCCTCTCTCCGGCTGGAGTCTGTTTGTGACAAGGGGCAGAAACGTAGCTCAAACTGGCATTGCTGGCTTCAGTGACAAGTCTGGGTGCAGGCTAGCTTTGGGCCAAGCTTGACTGAGGGCCTCCACCAGCGTCACCAGAATTTGCTCTTCCGTCTCTGGCTCTGCTTCCCTCTGGGTTGGCTCTGGTCCAGGGCCGCTTGTGACACGTGGCTGCTGGCAGCCCCAGGGTCATCTCCCACCAGCTCAGCAGCCCCAGCAGGAAGAGAGCGCCCCTTCCCCAGGGCTCCAACAAAAGGCCTCCATCACATGCTGCTGTGTCCCCTGGGGCCAGGCCTACAATACTCTCCTCATCGGGCTGGAGCCAGGGCTGAGACTGGCTCCCTCTGAACCCCGTGGGGGTGTTGCAGGGGTGGTTCCCTAAAGAAGACGGGGCTGGGCAGTGCCGCGATGGCCAAAACCCTAGCAGCTTCCTGTGCATCTCGGCACCTTGCAGCCGGTGGGGAGTCGAACGCAGAAGGGGGGCTGGGACCTGGTTTGTAGGGTACAGGGGCAGCGCCACAAGGCCTCTAGGATCCCCCGGCAGACATGGTGTGGACAAGCTGCTGCTCTGTCCCCAGAGTCCCTGCAGTGTTCCTTTGGCATCATTTATTGTCCAGCATAGGCACGTTCATTCGAGCTTGTCGAGTAGCAGCTACATGCTGTGCCAGGGAGATGGCTGCGTACGGAGGCCTGGAAGGCTGGTTGGAGACCCCTTTGCCCCCACCTGCTCTTTTGCAGGCCTTGGATCTTGTGTATGTCAGTGTTATTCACCCTGTATTTGCCGCTGCTGTGTGCGGTGAATTGGACCCAGGTGCAGCAAGGCTTCAGGGAGCAGGGTAGAGGGATTGTCAGCATCCGTGGGCTGCCTGCCTGCGGACTGTTGCCCCAAGCTCAAGACAGTGTCTGTCCTACTTCTGCAGGAGTGGGATGGTGTTGGTTTGGTCATCCTGGTGCCATCCCTTTCCACTTTCAATTGCCGCCCACCCCGTCTCCCCACATCCATCCTCTCTCCCCCTTCCCCAAACTGTTCTCTTTTTCAGCCTGAACAGACACCTGCTTCCCAGCACCTTCTACAGCATTCTTCCAGATCCTCAGTGTGGCCACCCCCTGCCCTCTCCCTTCCGTCTCTCCCCGCTGAGACCCTAGCACAGCCCCCTCTTCCCCGGGACCTTGCCCACACACTGGAGCAGACCAGCCAGGCCAGAGCCCAGACGGATGCCCTCATGGTAATGCTGTGCCAGGGCGTGACCGGGGGCCCCATGAGAGCAGGGCCGTGCCCGAGTCCCGCTCGCCACAGAGGCCCCAGTGCACGGCACGCAGCAGGCGCCCCCGGATTCGAGCTCCTCTTGCTTGAATGGGGAAGGAGGCCCCAGGAGCACCCAGGCCTGAGGCCGTGAGGCAGGTGTTGTCTTGGCCTCCCCTGTGGGGTCAAGGCAGTCCTCATCTGCATGTCCCCTCATCTGCAGCCAATGGGTCTTCCTAGCTGGCTGCCACTCACGCCAGGGCAAGTGCAAAGGGCTGTAGATTTGGCTGCCCCTGGGTAGGAGACAAATGGTGTTTCACGGGAACTACAGGCTGCATTGCTCTTGTCCCATCAAGTGACAGAGCATCCCAAAGTGTTTCTTCTTTCAACAGCAGCTGTTCAAGATGGACTCTCAGACTGGCAGCAACTCCGTGACTTCTCGCTGCTTAACAGTGCTCACTGGAGATCAGGTTGAATGCTCGGCCTGCATGGCCTGGGCTGGCTCTCCAAAGAGCACACGTAGCGTGCCCAGCTGGTACAGACCGGTCGTTCTTGGGCCTGCAAATTAAAAAAATAAAAACTAAATTAGTCTCCTGCATTGGAAATTTAGGAGGTTCCACATAAAAATCTGGCATCTGTACGCCACATTCCCGCAGGGCCGCAGTTGTTGGCACCACATAGTGCCTGGCACACTCCCCACCACACTCCCACTCTGGTGTACAAGCCTGCTCTCGGCGAGTCTCGAAAGCTCTTTATTGAGTAAATAATGTGCATACAGAAAAGGGCATTGCCATGCCATCGAGCATTGCAGTTTCACAGACCGAACACACCCACACGTCCACGCGTTCGTGTCAAGAAGCTGCTCTAAGGGATATGATGTTCTTTGGAGTTGCTAGCTTTATATATATATATATATTTAACTTATTACAAACCAATGTAGCTTTGTTTACTGTATGAATATAGTGTTGGGGGGAAAAAAACCAATTTTTCTTTTTGCAGAAAAGCCTGCCATTGCTCCTCCCGTCTTTGTGTTTCAGAAGGATAAAGGACAAAAGGTAAGGGGCTGGTACATTCTCTCTTCACGTCATTGCTCTGATTTCTTCTCTCCCACGGAGTCCTCATTCAGGTCACATCGCCATGGCTGCGTCTGCCCACAGGTGGGGACACCTAAGTGGGGGCGTTAAGACTTCACACTGAGCTTGGAGGGGAGAGGCCCAGTGGCTTTAGGTTACCATGGAGACAGGTTAAGCTGGATCTGTTGCAGAAAGGGTGGAGAGAGTGTGCGGCTTGTTCAGATTGTTCAAACAGTGGTAGCGGGCTTCTCCCAAATTCTTAATGATTTGCTTTGGAGATGCAGCTGTCCACTAGGAAAGCCAGCAGCAGAAGAACAGAGAAGGGGGAAGTAGGTGGGGAGGGGAGGAGGGAAGTGGGGAAGAGAGGATGGAAAGAGGAATGGTAGTTAAGGGGTAAACAGGACCTTTAAATATATAGGGGCATTTTTTTGGGCCCTAACTAACTTGGCATGAATGCATTTAGAATTATTGCTAGTTTGCTTGCTTTGTGTGTTTATCATCCATTGTCAGGAGGTTGCTTCCCACCCCTGGGATTTGGGGTGTTTCAATTGCACCATTGTTGGAAACACCTTGCCTGGTTGATAGTAGTCTGTCAAAGGTCTGACTGGTGTGGCAGTAGGTAGGGTTCTGTGATGAGACAGCCATAGAGGTTGCTTACCTTGGAGCCATCGGTTTGCGTCCCTCCCTGACAGATGAGTGTGGAAGGTCAGAGTTGTGTCACAAGTTAGTTGGTGCCCTGTGGCCATTTCCCCAGCTTGTATGAGGACTTCCTCTATTTGTCTAAAAATTGTACAGTCCCTTCCCACTGAGGCCCCGCGGCGGTAGTTGTAATTTAATATTCGTTGCAACCTTTTATAGTTACAGAGTGCTGCACTAAACTGAATTCAGTACATTTTGAGGTATTTTTGTGTCTGGTTGATAATAACGGCATTTGAGAATCTCATCGACTTGGTGCTCCTGTGGATTCTGTCTCTTGCAGGTGACTGGCTCCCAGGTTGGGGGCTGCTGTTGCGGCAATTTGGGACTCCTGGCTACTGTCTTAAATCCTGTCCCGTGGTCTGAGAATTGAAGCCAGAACTTCTCTTTGTGTGTCTCGGTTTTCCTAGGCAGCGTTCAAGTGCCCAGAAGGGAAGGGGGAGAGTGTGTGTGTGTGTAGGGGGTAAGGGAGGGAATGGCTGCCCCTAACCCCCCACCCCTGCACAGGGTGCCTCTGGGCTTATCTGCTAGGCTTGTCACTCCAACTGTTGTCTCATTGTCACCTTAAACTTTCTCATTGTTAATTCTTTTGTAAGAATCAGGAAACCTGTGAAAACTGATTTCCAATATTGTTCTGGTTATCTAGGTGGTGTTTTCCAGGTACATCTACCTCTGCTCTCTCTGCCGTGGGCCCTGACCACTACAGCTCAGTCACACGAGTTTTTATTATCTGTCCTTTGAAAGTCCTTCAATCAGTATGAAGGGACTAATGCCTTTCCTCTAGGTTTTAGGGATACAATAGTAAAGTCTTAGGAGTTGGATGTCTTAGAGCTCTGTTTGAGATATTAGGTCATTTCTCTCAGGTATTTGGTAAAATCAGGATTTTCTAGAATTTTGAAATGTATTATGATCATCTTTTGAACCACTTTTAGTTTAAAATAGGGCTCTGCAAACTAAGGCCCACTGCCTAAAACTGTTCTCTTTTAGGTCTCTTGCCCAGGCTGGCCTCAGAACTCAGGGGTGCAAGGGCTCCTCCCACCTCAGCCTGCCCGGTAGCTGGGACTACAGGCCTGTTCCAGAAACAAAGTTCTCTGGAACGTAGCCCACCCGCTCCTTCACAGTAGTCTCTGGCTGCTACAGCAGTTCGGACGGAGACCGGCCTGCAGAGTTGAAGATACTTAGTATTTGACCCTTTGCAGAAAAAAAAGTTTGCCAACCCTTGATTTAAAACAGTAATAGGAATTATTTAACACATTGACCGCCACACTAGAAAAAAAATTTTTTTTTCCTTGGGGCCACAGTGTTTTATTACAAAAATAGAATAAAAACTTTGAAACCAAAACAGTCCTTTCTAATTTAATGAAAAATTTGTTATTTTTTATTGCTTTCTGTGCATGAGTTATATACAGCTAAATTGTCCATCTTAATTGTAACAGTAAGAAAACATCAACAAGTAAGATTTTCACAAACTAACTGCAGGCCCCGGGCTCAAAACTAGCATGAGTTAAATACAACTCACGTGGCAGTTAATGTGTTAAACCCAAAGGCCTATGACAGCCATCCAGACGAAACACTAAAATGTAATATTTGCTCAGATGATTTTAAAGTGCTCCTGTTTCAGTCCTGTTCTTGAAGCTGTGGTGGTTCTGTCACTTTGTGATTTGAGGGCTCATTTACATGTATGGCCTTCAAGGGGTCTATGCTGGCGTTGAACCTGAACTGGAAGGCTAGGGAGGCTTCTGTGTCATTTTTAAAATGCGCAAGTATAGTCCCTGTCAAAATATTGACTCAGAGCCAATGCTAAATGGGCTTCTAAAAATATCTGCTCTCCAGCTCTTCAGAGTTCAGCTCCCCACTTCTGAGGCACGATCCCCACAAGGGCATTTGGAAAACCTCTCTGCGTTGAGGACAGGCCCAGGAGGAGCCCTTGTGGGGGCCGCTTTCTCAGCTGTCGGCGGACAGCGTCCACATGGACGTGGGATCTTTCCTTCTCTGCTGCCTGTGAGTAGGGTGAAAAGTAAACACAGGGCGGGCGTCTAGCTGCGTTTCTCCCTGGCTTCCCCAGACCTGCAGAAAGCAGCCACAGTTTTCCGGTCGAAAATGAGAATTCGAGAGCCATCCGGGTTTGGGCCTCTCACAGAGTTAGTCAGCCATCCCCTTCTCACCGTTCAGAAGGCAAGTTGGGAAAGAGCGGATAGAGCTGCCGGGGCTGCTTGCTTTGGTTTTCGGAACAGATTTTTCTCCCCCCTTTTTGCTTCAACTTTTCTATTTGGAAATTTTCAAATTTTATTTTGGAAATTTTCAAATACTTGGAAAAGGATGACACTGCGAACGCTTGGTTCTCCTTCAGCCCACTTCACTGTTAACGTTCCTGTCCGCAGTACTGACGCACTCGCTGTAGGTTTCACCCCTATGACGTTCTCCCCTGAACACTTCTGCAGGCTTCTAGAAACAGCATCATTCTCCTCCATGGTCTCAATACCAGGTCACTCCTAAGAAAATGACCATTAATTCAGCAGTATCCTCCACATATAGTCCATATTGCGAATTGTCCTGATTGTCCCAGAAATGTCCCGTTACTAACTGTGGGACTGGCTGACTTGTCTTTCAGTAACGATCTCAAACCACCTAGAGAGTTGGCATGAAAGATCCCATTCCCCCCCCCCATTTAAAGGAGAGAGCTCCATGTGCCCAGGTTTTATTGCTGAATCATGATTGAGATAAAGGAGATTTGGGATTGAAAAGAAAGAAATTAAGCTGCTAGCCTGGAGTTTTTTGTTTTTGTTCAGTGCCAAAGCCGCGCAGCGTTTTCTGTGGATGCCATTGACGTGCCAAATTGCATTTGCAACAGACTGAGATTGGTGGCGGTGGCCTGCGTGTGGACTGCCAGTGGCATCGCTTAGCCTTGGGCAGGTTGCCACATCCTCCTATCGTTCCGTGTTACAAAAGGCCAGGACAGTTAGGACGTTTGCACTCCAGTCCTAGCCCCTGAGATGAATTCATGGCCAGATTGACAGCACAGGGACTTTAGTCACTTCCTTCCCTGTGTCTGAGCTTCCTGGGGCTGGCTCTGTCCGTGACATGCTTGCGCTGACATGCATTTGTGTTTGGGGAGCAAAAATGAAACCTCTTTTTTCTTAACTGCCTTGAGTGAAGACAGAGTTCTTTCTTTTTCTTTTCAATGTGGAGGAATTTAAATGTCCTCATGGGGGTTGTTTCTTATTTGTAATGACTAAATGTTTCTTTCTCTCTTGGGAGCGTTTGTTAACCCGAAGCAGGAGGCGTCAGGGTTACACTGGCAGGATGGTGCCCGTTTGGTAAGAAGACAGAAGGCAGTTACAGAAATGCCAGCTAGCAGAAAGTACAGTGTTACTGAAAACACTGGATTTAGGCCTAATCTCCAAGCTTTCTGTTGGTGAGACAAACTTGTGCACATGGTTGTTCTCAGCCACGTGTACTTTAGGATGATGTCAAAGTCCGGCAAAGTCTCGATGTCTGATTTTACCAAACATATTGAAAAACTGCAGGCCTTATCTTGGTTCTTGAGAGCTTACTTCTCTTTTCTTGCCCAGTAGAAACGCTAGGCCCAAGTAGAAAATGCTGCAATGACATTTGTTAATTCTCCTAAGAAATGTCCTCTAGATCCAAGAGAAGAAATGATGGACACTTCCCAAACCTTGTAAGAGTCATTCATTCAACTGAAGATGAAGAATCGGACCCTGTTCTGATCCCTTGGTCTTCATTTTGATAAATTTCTTTTTGGTTCTCCTGTTTAGCATTTTGAGTCACCATAAGGGCACTTGAACATTTACATTCCAAGAGCAGGGGTTTAAAAAAATTCCAGTGGTTCTAATTAAAGATAGGCAGTCTCCCACAGAGCTCTGGGTTTAATTTTTCTCGTTTGAGGTGTTAAATCTCTAGCTGTAAAGTAACAGCAGATGTCGGTGGCCTGTGCAGGTTTGGGAAGGCATTTCTGTCGGTGGATCTCTCCTGGATAGAAAGAGGTGACAGTGTCCCCTTTGGTGACTCTTGAGACAGGAGGCTGAGCTAACATTGTGTTGCTCTTTGCTTTCCCAAGAATTGTTGAAAGATCTCTTAAATCCTTTTCATGTAGTTTCTAGATCACATGTTAAAAAGTAGTGCCCCAGCCCTGTCCAAAGAGGTCAATCACTTCACACTCAGAAGAAATGCACCTGCAGCCACAGGGAGACAGGGTAGCCCTGTGATCATTTAGGTCACCACGGAGGAAAACAGCTCTGTGTCGTTGGATAAGGCCATGTGGAAGGTTTGGGGCCTGGAGCCCATCTGTTTTAGGATGCCAGGTGCCTAACCTGTTTCTCAAGAAAAGAGCCTTGGAGGTGTGGCCACAGAGCTCTCAGCCCATGGAAGCCCCCGGGAACCCCAGGAACCACCTTAAAGGATGTCAGGGTGTTGTACTTGGGGAGGAAGACTTCCAGAACCAGCTTGCTGTCACCGTGGCTGTTTACCAAACAACCCCTTGCCCAGGTGTTTAGGGTACACCTGGGAGAATCCCAGTCCCAGCTCTCTGTTGATGTGCCCGGCCCCCTCCAGCTGAACTGCTGCTCACTGATCCACACACCAGCTCTCAGGGTCTCTGTCACCCCACACCTGCACTCGCTGAGGCGGGAAAGCACTTTCTCCATCTCAAGTGCAAGCAAAACAAACTGAAAGATGCAGGGAGAACTAGCGAGATGCAGACGCCTTTGACCCTGGTCTCCCTGCTTCCCCTTAACTGGGTGCTCTTCCAGGCCTGTCTCCCCCCGCCCCTTCCTCCAGCACAGCAGTGCGGGGGGCCAGCGCCCCTGCTCAGTATTTTTGAGGAGATGTGTTATTGGCCCTTAGGGATTTTAAGAATCTTTGCATAATCGTCCCTGTTCCTTGGCCACCAAGAGGGCTTTTCCTCCAGGAGGCCCATAAGCAGAGTAGCTGCGTGGCAGACCCACCCATGGTTTTGAAAACAAGGATCTCGCAGAGTCAGGCAGCACCAAACCCACTTTCATTTTTCCCTCCCCTCAGCCAGGAGGGCCGGTTTTGTTGAGCAAAACACAACAGCATAGGCCGGGCGCGGTGGCTCACGCCTGTAATCCTAGCACTCTGGGAGGCCGAGGCGGGCGGATCGTTTGAGCTCAAGAGTTTGAGACCAGCCTGAGCAAGAGCGAGACCCCGTCTCTACCAAAAATAGAAAGAAATTAATTGGACAGCTAAAAATATATAGAAAAAATTAGCCAGGCATGGTGGCGCATGCCTGTAGTCCCAGCTACTTGGGAGGCTGAGGCAGGAGGATCGCTTGAGCCCAGGAGTTTGAGGTTGCTGTGAGCTAGGCTAACGCCACGGCACCCCACCCAGGGCAAAAAAGTGAGACTGTCTCAAAAAAAAAAAAAAAAAAAACCACAACAGCATGTGCCTGCTTTTTTGGCCAATCCACCCAGGTGGCTCTCGCCGTTTCCCTGGAGGTCGAGTCCCCTCAGCCCTGTGACCCAGCCCTGCCCTCCCCTGTCCTGTGGTGCAGCCTTTATCCACATTGAAGGAAAACTGTCTTTTTTGCTCCCAGTCCTCTGCAGAGCAAAAAGACTTGTCGGATTCGGGAGAGGAGCCTCGGGGGGAGGCTGAGGCCCCCCACCATGGCACGGGTCACCCCGAGTCAGCTGGTGAGCATGCCCTAGAACCTCCTGCCCCCGCTAGCACTTCCGCCAGCACTCCTCCGCCTCCCGCTCCTGAAGCCCAGCTTCCTCCTTTTCCGCGAGAACTGGCAGGGGTAAGTCCACATCCACCCGGCACTCCTACTGCCCAGGGGCCCAGACCCCACCGCCCCTTCCCTCGGGTCCCTGGATCCAGGCCCTAGATACTTGTAAGCAGCTGACGGTAACATAACAGGACAAGGATTCCTTCAACTCCCTTTGATCTGTGCTACTGAAAAGTCAGGAAAGGTCGAGTCCCCTTTTCCATGTAGGGGGAACATGGACCCATCGCAAGAGGCGAGTCCCATTTCCTGAGAGACATGCGGGATCAGAAGAGGAACTGAGTGGTGGGGTAGCACCTTCCAAACCAAACTCGACCCTTCTCCCTCCTGCCATTTTTCTTTCTCCTTTCCCTGAACTTGGGCATTCGAGTTCAGTGTCTCAGAAACCCAAGAAGCTAAGGCTTCCTTTGCTGTGTAGGAAGAGGCGTGGTCTAACACAGATTGCTTTGCCAGACTGATTGTGTTTGGACTGTGGTTAGGCGGTGAACTGCTTGTCTTCAATCAAAGCAGGAAGAAGAAAAGACTCTTCCTTTGAATCCAGAGGGAATCCCTTGAGCCCTTTTCTTTGTAATAAGAAGGCTTTTGAAGATTATAGGTGGAGAAGATTGTGAACTCTCAAGAACAAGAAATGTCTTGGGTTTTTGAAGTTTGATAAATTGGGAAAGGTAAACATCATCCTACATTCAGGATTGAAAACTCCATCCTCAAGGTATCTAATGCCAGACGACCCCTATTCTCATGACAGGGAGAAAGGACTGTTAACAAGAAAACAGAGGGCCCTGCTCTACCACCCTGAACACCTAGGCAGCCTTCCAGGGTGGCACAGTCCCAGACCTCAGCGATTCCCTCTGCCACACACCAGTCCCCTGCTTGTTTAAGAAAACCATTAAATAAAATTCACTTGCGGCCACCAAACCCTAGGACTCTCAGAAAATGGTGTTCAGCCAGAGGTAGGTTGGAGTCCTACGTTCCAGAAGCATCGTGGGAAAAGAGGAAGCAGCCTTTACCACATGCCAGAGTCTCTAGGGGAAAGGGACCATCCTTCATGGCACAGAGGGAGGTTTAGGGCAGCGAGACACGCTCAGAAGCCAGGAGGAGGACTCCAGCCAGCAGGCACTTGCAGCACAGCGCGCTGGGAGCGCATCCCTCACACGAGAGTGCGTGAGAGCCGCCAGAGCGAGAATTAGGAGGTGGTCCGTGTTTTGTTTTTGTTTTTTTCCTCGGGAGAGGAGCTCGTGGAACCGTCTCTGGAGTCGGTTGTTGTGAGTTATGGGGCCTTTGGCGTTTGAGGGCCCAGGAAAGGATGTTCTCAGTTCTCTGTCATCAGCCCTCTAAGAACAGGTGATCTTCGTCTGGATCCGCCGAAGAGGTGGCGGGTTTCAGAACGACAGTAGCAAACAGGGCAGGTAGACCACAGAGCTTTTGTGACAGTAACTGCTCTTCAAGAGCACACGGGCTTCTCTTAGAGGCCCGTGCAGGAAGTGTCCCGAGGGAGCCTCACCTTCCGCCCATGGCCAGTCCATGCTGTGCAGCTCAGCCAGCCTGGGTGGTGGCCTGTGTCCACAGAACTCAGCATCCTGATTCTTAGGGACTTTGGGTCAGAGGCTCTACTCCTGAGACAGTCAAGCATTCCCCACGTTGGCAGATGAAAGGTGACGTACAAGGGCAGAGCGCCTCAAGAGGAGCTGTTAAGTCCCCACAGGAGAGGGCCAGGTTTGGGGGACTCACGGGGCGGTTTGTCAATGTGCCAGCATAGCACTGAACGCCGTGCATGTGACACACTGTGCACTCTTTGGTTTGAGCATTCATCTGAGAAGTCCCAGGAGCACCACCATCAAACTGCTTGGTGACGGCTCTGAGCCAGCCAAGGCTCCACTCCCTTGGGGCTCTCTGCAGAGAAACCCTGGCTTTCTCTACTGACTGGGCAAGCTCAGAGCAGAGGAAACTTTATTTGAGGTCAGTTAGGCCATAAATCAGGTCAGATGGAGCCCAATCCCAGCTTCTTCCTGGGCTGAGATTTTTCTTTGGTAACTCAGGCTATTTTCTTATGCATCAGGACAAATTTGGATCTTGCCCCATGTCACATTGGGGTTCAGGAAACCACCCACGGGTTACCCAGCGGGTCTCATCTGTCACGTCTAGTCCATTTTCTTTACTCCACGGTCCCCAGGGGGAATGTACAGCCGAGAGTTGTTTATGATAAATAGTGACTCGCTGAATTGTTGCCTATAAAGGGGCCGTATCATCTTTCAGTCTCATCAGAGCTCTGGCCGCGGCCAACTCGGTACCAGGAAAAGTCTTCATATATCAGACTTCCTGGCTCTCAGAAGACAGTTTGAGGAAGACCAAACCACATCCAGATTGAGTTCTCCCTGTGATCCAGAGAAGGCAGGCAGCTCTCAGTGCTCACTCTGAGCCGCTGGGATTGTGCTGGACTGAAGCTCTGTGCCAAGGCACTGCTGAGCTCCAGGTCTGTTTATTAGACCTACCGGGAAGCTGAAGAAGATTCTGGAATGAGCCCATCTGGCTAGACAGCTTCCCCGCATCGCTCAACTCCTGTGCAGGATCTGACCCTCACGGGTCCTCAACTTTCAGACCTCGGGGGCTGCTTCTCTTTTCCTTTTTTCAGTGTCTGCCTTTTTGACAAGAATCTGCACTGGTTGCCCCAGTCACAGAATAAACGGCATTGACTCTGCCCAAGTTTACTTTCTAACTTGTCGGTCCAGACGGGTTCACTGAGGCTCTGTCAGGCCAAATGGTTGCCATTGTTTTCTAGAAGGAAAACGTGGCCTCACATTCTGGTCTCTTCCAGTGCTGTTCCAGTGCCTGCTTCCTGTTTGTCCTCGTGTCTGTGAAATGCGGCTCCAGCCAGTTCCATCCCCTTCCCGGGGCCAGCCTGGCAGCTCTGTCCTCCTCGAGGCCATGCCAGGCAGCCTCGGGAGAGCCATGGTTTGGGGGTGGGGCAATTCCGTCCTTTATACGAAGAATAGATGCCTCCCACCTCTACATTCCCATACAGGGTTGGGTGTGACCCTCCGTTCTTGGCGACAAGTACTCCCGTGCTTCACGGCGTTGAGCTGCTTCCCCCGCAGCCCTGGAGTTGTGGGAGGAAAGCTGGCTGGGGCTCCTGCCTCCACCCAGCCCACAGCCCATGGCGAGGGGCTGCTGCGATTGTTTGGGCCTCACCAGCCCTCGGCCGGGCACCCGGGACAGCTTCTTCCTCTTCTCTGAGGCTGCTTTGTTCATTCGTGCTGCCCTGATGTGAGAGAGAGAAGTTGAAGGGTGATCTTGAGTCTTCTTTCTCTCCTGCTTTCTTGTTTATTAACTTGGGATGTCTTCATCCTGGTATCCCGAATGGCTGCTGACCCAGCATTCCCTGGATGTCATCTTGAAGTCCTGACCCCTGCTGTGGTGGAGTCCAGTTTGGGGAAAAGCAGAGGAGGAAGAAATGGGGGCCCTGCACCCTGCTCCTGTCCTCACTTCTCCCCAGGAGGCACATGTCCTCAGAGCTTGCTTTTAGACTCTTCCTTGTGCAAGTCCCCGTCACAGTGACTCTTGAGCTCGGGGCTGCAGACGTCTGGGGTCTGACCCCAGGTGTGTCCCAGGCATGTTCTACCCTGACCCCCGAGGACCCACGCTTTTGGTTGGAGTCAAGGGTGGCCCCCAGACTGCCTTGACCCCAGATCCAGCGACTGGGCTGCCATGTCTGAAGGAAATAGGAGATGTTTGCAGAGCTGGCCTTGGCCTTGTTTGGAGCCATGTGGCTTGAAAGGGGTTCCTGCACCCCAGACCTCTTCCTGCTTTGAGGAAGGCAGCATGTTCCGACTGTCTTCCTCCTGAGAGGAGAGGCCCTGCCTCCCTGCAGGGCAGGGGGCGGTGGGGAGGCCTCGACAGGGCGGAGGGGCAGGCAACACCTCACTCGGGAGCTGGTGAGGATTCCAGGAGAGCCAGCGTGTCCTCGGGGGCATTCTCTCTCCCTGCTCCCTTCCACTGGCTCTCAGTGAGGGCGCTTGCTAGCAGCAGTTTGCTCACTGCTTCTGGGCTGGCAGTTTCAGGCTCCACTGAAGGTTCCAGCAGTATCTGGTCCATGATGGGGATCTTCCTATGTCCTGCCCAGGCCTTGGCTTCCCAGCCTTTCCAGGACCAGGAGGCCTGCTGCTGTCCTGCAGGGGGGTTTTTAGAAGCGATGTGGGGCTTGGAATAGAGGGTCTCTTGAGGTCAGGGGTTGAGGAGCAGCTGAATTTTGTCTGGCCAGGTCCCCTCTCATCTCAGGGTCACCGAAAGGACAGAGCCAAGGATGTGGGCTCCATCTTGGCAGCCAGTCCTCACCGAGTGCCTTTGGCAGGGCATCCCGGGTGTTGGGTGTATGAGCTGTGTTGTAGCAGGAGACACATGCCAGACAGACCTCTGCAGTCATTTCCAACTGTGACAGAACAACACAGGGTAGGAGAGGCCCCGAGAGGGGCTGGGGTGCCATAGGGTGTGGGCGCCTGTTACCTAGAGGCAGTGGTCACATCCCAAGGGAAAGTGCCCGAGCTGTGGGAGGAGCACACAGTGAGGCAGGGACAGAGTCGACACGTTTGGGAAACAAGAAGGGGCCAGCACGGCTGGATCATGGCGACGAAAGGGCCCCTGTGCGGGAAGCCACCAAGGGCTCTCAGCAGTCAGGCCCCAGCGTCCAGGGCTACTGTGTGGGCTGGGGGGAGCAGGCAGGAAGGAGCCAGGCAGGAGGGGCGGGTCAGAGAGTTAGTTCAGTTCCAGATGCTTCTCAGGGCCTAGAGCTGACCAGACCTGCTGGCAGCTTGGGTGTGGTGGGCGAAGGAAGGATGAATCCAGAGCACTTTGTGTTCCCTGGGCTGCTCTGAGAGTCACCTCTAGAGCAAGAGAGGTTGGGCAGGAGCCCCAAAGGCCTCAGCTCCTGAGTCTTGGATCCCTGAGAAGTGTGGGGTGTCATGAAAAGAGCACCTAAATACGCAAAGCAAAAACTGACAAAACTGAAGGGAGAAATAGTTGATCCCACTGTAACGGTTGGAGACTTCGGTAGTTACCTTCAGTAGTCAGGAGAACATCTGGGCAGGTTGGCAGCAGAGGAATGAACAGCACTAGAAACCCACTAGACCTCACAGGCACGGCAGAACTCCCCACCCAGCAGCAGCAGGCTGCGTGTTCTTCCCCAGCGTACCTGGGATGTTCTGCAGGGTAGAAAAATGATTGGAATCATACAGAGTATGTTCTCTAACCGCAGTGGAATGAAATTAGAACTCAGAGGAACTAGGAAGTTCGCACATGTAGAAATTAATAGATACCTAGTGGACCAGAGAACGTTAGGTGTCCAGACCTCCCAAGAGTGTGGTGAAGGGGGAAGTGTCCCGAGCAGGGACTGTCAGCTGTCAGGGCTGCCAGCCAGACATGGGCATCACTGTGTGGATGGCTCCCACGGCAAGGCGGGGCATGAGCCTGCGCTGCTGCTCCGTGGCCTGCAGGGTGCCTGGTGGGCGGAGTCTTTTCCTTGAGCAAGTGCCAAGTGAGCTCCTATGTGAGGACCACTTCCCTCCTGGAACTCAGAATGCAGCGGGGGACCCCAACCCAAATCCCAGGATTGGAGTCAGAGCCACGAAGGAGAAGTGTGAGGGGCAGTAGATCACAGTGACTGAGGGACTCCTTCTCAGCTGAGGTGGAAGGAGGACATCATCGGGTGAGGGCGCAGGTCCTCTGCAGAGGCCAGAGACAGGATGGCCATCTCCATGTCCCAAAGGTCATTCAGGAAGGGGCAGATCCCCGAGGACCTGGGAGGCCACCGTGCGAGGGTTTTGGTACAGTCGAGATGCTCAGTGAATTAAAACAGGAGAGGAGAGCCTAGAGCCTCGGGGTGGGCATGGGGCGGTGCTGGGCCCGCTGTTAGGAGTGGGTGGGAGGACAAGTGAGGCCGCATAGAGCATTCGGAGGCCAGAGCCAGCCTGCAGGGCTCAGGAGGGCGGGAGTTACCAGGGAGAATGTGTCGTGTGTCAGCTGCCAGGGCTGGGTGGCTGACTTAAGGGCCAGTCTGGGACAGTGACTGGCCCAGGGTGGGATGCCTGGGCTCTGCTGTGTGGGCGGAGATTCGGTGGCTGGGCTGGGCAGTTGCCGCCACACTCTGATTCTCTCACTTTTGCTAAGCACGAGGGTGAGCAGTACCTGGAGTCTGCTCCCTGCTGATGTCACCTGGGGAAAGGGACAATATGGGAGAGTGCTGGTGACAAACCAGAGACAGCTCTGCATCATCAGATGCAACCCCAGGTGCTGGCATGTGTGGAATCAACGTGCTACCTGAGTGACTCAGCCCCCACGCTAAGTCCTGGGATTGGGGAGCTGTTCGTAACCCAGGTCCCTCACGTCCCGGCTGTACCCAGGACTCAGTTCACGTCCCTGGCTCCCACTCACACCTGCCCCCTGAGCTCAAGCTCTGCCCCAACTCGGCCTGAGGGCTGGGAGTGGCCACATCCAGGTGTGAGTAGTGGACTCTATAATATTGCCTGGGAACTGGCCTTGGTGCTGGGCTGAGCACGTGACCTGCTGTGGGACATAGCCCTGAGCCCTCCCTGTGAGGGGGACACTGCAGAATCTCCTTTCCAAGTGAGGAAACCAAAGCCTGGGCAAGGTGTAAGCCTCACGCCTGGGAAACGGCAGAGCCGGTAAACGGACTAAACTCGTCAGGCATTCAAGAGGTGGCAAGGACGGAGCAGCCTTCGTGCTCCACGCGCATGTCCCGGCCGCTGTTTGGTGCTGGTGCCAGGGCCAGACTGCTTGACACCAGCGTTTTATTTCATTTTGGGCTCGGTGTTTTCACCGTTGCCCAGTGACTAACGGAACCCCCTGTTGTATCAGGAGGATTTTGTGTTTCCCAAGCACTCTGGTTGTGGTCTCCTCTGAGCCTTCCAGTTGCCCGGATGGTGCTAACTGCCCTCGTTTCACAGACAGTCCGCCAGAACCATTTCCAAGGAGTTCTTGGAACACGGACCTCAAGCAAGAAACCCGGGCTTGCTTGTCTGATACAAACCCGAGTGCTCAGCTCTCACCGGGGAGGAGAAAGTCCAGGTTAGGATTTTTTTCTTACTGCCGTGAGTTAGCTGTGTGACTTTGAGGAGACCTCCTACCCTCTCTGGGCTCTGGCTGCCCCCAACTCTGGCCCCAGGCCCATAAGCTAAGATGACATTTACATGTTTAAAGGATTATAAAGACAAAAACAGAGACCAAGGTGTGACCTGCAAAGCCAGGAGTACTGACCGGCCCTTCAGGGAGAAATGTGCCACCTTTCCTTTAGGGGGGTCTCTCCTGGTCCCGTAACCTCCATTATTGCAGTGACCCTTTTACACAGCACTCTGCAGTTTGCAGCGCACTTCCCATGCATCGTCTCATTCAGTCCCTCACAGCTCGCTGAGCTGGGCGGCTCTCTTTAGCTAAACTTGACCTCTGAGGAGCTTTTCTGAACATGAGAAAACTGGCTCTTCTGCTCACTTGTAAACAGTAGGCCAGGAGGAGGGGCGGTCACTTGCCAGTTTGCTCTTGGCTGCTGTATTATGAGACCGGACGGACGTGAGGGGTCGTGCATGGGAAGAGAGGGTGGATGCTACTCATTTTCAGTCTTCGCTGTTAGTTCACATTCTAAAACTGAAGGTTGATAAAGTAGGAAATTCTTCAGCCCCCTTCTCTCTGAGCTTGTGGTTGTGCTGTTTTGTGTAGGGCTGTTGTCTTTGATGGTTTATGGTCTGAGCGCTTTGCAGAGGGCTTTGGCCCGAAGCATCAGAGCTCTCACTTGCTCTGGAAATAATAGCCCACCTTGAGACAGGGGTCCGCACAATAGAATGTTCCAAGGCAAAGAACAGAAACCACTCTGATCCAGTGTTATACGACCATTTTAAACAATCCTGTGGCTCTTCGTAGCGGGGAGGGTTGCTTTTCAGCTCTTGGCAAAGTGAACTGTGGCCAGATAAAGTTTCACTGGGTTTGAGTCTGGGGGTGGCGGGGCAGTTAGCTGTAACCTGTGGAGACACAGAAACTGATCCTCATGCCGTGAATGCTCTCCTTGGCACCAGGTTTGGTAGGCCAGATGCAGAGGTTCACCAGAGGTAATTTTTGAGCGTTAGGTTGAAATTGTGCCTGTGGTTCGGGCGGCTGAGCTCAGGGAGTTAGCCCTCAGCATCATCGCATGTCAGGGGCCGTCGGGATGGAGCTGGGAGTTGTTCGCTTCGTTAGCCTGGCGCTTTCTCACCACCCTGCTGTGCTCTTGTTTCAGAGATCAGCCGGAGGCTCCAGTCCTGAAGGTGGAGAAGGTAAGGAAATATCTAGCGGCCTCTACCGTCTTAACCAGTTGTAAAAACGGAAGTAACCTGATTTTTCTCCTCCTCCTCCTCCTCCTCTGTAGATTCTGACCGGGAAGATGGAAATTACTGTCCTCCTGTCAAGCGAGAAAGAACGTCGTCTTTAACCCAGTTCCCCCCTACGCAGCCAGGTAACGCTCGTACTTAGCGAATGATGAAAGCATGTGTGCTCAGAAACCCACTGCTGCCCTCCCGCGCCCCTCGTCCGTCCTCCATCTCCTGCCCAGGTCCAGCTAGAATTAACCCCAGGCTGGGTCTCCATCAGGAGTGAGGTTAGAGCTTGCCCAAAATGTAGCAGCAGGTGTCCCCTGTCTGGAATCAGTGACACTTTACACGGTGTGGTGCGACTGCGTGGCCTGAGGAAGACTGTGAAGAAATCGTCCCTCTGAAATGGAGGAAAAGGATTCACCGTTGACAGCCCTACTGGGGTCTCCGACTGTTGATTACATGTCTTCTTTCCCAGGCTGCTGGCCACACGCTGAAGGTGTAGGGGTGGGGTGTCCTCCCGACCAGTGCATGCCCAGCATTGGCAGTCCAGTGAAACAGCCCAGACACACACATACCCCGGTAACTGGCAGGCCATGAGGTCCCAGCAGAGACCTGGGTGTGATGCCGTCAGCTCCCAGAAGGAGGGGGGCTTGGTGAGGCCTGCAAGGGTGGGCCGCCCTCGGACTGCAGAGTGGGGTGGGCCCGAGGGCTTGGAGGCCCTGGATGTGAGGCCTGGCCTGGGCACGTGCATGGAGGTCACCCTGGGGGCTCATACAAAGGCTGGTGCAGAAAGAGGCAGGTTCCCAGGGCAGAGAGAGCTGTTGGGGCTACTTAGCGGCAGCTGCCAGCCCGGGGACACCTGCAGATCGGAGGGTGAACACCGCAGGGCTCTTCTCTCTTCCTCATCCTGACTTCCCCACTCCACACTGTCTCAGCTGTCTAGTGTCAGGTGGAGATGCACATGTAATTAGAGGTTCTTCAGTTACCCAACCCAAAAGTCATCCTTGGGAAGTTCACGCAAATCATTTGACAGTTGTGAACCTTGAGGATATCACTGCAAAGGAGAAAACACTGTTGAAAGTTGTTTGTGCTTATAAAAGTCACACAGACCTTACAGGGATGTACAGCGTAGAAAGCCAGAGTCCTGTCACGGTCGTCCCTCTGACACACTTGATTTCAAGCCAGTTTCCCTCGATGTTGACTTGGGACATGGCCACAGCCTTTTTCACGGCTGCGTTAGGTTCCCCCGCATGGCTGGGGAACTGTCCAGATGGTTTGCAGTCCAGGCTGCAGTGGACATCCTTTTTTAAAGGGCCTCTGCACGGGTGGTCAGGTGGCCTCTGCACAGGAGGACAGGAGTTCCCACAGATGGGAAGCTCCCACCTCCTGGTCGTTGGTTTTATCCCTCCCCACTCACCGCTCGCTTGCTGTGTCCAAAGGCCCCACAGAGGGGAGAGGCGGCCTTTTGTGCTGGGGTCGGAGCTCAAGGGGCGGGGGCTGCCAGTCCTTTTTCCTCCCAGGCCTGCTAAAAACCACCTCCGCCTCCCCTCCAGGGCGATGGCACCTAGGAGATACGGAGCTCTCGGTCGTCAGGGGAACTAGGGACGTGAGGGGCAGCGCTAACGTGGAGGGCGTTTTCATTCTGTCCTCTCTGCGCTCAGGCTTAGTTCTCCACCTCTGAGTTCCCCTCCTTTGTGGAAGCTGTCAGTGGCCACACCCCAGGGGCAGTTGCTGTCCTAAAGTAAGATCTGGGGGTGGAGTAGGGGGCAGCCTCCCACGCAGTGTGGAGCATCCAGCGCCCTCCGCTGCCCTACTGGCTGCCCCCACAGGGGTGTCAGGATGAGACGGGCAGTCCCCAGTAGATGGAGTTGCCATGAGACAGACAAAGGCCGTTCGGCGGAAACCCCGTTCTCACTGAGCTGTGGGGTTTGCTTTTATCAGGAAAGTCTGAATGCCTCATCCAGGGAGTGCTGCCCCTTCCCGAGCTGGGGCTTGAGAATCGACCCTGTGTGTCCACCCCGCCTACTCACGCTGTTTTTCCTCTTGTTCCCTCCCCTGCCTGCACCTCCCTGCCGACAGTATCAAAAAACAATGTTTTTATGCCATCAACCTTCTGCGAGTCATCTGCAGGCAATTCTGACTCAGAACCAGGTGAGCCCTTGCGTCCCTCTGTCTTCCGGCCGTCCCGGGGGGTTTTCCTGGGAAGAAAAGCAGTTGGTGCTAGAAAAATGAGGTCTTCACCAGGAATGGGCATTTTAAACCAGTTCTTTTTTTTCGGTTCCTAGGGTTTTTTTCCCTTAACTCGTCCGCTCATGAATTTGAAATCTAACATGAGACAAGGCTTCATAACCCCTCGAATGTCAGTTTCTGCGAGCAAGGCCTGGTTGCAATGAACTTTAAGTCCTTTAAACAAAAAAGATCTTTCGAGAGATGTATTCATTTTTCAAAGGTTTATACAAGTAATACATTCATGTTGTTTAAAAAAAAAAAAAAAGTAAATCAGAAATACATCAAATAAAAAGAATCCCTGCCCCCTTCCACTACCCTTGCCATGGCAAAGGTAACTCCTGTGACATTTGTACAATTTTCCAGAGCCCTTTTCTGTGTATTAAATTCTCACATTAATTAATATTGCTTAAGATCTGTTCAGATAAATGTGTTTAATCACAGCTTTAAAATTTTAAGGAAAACAGCTTGATCCCTTCTGAAGAGTATGGAACCTTCCTTTTTTGGTCTTTCACTGGAGAATCAACTCCAAGATTTCCTGAAAGTCTCTCCCACGTGGCTGAAATTCCTCATAAAACATTTAACGAGCAGGTTTAACAACGTGAATTCTGTAACCCAACCTGCCTTATATAAATTCATTGCCGACTTCAAAAGCTCTGCCAGATAAGTCCTCGCTGGCATGATGTGGATGTCAGGGAAGAAACGAGTCTTTGTAACTTTCAGGAGTGATTTCATGGCACCATTTCAGACAGTCGGTTCATTTTGACTCCGGAAGCAGACTGTTCTGAGCTGACCCCCTGCTGTGTCCTTCAGAGGAGCCCGGATTTCGAGGTCCTCAGGAATAGCACGTTGTCTGTCCGTCATAGCTGGGGTGTCGCTTGGTAGGTGGTTCTCAACAGTGGTGCAGGGCCTGCGGTCCTGGTCCAGTTTATCCGTCACTGAAGCCTTGGGTCTCAATCCCTCCTGCACGCTGTCAAGCTCTAGTGCGAATGTCCTGGTCGCTTCCGAGGTCTGTGCGTGACGGCCTCCCTCCCCCTCTCTCCAGCACCTTTCTCTGCTTGGTGAGCAAGTCAGTTCTCAGAGTGAACTTCACATCCTTGCCTGCCTGCTTTCCGTTTTTTAGCTTTAATTCTGAAAAACTTTACCACTTTCAGAATTATAAAGCACTTGTCTATCCCTTTTACCTGAGGCCCCGATCAGTTTTCCACCGTCGTCCCCATGAGTCCTTTAGAGCAAAGGGACTGGGCCTGTGTCACGCCGTGCATGTGTCTCCTTCCAGCAGGAACGCTTCTGCGGTCTCCCCTCAATGGTTACATGCCGGCCGTTCTGTGGTGGTCCTTCTGGGTGGGTTTGCCCAGCACCTCCTGGGGACTAGACCCAGGTTAGGCATGTCGGGTGAGAACAGCACGGAAGTGACGCTGCGTCCTCAGTGTGCACGATGTCCCCTTGCCCCTCTTGCTGGCAGGGTAAACCTTGATCCCTCAATAAGGGCGCTGCCGGCCACGTTTCACCAAGTTAAATTACTTTTCTCCACACTTCGTGATGGATATTTTCTGGAGAGAGACTTTGAGATTCAGGACAGTGCGTTTCCCATCTCACTCCTACCCTCCAGGTTTTGCACCCAGTCATGTTTTCTTGCAGGAAATACTTTTCACTCGGAGGATCACCCTGTGGGAGCCTCTGAGCCTGCCAGCCCCCTGCGTCCATGCGCTGGCATTCTCTGGGCGGAAGAGTTTACATTTCTCCCCGCTTAGTGTGCCTTGATTGATCATGTCAATAGGAGTTGATGGTTCCTGTTTCAGTCAGTGGGATATGATCTCTTGTTGCTAGTTTTTATTTTACTGTTCAGTTTGTCCCAGATTCAGCCAGCGGAGGCCCTGTCGGGAGCTTCCTGTGTCCTTCGGCATGTCCCCGCCGCTCCTTTGAGCGCTGCCTTCACTTTGTTGCAGCCAGAGGCTCCTGGCTCATCCTCCTTCCTGTCACAGCCCTGGAATCTCCTCCACACCTCAGATGGGCCCTGGTCCTGTGTGGTGGACAGTGGTTTTTAGAAACCAAGATCTGGGGGCTCCGTGTGCTCCCACAATCTCATGGTGCATCCTTGCTCCCAGACCCGCAGTGGACAGAGCTGGGGCCATGCTCATCTCCATCTGTGTGGCTCTGTGTCTCCAGAGATGCCCTAGAGAACGTGGATACCGCAGGCCAGGACCAGTTGGGCTCTTCTAGCTTCCCCCCCGGCATGTTTCCACCTCTCTTTCCTGACAGTAAGAAACGTGGCTCCCTCTGTCCTTGGTGTGCTACCTATCGCTCCCTGCCCCACCCTGCGCCAGCACTGTCCTCCACAGCTCCAGCCAGGCTCAGTGTCCAGGGCACGCCAGATGTAATTCCAGTATATTTTCCTAGTTAAATTGGGGGTTCCCGCGGGGTGAGCATTGCTTCCCTCAGACATCACCCGCGGAGACACCTGCAGACAGGAGCTGGCTTGCTCCAGACTTGTGTCCCAGGAGGGCAGAGGCAGCCCCAGTGGTGTGGCGGAGCTGGGGGACAGACAGCCTCTTCCTCTCCACAGGGCTCTCTTCATCCAAGGGAGGCGGGTGCCTTGGGGAAACATAGCCCCAAGCCTCACCTTGACTGTGTGGCAGGAAAAGTAAGTTTTTGGAAGAAGTGAGAAGCGACCACCCATGTTTTAGCGAAGTGGGGCCCAAGACAGGGGCCTCCAGAGTTTGGCTGCCCCAACAGCACACCTCCCTGCTGTCCTGGGCCCCTTCTGTCCCCTGAGTCCCCAGGTCGCTTTAAAAGTGCAGCATACCTGTCTGTCTGTCTGTCCATTCAGTGCAGCTTTGAGCTAGGTTTCCTGTACAGCTGCAGAGTGGGCCGGACTCTGCCCCAGCACCACGGGCTGGGCAATGGCAGCAGGCACCCGGACCTGCCACCCCACCGCGCAGCCTGGGGGCTCCAGTCGGGATGCGCGTTGCTCTGCGCATAGCAGAGTGTAGAAGAGCAATCTACAGCCAAGATGTGAGCACTGGAAAGACAGCTCTCAAGGCTTTCTAGTATTATCTCGATTGTGAATTTGACCTCGGCTTTTAAAGACATATCTAAATTGCCGGTCATCTTCTGAATAATGCTGTGCTTTGGAAATGTAATTCTGTATTTCCTTTCTAAAAAGGAGCATATGTTGGCATCTCTTTCTCTGCATTCTGTGGCGTCTGGTTCTCCTGAGTTTGGTTTTATGACCACTCTGTGACGGAAGAGGCATGAGCCCCGCCAGCAGGCTGCTCGAAGCCCATCCGGCGGTGAAGCCCCTTCCTGCTAACTAGTAGTCAGAATTGTTAGAATCCTGTCGTCGCCCAGGGAAAGCAGTGTGACTCCTCAGCGCAGCAGGGGAAGTGTCTTTCTGTCGCATTCTAAATTCTGCTTTGATTTTGCTTCGTATCTGAAAGTTCAGCCTGAAAATGTGTTTTAGGTTTTGTCGTCATCGTCTTAACGTACAATTGAATGGTTTTTAGTGTCTCCAGAGAGCTATTAATCAACATAATTAATTTCAGAACATTTCCATCACCCCAAAAACAAGCCACGTCCCCGTTCCCCGTCAGCAGTCACTCCCCAGTCTTCCTCCCCCAGCCCCTGGCAGCCCAGAATCCACTTTCGGTGTCTGTGAATTTGCCTGTTCTGGACATTTCATATAAACAGAATCAGCCTGTGACTTTACGGGGTGCCTTTACTTTTTTGTTTTTTTGGTTTTTTTGTCTTTACATTTATTTAAACCTTTGATTTCTTCCAACAGTGTTTTATAGTTCTTTTGTTGTATTTATTCCCAAGTATTTTAGTGCTTTTGGTGCTAATGTAAAATGGAGTTTTCTTGATTTCGTTTTTGAATTGTTCAGGGCTGGTGTGTAGACACCCAGGTGATTTCTGCAATTGATCTGTGCCCTGCACCGTGACAAGGGCTGGACCTGAGCGTGACGGCTGGGTTCACAGCTGCATCCAGGAGCGGCCTGCCTGCGTCACAGGCCTTTTATGACAGTCCTTCCTGTCGTAGAGCAGATTAGACTGCCGTCCCCACCAGTGGACACAGTCACCGAGACACAGATTATGGATCCTCGTGGAAAGGCAGCTGAGCTGAAGGCAGGCTTTCAGGCCATCCCGGGAGCTGCCGTGCACTTCCTGTCCTCCTCTAGCTCTGTGTGTGTCAGCCCAGACTCTGTCCTGGGGAGATCCGGCCTCCGCACAGGAGGCCAGGAGAGCTCTGCGGCACATCTGGAAAGAGGAAGGAAGCCAGGCATCCTCCACTTTTGGCCTTCTCATCACAGAAAGGGTGTCTCCTCTCCCAGACGTCTGTTGGGAAAAGCACACTGAGCCTTTTCCCCACCACAAACTCGTCCTTTAGGAAAGGGACCAGGTCCTGGGAACCTTGGTTCTGTGATTCCCCAACATTCTCCAGGGCTATCTCAGTGCCTGGGCAGGCCAGCAGACCTCAGTGCACTCAGCCTTCAGCCTAGCTAGTCCCCTCACTCTGGGAGCCCACTGTCAGCAGTTGCCCCAGAGGCACCCCTTCCTGCAGCCCCCGCCTCTCCCCCTCCCCCAGGCCACAGTTGGTCCCTGAGGCCAAGACCAGAGCCCTCTGCTGCCCTTCCTTCCCCAGCCCTACCCCACCCCAGGCAGACCTGCTTTTCATGCTCTGTCTTGTGCTTTTAGAGGAAAGGAGTAGCGGGTTCCGGTTGAAGCCACCGACCCTGATCCATGGCCAGGCCCCCAGCGCAGGTAGGTCTCCGCCGGGGAGGGGAGGGGAGATGATTTCCTGACACCTTTCCAGGCCTCTCTGCCCAGCCGCACCTGGACACTGGGCTCAGCCTGCATTCTAGGTCTTCTGTGACCTGACCACACGCCCTGGAAAGCTGCTTAAAGAGAGGCAGTTTGACCAGGGAGCTCGGGACCCCTCCCTGTGAGCCCTGTGCTCAGAAGAGGCGGTGGCGCAGGAGCAGGCTCAGCCTGGGGGGCCATGTGGAGTGTGTGCCCAGCCCAGCGCGGTTGGTGCGGCCTGTCTCTCCAGAACATTCTGGCTCCAGCATACCACGTGTTAACCCCGATTAGCAGAGCTGCTGCGCTCCAGCGGCTCGCTGCATCACTGTACTAACTGGATTAATTTGCAAACACGGTCAGTTATGTGGGAATTTCACTTAATCACATATAAAAATAACAGTAGCCAGAATCTGCTTGTCAGCTGTAAAGACCTCAGGTTTTTTAAAAAGTTCTTCCCTGCAAAGGCTAGCCTGCCGGGGGCCAGTCTTCTCTGAAGCGCCTAGGGGCAGGGGGTCTTGTGTTTCTGCAGGGGCCCGGAGGCCCTGGGACAGCCAACTTCTGTCCCCAGGTCTGCCGAGCCAGAAGCCGAAGGAGCAACAGCGGAGCGTGCTTCGCCCGGCAGTGCTGCAAGCCCCGCAGCCGAAGGCGCTGTCCCAGACCGGTAAGAAACGGCGGCCCTGGCACCTGGGCTCAGACGGCAGGGTAGAGCGGTTCTGAAGTCGCGCCCGGGACAGCGGTGTCGCGACACAGGTGACTGCTGAATGCACCCAGAACTACAGAGAGCTCAGGGAAGGTGATCCTTTAAATGAGCCGCCCCTCCCCGTTCCCTCCAGCCCTGCCCCAGTGAGCCCTGCAGAGGAGAGACAAGCGCTGTAACGGCCTCCCCGAAGCTGTGGGCTGAGCGTGACTGTGGGTGGAAACCGGCTTGTTCGTTCTGGGTCTCCATCCAAGCTGGCGGGTTCCTGGGAATGTTTAGATTTGCCCCTGCGTGTTTGCGAAGGAAACCTCAGCCTTGTAACTTTACAGGTCGTCTAAGACTCAGAGGGTCCTTTTGGTTAGATGCGGTTTTCATCTCACCTGCCAGCCTGTAGACGTAACTCCTAAACCGCGCTTCCATTATATCCACAGCAGTGGTGGTTTCCAATTAGTCCTCAATTTTCTCAATACTAATGGGCTTTTCTTCCTCTTCATCTTTCCCTGTAATGCCCCATAATTCTCCGGAAGCAACTCAGCATCTGACACATGGGAAATAGTTCCTGTTTCTGAAGGGTTTTAGTTACATCGGACATTATTTTAATCTAATGCTAAACAGTCAAAGCCAGATTTAAAACTATGTGTCGTATATTCGTAACTATTTACAGGGAGGGAAATGCATCATCACCATACTAGTAAAACTCAGAGAATTGTTCCCCAGTATATTTTCTTTTTCTTAGCAATAATGCTTCTTGACATGCTAAAAGGTCATGTGGTTCTTTTTCAAATAAAGATAAGATATCCTCACTTCTGTGAGGTTTTTGGGGTGGGGGAGTTGTGTGGTTTTTTTTTAACCTAAGAATTTGTGGCTCTTCGTAGAGACGCGAGGTCCTTTCCTTAAAAAGGAGACGTTGTCCTGCGGCCCAAGCGGTAGGAGGGGGCCATAGACAAGGTCCAGCCCCTCAGCAAGCGGGGGTGGGAGGTGCCTCGTCGTGATTCCCTGTCTCCTTCCTTCCCCTGCAGTCCCCAGCAGTGGCACCAATGGGCTCAGCATCCCAGCAGACTGCACAGGGGCAGCGCCAGCAGCATCACCCGAAAACCCCGCACGGAGAAGCCCCTCCGACTCTGCCGACGAGGCGTGCACACTCGAGGTCGGTGGGTCCTGGGCCCCCGTGGGCGGGAGGGTGACGCTGCTGGGGTGCTGCCAAGTTCACAGACCAGTTCCGAGCAGTTGGGACGTGAGGCTGTTTTAAGGATTCCTGGATTTGCTCAGTGGTCTTGGTGAATAACTGTAACTGACAAACCAAATTACTAAACTCCCAAGAATAGTCTTTCTCCATCAGTCAAAGAGAATGGTGCCACCAGCATGCTCTGCCGCAAAGTGTTCCTGCTGGGGGCACCCGAACCATTGTACTCCGGGGAGTCACTGGGGACAGAGGATCGCCTGTCATTGATGAGTGTCTTGCAGCATTTTGCACGATGAAACATGTTCCATACCCAGACATCCCCTTGGGGATTCGCACATGCGTGCCCATTCTGGTTGAAGAAGTTCGCTTGGGGATGTCAGCCTTAGGCAGTGTGTTCACGGCCACTGTAAATAAGGGCATGTGTCGAAGAGCCTGCTGTCAGGGTTGGCGGGGATGGGTTTGGAGTCAGAGTTGAAACACAGACGTGGCGTCTTCGTGTGAAGGCCAGACTGGATCTGTGTGTCTGTTCTCTGCTCCACCCATTTCAGTGGCCTGCAGTTTTATACCCTCCACCCGCAGCAGATGCCCGGGCTCCATGATGAAAACGGCCATCTATAATCAGAATTGAAACCATCACTGAGGGCCAGCCCTCCCGCCTTTAAGCTACAGCTTGCTGAGCTGGAAATACGGGCCGCTTCGGCAGCATGCTGCCGCGTGGGAGCTCGGGCAGCTGGGGTCTCCAGGGTGCAGGCAACTCAGGTGTGCGGTTTTGAGTTGGAGGGAGACCTAGAAGGGACCTGGCCCATCCTGTCCTCCTCTGGCGCTCCCAGTGGCAGGTACGTGAGCCAAGTGGGCAGCACTCGCTGCCGAGAGCTCGAACTTCGCTTGGTCCCCATCTGCCTGCGTCACTTTCCTGTTGGTTCTAGCCCTTCCTTGGCAGTGCAGACAAGCGTGTTCTCTCAAGTCCCTGAGCTCAGAGGTCAGGCCTCTCCAGTGTCCCCTCATCAGGCTGGATGGTCCTGGTGGCTGGAGTCAATTTCCGTGCCTCATGGTCTCCTGGCTGCTGCTCCCAGCGCCTGAGTCTGTCCCTCTTAGGATCCCGTGTCTGGCTCCAAAGCCAGTGTTCCACATGGGTCTGGGATGGAGCCTCACACGTCACACCCCCGTCAGCAGCTCTGCATGTGGCAGGCGCCCAGACAGAGGTTCCACACGTGCTGTCTCGTGACCACCCAATTCTGCTGAGATTTTCAGGGCTGGCCACACCCACCCTTCTCTGGCCTTGCAGCAGCAGCCAAAACAAGACCTTTGGCCTTCCCTGCCGCCCACGAACATGGCACATGCTGACATGGCACCCATTGGGGACCACGAGCTTAGGGGCTGGGGTAGCCCATGGGGGAGCCTCCATGGTTAGATTTCAGGTACTGTGCTTGGGAAAGAGGAAGAGCCACTGCCCTCCCCCACCCCACACACGCACACACACACTGAGACTGATTACAGGCCTCAGGATTTGCTTATTAGTTTAATTAAACTCTTTTAAAAGTCTCCACCAGGTCATGGACATGCTCTGCGATCAGAAACGGTTGGCTGCCTGCAGCCCTGCCTGCGTCCCCAACCTCAGGTGACCCTGTGGGCTCTGCCTACCGGGAATAGCCCCGGTCAGAGGGTGAACAGGGAGCACACAGAAGCCAAGGGCAGGCGCATGTTTCTGCTGGAAGCTTAGCCCCATGCTCTGCGGCGGGGCTGGGCATTGGCCTGTCCTCTGAGGACTCCCAGATCACCAGACAGTGTGTGTTTGATCTGAAAAGGCGACGTTTGCTCTCGCACAGGCATGAGGCTGCAGCGTGAAGGCGGCGGCAGCAGCATCTATAGGGAGCACAGTACAGACACACCGCAACTCTGGACAGGTGGACCAGAAAGTGCACTTTGTGCCGTGACCCACCCATCCTGGGGCTGGTATTTTAATTCCAGCCTTCCCTGCAGCACCGAGCGGCGTCGGGGGCTGTCTGCAGCCTTTCTCACCCGGGGTTCCGGGTTCTCGGGTCCCTTCACGTGTCCTGGGCGAACCCCGCCTTGCGTTCTTGTCCACTGTACACATCCCCAGAGCATCCGCCCAAAAGCCTTCTTAAATTTCTTTTCAAATTACACAGCAGCTCTTACCATGTAGTGTAAGAAAAACATTTATGAAGTACTTGCAACTCCATGTTCCATTGTCCCAAGATAAATGATTTTGTTCCTGAAATGTTAGTTATGAAAGTCAGACCTGCATGTTAAAAATATTTAAGTAAATGAGAAATTCTACGAAGTAACAAGTAGAAGCCACCATCCAGTTAAAAAGTCCCGGGGTGACTTAGCTCTGTCAACAGTTTGAATTCTGTCTCTCCGGGTTTTTTTCCTAGACATTTCTACACACACACGCTTGGGATTGGGTTTGCTTTTAGCAGACGTGGAATCACACTTCTTGATTTTTCCCTCCAGTCCGTATATAGTGGGCATAATTGCATGTCAGAGACCTGCCTCTCCGCTGATTACAGCTGCACTAGATTTTCTTCTCCCATCTTTTTTTTTTTTAAGTGATGAGATCTCAGTCTGTCACCCAGTCTGGAGCACAGTGGTATAGTCGTAGCTCACTGCGGCCTCAAACTCCTGGGCTTAAGCGATCCTTCCTAGAAGTGGAACTACATGTCCGTGCTACCACACCTGGTTAATTTTTTTATTTTTTGTAGCGGTGGGTCTCGCTGTGTTGCCCAGGCCGGGCACAAACTCCTGGCCTCCAGTGATCCTCCCGCCTCAGCCTCCCAAACTGCTGGGGTTACAGGCGTGAGTCACTGCACCCAGCAGGGGCTTTTTTATACCAAGAACAAGTACGACTCCGAGCAAACATTGATTAAAAGCCTCTCCATAAAACAGCCGTCTGTGGACGTGCTGAAGGGGTCACTCGGCCTCCCAAAGACCCAGTTTCTGTCAGAGCCCCAAGTAATCCAGGTACTGTCGGCCCCAGAGCCCCACAGTGTGCAGGTCCCAGCCCTCCTGTCCAGGCCGCCCGTCTCACCCCAGCTGAGGTCAAGGAAGACAGCTGCAGGGCCCCTGGCCCCACTGAGGCAGCAGGTGGCCCCAGAACTGCCATGTGGCTTCCAGGCATCCAAACCCATCCGTCTCGTGCCACCCTCACGTGTCTAAAGCAAATCTATGCGCCTGCGAAGGCCGCAGCAGCTTATGGTTGATGATCTGGGGCCTCTTCTCCCAGGGCCCCACCCAGGGAACCTTTATCCCGGGCTGCTGACAAGGCTGGTCCTGGGACAAGTCTCAGGCTGTCCCTCGCCTGGGGACCCGTGTCCAAGGGAGAAGTGGAGTAAACAGGGTGGTGTGGGATCGCCTCTCCTGCTTGTCTGGCTGAGTGTGTCACCTGTAATTGGTTATTGTGTTTTGGGTTTGCTTTTTTTTTTAATAGGAGAAGGAGCCCCAGAAAAATGAGTCTAGCAATACTTCTGAGGAGGAGAACTGTGAGAAGAAGGAACAAGCTGCGCAGCAAGCCTTTGTATTCGGGCAGAACTTACGGGACAGAGTTAAGGTGTGTGAGGGGGTGTGGAATGGGCCGTTGCGCTAATGAGGCTTTCTTAACGCCTCCCCCAGGTTACACAGCAGGAAAGTCAGTAGACTTTCCTTTCAGAATAGGGGGACACAGTATGTCATAGGCTCTGTGACTCATGGCACAGCCAGCTGCTGCTTCGTGAGCTTTCCATACTTCTCGGCGCACACCCGCCAGGCTGCAGAGTCCCCGCCTGCAGTGGCTGCTCAAGGCAGGCTCCCCTGTGCTCCCGGGAGCGGCGACAGAGAGGCGGCCAAACGTGGTCAGCCCCGGGAACTCACTTCCACAGCGGAGAACGCAGAGAGAATGATCCGGCGCTTTCCACGTTGCCCTGGAGGCTCTTGGCCCCTCGGGTCAGGGTTTCTCCATCTCAGCACCAGCAGTGTTCGCACCAGGTCGTTCCTGGCTTTCTGAGGGGCTGTCCTGGGCACTGCAGGTGCTGAGCAGTGTCTGTGGCCCCAACCCACTCCGTGCCAGGAGCACCCCCTTCCCCAGCCGTGGCAGCCACAGATGTCACCAAGTGTCCCCTTGGGCTTCCCTCCCCAGGGGCTCGTGGAGGACACAACCTGGCCCTTGGGGTGACCAAGGGACAGAATCGCCCAGTTAAGAACCATCACCTTGTGGTGGGGGGGCAATACTGTTTTCTTTCCTAAAAGGCAGCAAAGTGTCTGTCACCTCCCAGCTGCCCTCCAGGTGTGATGGTCTAGTCTGGAACTTGAGTCAGGGTCGGGAAAGGCTGGCAGTGGCAGGGAACGTGCCTGGACCCGTGCCCTGGGCTCTGGGAAGACCAGGGCTGGGCAGCACTACCTCTCCCAGCCACAGGCACGGAGCCTTTCAGCAGCTCATCTGGCAAGAAGCCTCTTTAGAAGCCTGAGAGGCAGGATCACCGCCTTGTCGGGAGGCATTTGTGGCTGTCACAAGCAGGGGGCGCTCCTGGCGTGGAGTGGGTACAGGCCGGGATGCCGCTCCCCATCCTGCAGTGCCCGGGCGCAGCCATCCACAGTGCCCAGGGGGAGGAGCCCGAGATGAGGAGGCAGCTCCCTGGCGTGTAGGAAGCGCAGGGTCGTGTTTTCTGCTTCTTCCTCTGTTACTCACTGTCCACCGATGCACGAACCCCTGAGAGACACGGAAAATAGTGTCAGTGTTGCCACGGTTTTCAACCCAATGAGTCCCTCAGGGACTATTCCCTCAAGAGAGGGCGAGAGGCGGAGAAGGGCTTGGCCATAGGACCTCAGGCCTTGTTGAGTCTGCGCCTTGATCTTGGGGGGACAGCTGCTTTGACATTGGGGCATGGTCAGCATCTGACAGGTCCAAAGGGCCTGCGTGGGCTTCAGAGTCTCACAGTCAAATCCAGCTTCCCCATCAAAGACACGTCTGAGCCGCAGGTTCTCAGCCCGGAGCCTCTGCTTCCCTGCTTGTACAACGGGTCCTGTAACATCCACCGCACAGGGTTCCAGGAAGATTCAGTTAGATAATGTATTTAACAGACTTGGCACGGCAGTTGGCATAAAAGAAGCCCTCGGAAAATGATGCTTTTATTGTGTTTATAATAAACCCCTTTGTAGGCGTTCTGTGTTCTCGGTGCAGAGGCATCGACAAAAACGCCAGCAAGATGCCAGCTCGAGGGTAGTTTTTTACTGCAAGGTAGAAAAAGCTCCCTGCTGCTCTGCGTACTCTTTGTTGTTAACTGCTAAAAGCAAGAATTGGTGGCGATGACTGCGGCTCCACCCCCAGTACGCACTCGGCGCACACACAGACGTGTGTGTATGAGTGTGGAGGGGGTGGGGGAGAACACACGAAGGGGCTCGTGTCTGGCAGACCAAGCTGTAGCGTCCCAGGCCCTGCCACTCTCCGAGTACTAAGTGCTTTCTCTGCTCCCAGCTAATAAATGAGAACACTGACGAAGCTGACATGGAGAATGCCGGACACCCCAGTTCAGAAACGCCAACTGCAACAAATTATTTCCTTCAGTATATCAGCTCCAGGTGTGTGTCTCAGGCCTGGTGGCCGCCTCGCCATGGTGGGGCAGGTGTCCAGGCAGGGCCCCAGCCACAGAGGGGCCCTCGGTCCTCAGGCCCGGGAGCCTTGGCACCTGGCTTCTGACCAGGAGCCACCAAGAGCAGGGGAAGCAGATGCTGTCGGGGTCGGGTCATCCTGGGCACAGCTATGGACAGGCCAGGAGGGTGGGCTTGGCCCTGGGATTCAGCAGACACCTGAGGTGGGACCAGAGTTCTGTAGGGTTGTCCAGGGGCATGTGGAGGACACAGCCTGGCCTTCTGACCTCTGTCGTACAGACCTTGTGCCCAGAGCAGACCTGAGTGGGCCAGTGGCGGCTCAGTTACCTCCCATCAGCTATAAGGTTCCAACACCCCTGGGACCCCTCACCTTCGGTGTGGGCACATAGGGTGAAGACCCCACCTCGTCCTTGACTGGCGGTGCTCACCCACAGCCCGACCACCCCTCCAGGTGTTTTAGGAGAAAATGCGTCCTGCCTGGGAGTCAGGCCAGCAGAGCGGGTAGAACGTGGGCTTCCCTCGTGCCATTGGGACTCTCCATCAAGACAAGCTGTGGGTCCCTATTTTCATCTGGCACAGTGAGGCGCAGATGCCTGTGGACCCTGTCTCTGGCATGCACAGCGAGGGAGGCGCCCAGGCTGTGCCCTCTGTGCTGGTGTACGTGTTTGTGCATGTGCGTTTGCCAGGCCACACCCCCACCCCACGCCCCACACTCACTACATGGCTTCTCTTCAGTTTAGAGAACTCGACCAATAGCACTGATGCCTCCAGCAACAAGTTCGTATTTGGCCAGAACATGAGTGAGCGAGTCTTGGTGAGTGGCCACGCTGGGACTGTTCCTGGAGACCAATAGCTCCAGGTCGAGGGGACATGGGGAGCGGGGCTGCCACGTTGTTTCCTGCGGAGTTGGGATGCTCTCGGTTGCAAGTAAAAGAAGAAAGACCCGGTTCAAACTCTGCTGGAAGACACGGGCCAGGCTGCTGGCTCTGGCAGCCCTGGAGCTGGCTGCATCCCAGGATGGGTTTGCTTCCCCTGAGCCATGGTCAGGGCCATGCTGGGGGTCAGGGATCGCGCTCCTCCCCACCGGGCCCGCTGGGACTGCAGCCGTCTGACAGAAATCTTTTTTTTTTTTTTTTTTTTTTGAGACAGTGTCTCACTCTTTTGCCCAGGCTAGAGTGAGTGCCGTGACGTCAGCCTAGCTCACAGCAACCTCAAACTCCTGGGCTCAAGCAATCCTTCTGCCTCAGCCTCCTGAGTAGCTGGGACTACAGGCATGCGCCACCATGCCTGGCTAATTTTTTCTATATATTTTTAGTTGTCCGAATAATTTCCTTCTGTTTTTAGTAGAGATGGGGTCTCGCTTGTGCTCAGGCTGGTTTCGAACTCCTGAGCTCAAACGATCCGCCCGCCTCGGCCTCCCAGAGTGCTAGGATTACAGGTGTGAGCCACCGCGCCTGGCCCAGACAGAAGTCTTTAATCACCTGCTGCTGGACCAGCCCGGGCCCATCTGGAGCCAGGAGAGGCCAGCCTCACCCAGACTGTGAGGCTGCGGCCCAGCAGGGGACAGGCCAGCTATGCCAACAGACAGGGCTGCGGCCTCCCTGCTCCTGTGACCACCCACCACAGCCAGGGCCGTGGGTGCATGAAAGGGCTGTGTCCATTCCCAGAGAGCCCAGCCAGCCTGGGAGAGGGTTCTAGAATAGCTTGCCTACTTCCTTAACTTTGTTCCTTTTTCTTTGACTGATTGTGTGGGCCCACCTAACTGCTTCCATCTTTGCCTTGCTTTATACTAAATTAATGAGCCTCCAGCTTCTCTTCTCTGGTGTCAGTACTGCCCCTTTTCTACTACAATGAAATAGTCAAAGACACTTCACTGCCGTGCAGATAAGGTGCCCAGCGCGGCCCAGGGTGCCCATCGGCTGGTGGCACCCACCTCCTGAAGACACCTGCAAGGCCACACTCAGGTCCTCCGAGGCAGTCTGGGAGCGTGCAGGAGAGGCCTGTGGGACCTGCCCCGCGTGATGCTGGAGGGGGGGCTCATGGCATCGGGGATGGGCATGGAAGTGCCCAGAGCTGCTGTCCCAGCTCAGGCTATCCGTTCTGCAGCAGTTTGTCTGCCAGGACCACACAAACACGCCCTCCTCCCCACGTGTCTTTGTCTCCCTGCAGAGCCCCCCAAAATTAAATGAAGTCAGTCCAGATGCCAACAGAGAAAACGTGGCTGCCGAGTCTGGGTCTGAGTCCTCTTCCCAGGAGGCCACCCCCGAGAAAGGTATGTTCCAGTCCTGCTGCCCCGTGGTGTGGGGGTGATGAGGGACACAAGGGGACACTGTTCCATCCACGCCCCCTCCGGGAGGGATGAGGGGACCGACTCTCCCTGCAGTAACGACCACGTGTGAACCAGCTACGGAATGGTCCAAAAGCAGTGGCCGTGGCCTTCAGGGCTCTGCACTGCAGGGAGCAGAGACAGGTGTTCGTGTTCAGGAACGTGAGGACCCGAGTCTGCACAGCAACAGGGAGGGTGGCAAGGCACAGGCACAGGCACAGGAGAGTGTGTCCCCATCCTGTCCTCTGCTGCATGGGAAGTGGGGATCTGGGGCCACGCCTGACAGCTCCCGGGCAGTCTCCCTGCAGATCCTGAGTCTGAATGCCTTGGCCTGTGTCCAGGGTCCACTCCAGCCACCAGGTCTGGCTTTCCAGGGGTAGCCTGTGTCCTTGAAGCCAGAACCACCCTCTCAGTCTCCTGCGAGCTACTTGCTTTTCCCTCACCAAATAAATAGTCAGTCTTGTTTAGCTAATAACATTTCAGAGTCCCTGGCCGAGTCGGCAGCTGCCTACACCAAGGCCACAGCACGGAAGTGTTTGTTGGAAAAAGTGGAAGTCATCACCGGGGAGGAGGCGGAGAGCAACGTGTTACAGGTGAGGGGGCCGCAGACCTGGGCCCTGCCTGGTCCTCTCTGACCTTGGGGGTCGCACCCCAAGGGCAGGGCCTCCCCTGTGAGGGCCGCCGGCTGCAGCCTGGAGCCTGGTTGGGGGTTCTCCTAGAGAGCTTAGCCCGGGCCAGGGGGCTTCTTGTTTTGGTTTTAGAGCAGGAGGATCCATCTTGACACACCCTTGATGGTTCAGGAGATGACAAGGACTTTCAGGATACACACCTTCCTCTTGTCACCCAGAGTTAGCAACCATAACTATTTTGTCACCCTGTGCTATCTCAGTAGGGAAAAGTGAGATGCAGCCAGAGCTTCCACCCCACCCTCCCATCCCTGTCTCCCTCCTGCTCCTCCTGAGGCCACACCTCGCGAGCTGGTGGGTCTGGTGGGCAGCGTCCGCCTGCTTCCTTTCCCTGGACACGTGTAGACACATCACGTCTATAAACCGTGCAGAGCGCCGTGGAATTTTAATAGTGCTGCTCTTTCCCACTCTCCACTGTTGCTAAATGTAGTCGTGTTGAGAGAGACTGACTTAGAGGGGTCTGCACTTTCTGTGAAGCACTACATATGGTCTCTGTCACCTGGTTTTCTTTTCTTAATATATACAAAGCAGCTTTGTTGAGGTGTACTGCACATACTGTATAATTCATCCTTTTAAATCGTGCAGTTCAGTGGGTTTTAAGTATATTCGTAGACTTGTACAGCCGTCACTACACTCTAGTGAGTATAGTGCACGTTTTTGCACGTTTTTGTCCCCCAAAAAGAAACCCCATCCGCCTCCCCCAGCCCCTGACAACCACTGATCCACTCACTTCCTGCCTCTGTGGATCTGCCTGTCCAGGACATTTCATGTGAGTGGCATCACGCACTGTGTCCTTCTGTGTCTGGCCTCTCTCACTCGTATAAGGTTCTCAGGGTTCATTCGTGTCAGAGCCTCGTCCTCTTTTATGAAGGAACAAAGTTTCATCGTAAGGATGGACCGTTTGTTTATCCTTTCATCAGGTGATATTTGGCGTATTTCTACTTTTTGCCTATTACGAATCATGCTGCTGTGAACGTTTGTGTACATGTTTCTGTGTGAACACATGTTCCCTTTCTCTGGGGTGGATCCCTCGGAGTAGAGTTTCCGGGCCACGTGGTGACTCCACATTTAACTTTCTGAGGACCCGCCAGACTGTCTTGCCCGCGGCTGCCCCGTTTTCCATTCCCACCAGCAGTGAATAGGGCCTCTGTCTCTCCACAGGGCTGCAGAGCAGAGTGGCCTCTCACTGCCACTGCGGTTCTGACATGCGTTTCCTTAATGATTCTTTTCTTCTTTTTCCAAATACCCCTTTTAAAATGTAAGACCTGGTGTAGCTCGAGGGCAGGACACAAAACTGGCCAAGGGCCAGATGTGGCCCCCAGGCCATAGTTTGCTGACCCTGGCGGTCCTTGCAGGTTGAAGGTGAGGTGTGGGTTAGACGGAGACTCTGCTCTCGGGGGTCCGCCCTCAGCAGGACGCCCAGCCAGGGCCCTGCTCACGCTGCTCACCCCGTGTGTTCCAGATCCAGTGTAAGCTGTTCGTCTTCGACAAGACCTCACAGTCGTGGGTGGAGCGAGGTCGGGGGCTGCTCAGACTCAACGACATGGCGTCAGCCGACGACGGGACGCTACAGTCCCGACTAGGTGAGCTGCCGAGGGCTCCTGGAAGGGGTTGGGGACAGCCAAAGGGAACCAAGGGGGACAGCCCACCTGGTGCTCGTCGGGGCCAAGGAGCAGGGAAGCCGTCCCCACGGGAGAGCCCCCGACACGGCCCCGCACACGCCCTTCGGCACCCAGCCCAGCCTTCACCCACGGGCCCAGCTGCCCCTCCGTGATTCACTCGGTGTCAAAGTGCATGAAAGTCTTCAGAAATTTTTAAACTGATTTTTCTGACAGTAAAAGTGGTGGTTTTATGTAAGAAAGGAAAGAGAAGAACTCGAACATGAACCGTGATCTCTTTATGAGGATCCAAATCTCTGCTGATAATATTTCAGCGGTCCGTTCCTCCTGTTCGTGGTCCTTTTTTAAGGAAATAGGATACATTTTTATCCCACTCTTTTCATTTGCTATTTTGTGAGCATCTTCCCCGGTCGTTATTTTCTCTTCAAAATAACGATTGTTTTTCAAAAGCATCAACATTGGTATTCTGTTCACAGTAATGGACTTTTCCCTACCAACAGACATTCAGGCTGTTCCTGATTTTTTCGCTGTCATAGTCGCTACTGGGGCTGTCTTTGTACATGAACCTTATTCCCAGAAACAGACTCACTACAAAATGAGTGTGTGCGTGCGCAAACACGTGGAGAACATCATGTGTGCGTATCTGCTTCCGTGATGTGCGTGTCCATCTTTTTGTCTTCCCCAAAGCGTCTCTCGGCCTTTGCAGAAACATGGATTTCAGGCCCAGCAGTAGCTGCGTGGCCCCCTCGAAGAGCAGTTTTCACCCACCTTGACTCAGAGACACTCCCTAAGTGGGGACAGACAAGGACGGTCCCTCCAGGCCGGGCACTGCTCTTTTCTTCCCCTAGAACTTCCTCTCGCTTTGCTTTCCTTCTTTCTCCTGGAAACATTCAAATATGTGGGAATGGGGAGTGTGTAGTACCCTGAGCCCCTGGGTCATCGGGCTGTGGCAGCTGTGCCCTCCCGGCAGAGCAGTCTCGTGGAAGAGCTTCCAGCCCTCTCCAGGCCTGTTCCAGTGGGCGCAGGCAGCTGACGGGAAAGGGGGGTGGGCGTCACACACGCCAGAGAAACAGGGCTGTCCTGTCCCCCCCCCACCGCCCCACCGTGAGCTGCTGCCCTTGGTCTCCTGGCTCCCTCTCGAAGGAAGCTCTGAGCAGCGGCCTTATCCTTCCTCACTTTCAATGAAACCAGAGAACGGGCGCTGGCGTCCACCTGGCATGGGGATAGTCAGGAGGGCATTGACTGCTGTTGTGGCAAATGTCACACGCAGAACACACACATCACTAGTATGCAGCCCCCGCCTCTGGTGGCCACCTCGTGCTCCCATCTAACCCCTTCCCCGAGGACACCCCTGTTCTGGTGCCACCTGTGTGGACCAAACAAACCCTCCACGGCCTGGGTGTAGCCACTGGTCTGCATTACCAGCCTTTGTGGCCACTGCCCCACCGTGACCTTCAGGGTGTTAGGGCTGGGGGAGATGCAGCCCGCCCCAGGGAGCAGGGTGGTGCCAGGGCTGGCCCCAAGGCGGCAGGGTCATGGGCTTGTGCCCGGTGATGTTCTCGGAGCCGCTGTTCGGGAGGTGGGCGGGGCCGGGGCTGTAGCTCACGGGCTCTCCGGTTGCAGTGATGCGGACCCAGGGGAGCCTGCGGCTGATCCTCAACACCAAGCTGTGGGCTCAGATGCAGATCGACAAGGCCAGCGAGAAGGGCATCCGCATCACAGCCATGGACACCGAGGACCAGGGCGTGAAGGTCTTCCTGATCTCGGTGAGCCGCCCCAGGACGCCCCTGCACAGCCACTGGCCCCTAGGGGGACAGAGTGGCCCAGCACAGCTCCAGGAGGAGGGCAGCGCCCCTGTGAGCTGCCAGGAAGGGAGGCCGCATCCTGCGTCCCACCAGCTGCACAGAGGCTCCTTGGCACAGGGGGCGCCATGGGCAGCTCTGGGGGCACTGCTCTGGGTGTAGAGGTGGGGGGGGGCCTCCTGGTCCAGCCCTCAGCAAGCAAGGCGGGGTAGGGCTGGGGAGAGCCGGAGGGCCTGTCCCCAGAGCAAGTGGGCTGGGTTGGTGGAAGAGAGTCCACGGTGGCTTCCCCTAGCGAGACCCCCAGCGCCATGCAGGCAGCAGCGCAGGCACAGGCTCTGAGCCTCTGGGGGAAGCTGGTCGAGGAGCGCAGCGCTGGGGAAGGCTTACAGCCCAGGCTCGCCTTGGAGCTGGGGGGCTTCAGCCCACTGCGGGCAGGGCAGGGGTGCGGGGAACAGGGAACAGGCCTCGGTTGCTGCCGGGGACACAAGGCTGGGTTCCTCCCACTTGCTGTGGGCCCCTCTCCAGTGCCAGCCCCTGGGAGCTCAGATCCACACCACCGTGAGAAGCCGTGGGGGCTTGGCTGAGATGTGGTGAGGTGTTCAGGGCAAACGTGGGCAATCTCCTGTGTCCTGTGGAGGGATGACAGTCATGTCCACCAGCCCTGACCTCTGGGCCACAGGCCAGCACTGCTGTGCCTGACCCCCAGCCCCCTGGGATCGTCCCAGCCACCTGGGGGTTGGTGGCATCCTTCCGAGGGGGGCAGCAGGCCCAAGCCTTTGGTCTTCCCCTTGAGGCCTCATGGACACCTCTGAGCCTTGGGACCTGGCACTTGCGCTCCCGTCACAGGCCGGAGGGAAGAGGACTGGGGTCCCGGGGGCCTCACAGCCCCCTGCCTCCCCCAGGCCAGCTCCAAGGACACAGGCCAGCTGTACGCAGCCCTGCACCACCGCATCCTGGCCCTGCGCAGCCGCGTGGAGCAGGAACAGGAGGCCAAGGTGCCGGCCCCTGAGCCTGGGGCAGCCCCGTCCAACGAGGAGGACGACAGTGACGATGACGATGTTCTGGCTCCCTCAGGGGCGACTGGAGCAGGTGAGGCAGGTGATCCCTGCCCTGGGGGACTTAAGGGAACTGGTTTGGTCCCCACTAACTGCGGCTCCGTCCAGGGGAGCCGAGGGTAAGGCCACTGCTTCCCGCAGGTGCTGGCGACGAAGGAGACGGGCAGACGGCCGGGAGCACATAGCGGCCGGGCCGGCGCACCTCGGGCTGCTGCTTCGTCCAGCTGTCGGCCGCCCACCCCTCCCCACAGGCAGCGCCTAGGGGTCGGGAGCCACTCCCTGCTGGGTCGGCCACAGTCCGGATCCGCACGTCCTGTCGGAAAGCAGACCTGGGAACTGCCTGAATGTGGTTTGGGACACGAGACCTCATCATATTGATGAGCAAAACAAAAGAACATTTTTTCCCTCCCCTCCTTTGAATTGAAATGGCACATTAAGGCTTGTCACGGCTTCTCACTGGGACTGGAGACCTCGTTCCTTCATCCCTCGTGTCGCGAGCCTCTGGGTTCCGCCAGAGCCTCTGGCCTCGCCGCTGCCCATGCCCCACCCCGCTGCAGGTCCTGCCCCACCTGGGGCTCCCACCCTCCCGGGCAGCCCAGCACGGGGCCGCTCTCGGAAGCGTAAACACTGGGCCAGACGGACGTTCTGTCAACTGCTATCTTCACTTCCCGTTTCCCGTGCTCTGGTTGGGGGTTTATATTTTACAGATCTTTTTTTCTTTTTATTTTCAAAGGCTTTGTTTTTGGTTTCTTACAATAACATGCTCAGGAGCATTGAGCAGGCGCAGCTCCGTCGAGCTCCCTGTTCCCTCGGTGGTCCTAGCCTCTGAGGTGAGGGGTCAGGCTGCTGGGGGGACAGACCCCCACTTGTTTCCTGCCCAGGTTCCGCCAGACTGCGTCATGGGGTGCCGAGGGCTTGGGCACCCCCTGACTGGAAAAAGGTCCCTAGACCTGGCAGGGTCCCCCCACCCTCCTCTGCGTCCACATCATGTGGTTCACCTATCATCAGGCACCCAGGCGCAAACCTGCTTCCTGGTGTTGGCCATTCCCTCCCCAGCCTCAGACATCACTGTCCCCAAGACTCTCCGGGGCCAGGGACATCTGTGAGAGGCAGAGGAGGAACCTAGGCAGGCCTTGGCGGAGAGGGCAGGGGCTGGCCTCAGACAACAGGCCATCTGTCCTCCACGCACGCAGCACACACAGGAATGGTGCCCATGCCCACCTCAACTCCAGAGCGTGGCCAAGAGCCAGCCCCCCACCTCCTTCCCAGGGAGGCTGTGGAGGAGGTCCCCGTGCACAGGGCCTACTGGGGACTTAAAAGGGGACTGCCCAGCTCCACCCTCGAGGATGAAAAGAAGGCCAGTCCTGCAACTGTGCTGCCCACACCTCGGGTTGGCTGGAGCCCTCGCCCTCGGCCGGGTGGCTGCACTGGCCAGCACTGCCCAGCCCCCAGCGAGCCTGAGCCTGGGAGGACACCAGAGGCCCTCCCAAGAGGCCCGGTTACACTTCTCTGCTTTAAGCCTTAGCCAACTAGTGACAAGAAAGACCAGATAACGCCCATGTGTTTTGGAACATTTATGTAAGATTGTCATATGAAATGTATTTGGGAACTACATTAAACTTTTAACTAAAACCCTGGCCTCCCGCACGCCCTAGGGGCCTCAGGAGGCCGGAGGGCCTGGCCCCTGCTTCGTGCTCCACACCTGGGCAGGTGTCCACACTCTGCCTCCCAAGGCTGGCCCCCTCTGCACACACCCTCCCAGCCTAGGGACCCACAGGGAGGGGTGGGGGCACATCACCGGGGGCATCTGCAGGGCTGCGAGGCCTTGGGTCAGCAGAGTGTGGGCCGGGAGAGCCTTTCTCCCTGGGGTCCTGAGCCAGTGACCCTGTTCGAGCCGCTTCTGCAGCCTCAGTTTTCCCCCCCAGCCCTGTCACGGGGCTCTGCTCAGCTCAAAGCCCAGATGAGGAGGGTCCTGGCTCAGGTGTGGGGGAGGGGGTGTATGCCAGGGTGGCACAGCCCAGCCGTGTGCTGCTCACAGCCGCCAGGCACTGGTCACCATGGCAACGAACTCTTCATCCGTGTCCACGGAGGCGCTCACACCGCTGTAGTAGTCCTGAAATTCTGCCAGCGTGACCTGGGGATGCAGTAGGTTTTAGGGGGAACCCGAGGCCAGGGTGGGCTGCCTAGGGTGGAGGTGGGGCCCACGGGGCCACCCACCTGCCCGTCCTTCTCGGAGGAGTCGAAGTTGTCCAGGAAGCGGCGGAGCACCTCCTCCTCTGTCCACTCCCCACTCCGCACCTTGGGGTGGCCGCGGCCACTGTACACCCCCCGGAGGTCGTCCACCGTCACCACGCCATCCCCGCTGCGGTCCAGCTTGGCGAACGCAGCTGCAATGACCGCCTCCCGGGCCTGGGACATGGGGGGCTGGGGGGAGGTGGTGACTGGGGATGGAGGGTGGCAGGTCTCCCCACCCGCCCCCCACCCTCCAGACAGCACATGCAGAGCGCTGGGACTGTCACCCCTGAGTAGGCGCCTAGCAGCAGCTCTCAGGGATGGGTCCCTCTGTGTCACATCTTTGGACACCCCACACCCACAGGACACGACTGGGCCGTGGTGGGGCCTCACCCGCAGCGCCCGCAGGAACTCCTCCAGGTCCAGCGTCCCGCTGCCGTCGCGGTCCCAGCGCCTGCACACGCCCTCCGCCTCCGCCTCAGCCAGCGCCAGCCCCAGCTCAGCCAGGCCCCGCCGGAGCTCCCCTGCGTCCAGGCGTCTGTTCCCATCCCGGTCCAGGCGGCGGAAGAAACTGGAGGACCGGAGACGTGGTTGGACGATGACCGCGGGGGCTGGGGTTGGGGTGGTGCAAGGGGACAGCTCACCTGGCCAGGCCCTGAATGCCCGTGGCCCCTCGGGACAGGCACTGTGCCCGGAGCTGCTCCATGGTGGCGTCCACAGTATCCATGCTGGGTTGGGGCTCGGGCAGCTGCTGGGGGAGAGGTCGAGGTAAGACTCCTGCTCAGCCGGCCAGGCCCACCTTGGGGTCGGCCCCTCGCTCACCTGGCCTGCGTCTGTCCCGTATTCCTGCCTGCTGGGATGCCCAGTGTTAGTTGTGCGTCCTGCCTGCCGAGACTGTTGCTAAGGGACAGTGCTCTGGAGACGGGGAGGGCCCCAGCTGTAACTCTCACTGCGCCAGGGCCAGGCGGCAGGGCTGGGAGGGACAGGGTGGAGCTTACTCCCAGCCCTACAGTGTCCAGGCCTGGGACAGAGCCACGCCCAGGCAGGCAGGGAGGAGGGGCAGGCCACAGCCCTGCGGGAACTAAAGTGTCTTGGGTGGAGACAAGGCCTCGGGGGAGGCTCTGAGCCTGATTCCTCTGTGACCCAGGGCAGGTCCTGTCCCCTCTGTGGGCTTCATGGGTCAGCTCGGCCAAAGCCAGGGCCCACAGAATTGCTGAGCGATCAGAATTGAAAAGGACTCGAGGTGGCCCAGGTCCTGGGGCCCCAAGACCGCCTGCCCAGGCCCACGTCCAGTGGGAAGTCCTCAGAACCTTGGAGAACTGAGTCCAGGCACGGCAAGTCTGGAATTTTGGCGCTAACAGCGACAGGGCTGTTCCTGGCAGGCTTTAGGAGCCAGTCACAGTATTTTTGTCGTCGTGGGTCTTCAAGCATTGCTTGGGGGGCTCGTTCGTGACCAGTTGGGTGAGCCAGAGGCTGTGGCACCAAGCAGAGGAGCCGCCCTGACTCCCTGACATAAATCGTGAGGGACAAAGGCCACCTCACAGAAGGCCTTTGATAGAGGCTTTGGACTTAACGTCCAGCTGAGATGGTCGGGTTTCCCAGGACTTAAAACTGGGCCCTGTTTGGGAACCTGCCACCTGCATGGGACCCCCCTGGGGATCACCAGCGGCTTTTCAAAGCCAGGCGTGACATAGTACAGTCGTGTTGTTGGACGTCGCCTTTGTAGTTCAGAAAACAATCCGTAGATTACAAGCCGCCCAGTGCCGTGACTCCGACCAGGACTGGTGGAACACAGGCAGTTTTATGAGAAACCACAGTGACGTTTTACTGCCAAAATTCTGATGGCTCACTGCCGTCCAGAATTATTCAAGTAGGCAGAGAAATACTTCATTGTGTTTTTTTATGAGTGTTACAAGCATCCATTTTTTTTCCTATCGAAAAAATGTAAAATATAACCCCATTATTGTAGCTCTGTTTTGGCATCTCGTCACTTTTAAAAGAGTTAAGAATTTCAACAAGAACCTCCCCCAAAGTTGAAAGTGGCCCAGGCCCTCCGGACCTGGAGGGCCATTTCCCTTCACTTCTCCGGGCCTCACTTTGCACAACTGTAAAGTGGGCCAATGCCCTTGTCCAGAGGAGGCTGCAAAGATAAGACACAATCGCGTGTTTAGAGTGTCTGGCACGAGCTCCCCAGACCAGCGGTCTCCAAACTTTGTGACACCAGAGTCCAGTTTTATGGAAGACGGTTTTTCCACAGACCAGCGGGGGGTGGGGGCATGGTTTGGGGATGATTCAAGCACATGACATTTATTGTGCAGTCAAACCTCTCTGCTAACCATATCTGTATTTGCAGCTGCTCCCCAGCGCTAGCATCACCGCCTCAGCTCCACCTCGGATCATTAGGCGTTAGATTCTCATAAGGAGTGTGCAACCTGGATCCCTCGCAAGCGCAGTTTACAGTAGGGTTCGCGCTCCTATGAGAATCTTTTTTTTTTTTTTTTTTTTTGAGACAAAGTCTTGCTCTGTCACCTGGGCTAGAGTGCCGTGGCCTCAGCCTAGCTCACAGCAACCTCAAACTCCTGGGCTCAAGCAATCCTCCTGCCTCAGCCTCCTAAGTAGCTGGGACTATAGGCATGCACCACCACACTTAGCTAATTTTTCTCTTTTTAGTAGAGACAGGGTATTGCTCTTGCTCAGGCTGGTCTCAAACTCCTGAGCTCAAGCGATCCTCCCACCTCGGCCTCCCAGAGTCCTAGGATTACAGGCGTGAGCCACCATGCCCCACCAATCTAATGCCACTGCTGATGTGACAGGAGGCGGAGCTGAGGCAGTGATGCGAGCGATGGGGAGCAGCAGTGCATACAGATGAAGCTTCGCTCCCTCCACCACCGCTGTTCATCTCCTGCTGTGCGGCCCGGTTCCTAACAGGCCACGGACCAGTACTGGTCCGAAGCCTGGGGGTTAGGGACCACAGCCTAGACCATACCTTGTGTTTTGAGGCCCAGCAGGGCCCCAGCCTGGACCACCAACAACACAGAGAGCCACCCCTCCAGCCCCCTGCCAGGAAGAAAGGACGAAGACGACCAAGAAATCATCTGGTTTATTTTCAGGCACAGACAGGCCCCAACCTGCCACCCCTTTGTACAAACAGTGCCCCCTTACTCATCCAGAGGAGAAAATGGGGCCATTGTTTCTGCACTGAGGGGTCACTGTTGGATGCCAGGCATGCAGGCAGCGCCACCCTGAAGGCCGGGATGGCCACTGACCTTTCTGGGCTGCAACGGGCTCTGCCCCTCGGCGGTTCCAGTTCCTGGCGTGACAATTCCCTGAGTGAGGAGGCTGGGGAACAACTGCCCACCAGGCGGGGCATGGAAGGCACAAGGGTTCTTTCCCTGGTTTGACAACAAGCAAAGCTCCCTGATGTCCAGGGCCAACGACAGTGTAGAAAAAAGGAGTTAAAAAATAGATCCTCGGCCAGGCACGGTGGTGGCTCACACCTGTAATCCCAGCACTCTGGGAGGCCAAGGCGGGTGGATCGCTCAAGGTCAGGAGTTCGAGACCAGCCTGACCAAGAGCGAGACCCTATCTCTACTAAAAAATAGAAGAAATGATCTGGACAACTAAAAATATATATATAGAAAAAATTGGCTGGGCATGGTGGTGCATGCCTGTAGTCCCAGCTACTCGGGAGGCCGAGGCAGTAGGATTGCCTGAGCCCAGGAGTTTGAGGTTGCTGTAAGCTAGGCTGACGCCATGGTACTCTAGCCCGGGCAACACCAACAAAGTGAAACCTTTTCTAAAAAAAAAAAAAAAATAGATTCTCTAGATTGTATAAAAATGAGATACCTGCTTGCTACAAAAGCTAGGCCCGGGGGCGGGGAGCCTCGTCAGATGTGCTGGGGGCCCCTGGTTCCCTTCAGGGCCCACAGACCCATCCTATTCCTGCAGGGGCTCCTCGAGTGTGTCAGGCACTGGTGACAAACAGGGAACAAGACCGACAAAAATCCCTGCCCTCACAGAGCTTACACTCTGACGGTAAGATGGTAAGAGGTTCCGTAAAGAAAATAAAATGGGGTGGATGGCAGGGGTGGGGAGGGAGGAGGGCCTCTCTGAGAAGATGACATCTGAGCAAAAACCTGGGTGACAAGGAACAGTCGTGAGGATGTGGGGGAAGAGCATTCTGTAATAGGCAGAGGGAACAGCCAGTGCAAAGGCCCTGAGGCAGGACGGACCCATCAGGAAACGCCATCAGGGGTGCATGCGTTCTCCTGGGCAGGCTGGTTGTCTCACCTGCCTGCTCTTCCTTCTGGATTAAAGGCTGAGGGAAAGGCAGAGTTAGGGGAAAGAGATCTAGGATTAAAAATCTGTCTTTATCTAACCAATGTAAAATGGCACGAGGTTGGAGGCTCCCCAGTCTAGTCTGGGGATACAGACGTAAGGAAAAGCTTCATCCCTGAGACGGGGCTGCTTCAGGGGAAATACGAAAAAGGCAAGAACAACTGAAAAATTGTGGATACCATCTGCCTCCACCAGAGCCAGGGCGGGGTGGGGGTGGTGTCTCAAACTCGGATGCTTCAGGGGCCAGAGAGATAACCTAAGAGAAGCCAGGGACCAGTTGAAACTCACCCCGGCTCAAGGAGTACCCTAGACTCAGATTCAAGCAAGCATGCCCCATCTTGCCAGAAAGCCAGATTTTTGTACAAGCATTGCCAGCTTTTCAACAAGGATGATTGATTGGAACTTAAAAAAAAAAAAAAAAAATTCTGTCTGGGTTAAACATCTGCATTTGGCCTGTGGGCCTGTTTGAAAACTTTGACTTTTCAGTTTGTTTTGATGCTTAGACAGGATTATGCCTCTGCCACAGCGTCCTCTCCAGAACACTGGTGACCCCTGAAGACACCCACAGCAGTGGCCTTCTGTCTCCATTCTGGAATCTGTGCTCTGGGCTCACACTGTGGTCCCAAACACTGCAGGCTGGAGCTGGTCCCTGTCCCCCTCCTCCCCAGTGCTGTTGGCAAGGGGTGGACCAGGCCCACCGGGGAGTGGGTGGCTGGGGTCATTGGACGGCAGGGGTCCCAGGCGCTCAGCCTCAGCCAGGGCAGCCAGCAGCCTGGCCAGGGGCAGCCGGCAGTGACAGATGTCCTGCAGCAGCTCGGCCCGGGGCTGCAACTGCCTGATGAGTTCATCCCTCTGGTGCACAGCGGCCTGCAGGGTGTGGACAGTAGCCTCGGAGGTCAGCAGCTGCTCCCGGAGAGTGGTAATCTCGCTGGCAAGAAGGCAAGACGGGGTTGTTACAGTCCTGGGGATCAGGGGGTCTGATCCTCCCAGCTCCTGACTCTCCTGAGGCTCCCCGTGACCTCTGGGATAAAGTCCATACTCCTTGCCACTGCCTCGGGATCTTCCCTCATTATTGGATTCAATGTTTGTATCTCCCCTAAATTCATGTTGAAGCCCTAACCCCCAGTGGGAAGGTATTTGGAGATGAGGCCTTTGGGAGGTACTTAAGGTTAGATGAGGTCATCAGGGTGGGGCTGCCACAATGGGATTAGTGCCCTTATAAGAAGAGATACCAAAGAACTTGCTGGCTCTGCCGTGTGAGGACACAGTGAGAAGGTGGCAGCCCCCAAGCCATGAAGAGAGCCCCTCAGCATAACCTGACCATGCTGGTACCCTGCTCCCAGATTTCAGCCTCCACAACTGTAGGAAATAAATCTCTATTGTTTAAGCCACCCATTTTATAGTATTTTGTTATAGCAGCCAGAGCCAAGACAGCCCTCATCACTCCCCCTCATTCTTCCTGTGGTTCCCTTTACCCCAACGTCTTTTCCCATTTGTTATTCCTCCTCCAGCAAGCCTTCCCTTTGGGACCCCTCAGGTCCCTGTGTGCCCCTCCCTCAAAGCCCTTCACTACCCATGTTGTAACCACCCCATGATGTGTGTCTCCCACTGGACTGTGAACTCCCTGTGGGTAGGGCTGTGTAGGTCTTACCAATGTGCTGCGATACCGGCAGTGTCTGGCACAAAGTAGATGCTCCGTAAAGATGAATGGATGCATCCTATTAGCTCTGAATTAATGATTTCCCGCCTGGGCCCAGCTCCTCCCTCCTCTCTGGGTACTTGTCTCATCCCTTTCAATCCTCAGCTGCCAGAGGGACTCTTCAAAAATGGTGATATGATCCCATCCTCCCCTGCTGTGGCTCCCAATGCATACGACAGGTAGTGGTCCCTGCACCACTCAGTACCAGCTGATTCTGCCTGTGGGACAGTGGGCCGTTTGAAGTTAGAGATCCACACTTGTGTCACATCTCTCAACTTTACATACTGATGACTAATCAGAGTTTTCTGCTATTTTTTTTTTCAATCCCACCAGCAGACCAACTTCCGCATGGATGCACACGGTTCCCCCTGCCCTTGCTCGCTTTCCAATCTCGGCTCTGCCTCCGCCCACCTCCTCGGAGAAGTCCGCCTGGCCGGCCCCGGGCCTCACCGGTCCTTGGCGCGGCCCAGCTCGTCCAGCGCGGCGCGCAGCAGCTGGTCATGGCGGGCCAGGCGCTCGGCCTGTGCGTGCACCGTGCGCTCCGCCACGTCCAGCCGCGCCTCCAGCTCCGCCGCGCGCCGGTGCACGGCCGCCAGATGTGCGTTCGCCTCCCGGATTTGCAGGGCGGGAGGCGCCGACATGGCCCCAGACGTGGTCCAGGCCCGGCCACGCCCCCGGGCCACCCGGAACCAACACAGGCCCCGCCCCCGGCTGGGCCCCGCCCCTCAGGACCTCGCCGGCTGGACTCCGCCCCCAGGGCCGACTCGTGCTCTCCTCCAACCCGAACACCCTCGCTGGTTCCGACATCTTGAAACTCCGCCCCTGAGCCCGGTCTGACTCCAAGATTGGCCAAAGTCTTGACAGACCACGCCCCCATGTCTTCCAGTGGCTCGCCCAGCTCAGGCTCTGGAAATAAGATTGGTCACACCTTCGAGACAGGCCCCGCCCTCCTTAAACCAAACACCATGATTGGTCCGGATCCCACAGAACAACAAGCCTGACCACGCCCCCGAACCGGCTGCCTGTCACAGGCAGCCTCGGGCACGGCCACGCTCCTTAGACACTCGTACAGCTCCGGATTGGTCAAATCTCTTTCAGGTTATGCCTCCGGTACTGGCCATGCCCCCAAGCCAAGAGCATGCGTACTTCAGCCGTCCCAGGGCTTGGACAAGCCGCAGATTGGACGTAGGCCATGTCCCGCTGAGATCCTACCACTGGGATTGGTCACGTTCCTGATAAGCCCCGCCCCCGGACCTGGCCACGCCCCAAAATAGTCACACGCGGTTCAGACTCTGGTTTGAAGACTAGCTACAGGGCATGACCACGCCCCATACAGATTATGGCGCTGGGAGTGGCCCCGTCCCCGCCATGCCCCGCCCCATAATAACGTCTCGCTCCTATCAAGTGGGGCTCCTGTTTCGCGCCCTAGCCTGGGCCTGCATGTGGGTCTAGCACCTGTCACAGTCTGGCTGCTCGATAAGGCCCCACCTGCGGTAGTCAAACCATCCCTAACCTAGGACCCCCTGAGCTGGGACTAGCGAAACCTGTCTTCACTAATCGCGGTCCGCCTCAGATTCCCCCTCGGGGAGTCGGCCTGGGGGTGTGGCACACGTGCTGCTGTCTTATGGCAAACGCGCCCCGGCGCGTGCGCACAACACGTGTCCGTATCCGCGGCGCTCAATAAAGTTGCGCGCTTGTTGCCGGCCCGTCAGCCCGGGAGGCTGCGCGCGCCGCCCCGGAAGCCTCGCGAGAGCCAGCGGCAGCTGCCCTTGGGCGCGTGGAGCTGGTGGGGTCCGCTGTGCGGTTCCCGGGCTAGCGGTGAGCTACCATGGCGCAGAGGCTCCTTCGTCAGTACTGGGACATCCCCGACGGCACCGACTGCCACCGCAAAGTCTACGCCAGCGCCAGTATCGGCGGCGCCACCGGTGAGCGCCGGCCGGGCCCCGAGGGTGGAGGGCGGAGGGCTCAGGGAGGTCATAGGATCGCTGGGGGCTGTCTGAGTGGGTCATGGGGGGCTGGGAATCTCGCGGGGTGACACGTGGTCATCATCGGGGTGTCGGGCAGCCATGGGGGGCTCCTGTGTGAGACGTGTTGTGGGGGAGTCCAGCGGGTTGGGGGGCACAGGGAGGTCGGGTTGCATGTGACGAGCTGGTCACTGGGTTCGTCAGGAGCGGCCCCTGGGTGCTGGGATCTGGGATGGAGGCGTGAAGGGATTATTGGTGAAGCCGGCACTTTGGGAGGCCGAGGGGGAAGGATTCCTTGAGGCCAGGAGTTCGAGACCAGCCTGGGCAACATAGTGAGACCCCCCCATCTCTGCAAAAGATAAAAAAATTGGGCAGACGTGGTGGCGCCCATCTGTAGTCTCAGCTGCTGGGGAGGCTGAGGCAGGAGGATCTCTTGAGCCCAGGAGTTGGAGGCTGCAGTGAGCTATGATCGTGCCACTGCACTGTAGCCCTGGTGACAGGGGAAGCTGTGGAGCTGACAGGGCCATTAGCGGAGTTGAAGGAGCTAGACGTCATGAGACTTGCCAACGGGGTAACTTTGAGATTGAGGGGGTCATTGGTCATTATTGGGACGCCTGAGGGGGTACAGAAGCCTGAGAAAGTTTTGGGGTAGATTGAGGTCTTTCTAGGATCAAAGTGCGAGTGGTCAGGGACATCTGACACTTTTATTGGGGCCACGAGAGGGGTGCTATAAGGGTGGCCTTGTAGGGTCATGAGGGGACCCACAACCCTGGCATCCCCCTGTAAGGGAGACCCCAGACTCTTGCCCTTTCCAGCCTGAGCATTTCACAGACATGGTCTCCTTTAATTCTCAGTCTCCCTGAGAAGTAGATGTGATGGTTTGGGTCGCTTCCATCTCCCCAGCTTCCGAAACAGGGTCTGGCAAAAGTTGAGTCTCCGTTGGGAGGCATTTGGATTGGGGTACACAGACCACTCTTAAATCTCCATTTCTCAGAGGTGGGAACTTAAGGCGGGAGAAGTATATTCACTGCCCCAGAGTCATTTGAAGCTGGGCTGCAAATCCAAGTCTGCTGACCTGCCCCTAGAGGTCTCTGGGGCAAAGAATGTTCCCACAGGGTCCCTTACGGAATGTATCCAGGAGAAAGGGCTGAAGGGGGGGTCCCAGGGAATGGGTGTATGTGGAGTCGGCTTGAATGGGGAGTTGTTGGGAAGGTCTCAGGTGTGTGTTGGGGTCCAACAGGTCTGTGGGGAGCACTTTTAGAGCCTCGGGGGGCTGCGCAGGGTTGAGGGGCATTTCTCTAGGGGGAAGTTATTCTGGCTGATTCTTAAAGGGAGACATTGACATTAGGGAATAGCTGGCAGAACTTTTTAGGGGGTCATGGTCCTATTTCAGGGGCAGTTAAAGCAAGAGGAAATCACCTGAGGTGCACGCAGGGCCTCCAGGGCAGTTTTGAACGGTGGATGGTCTAGGGCTGTGGTCCCCAATCCCAGGGCCAACTGTCTTCCATGAAACAGGTCCATAGTGCCAAAAAGCTTGGGGACCGCTGGTTTAGGGGCTTTTGAAACTGAGAAAGCCGTGACTGTTGGCGTTTGTGAGGGAGACCGTGTGCGTGTACTCATGCATGAACACAGCACAGGCACGGGCTGAGGTCTCCGGAGGCCACCAAGACTGAGCTTGTCTCAGGATGGGGTCCCCGGGGAGCTGGCTGGAGGCTCTTGGAGGGGCTGGGGTGGGAACCTTTGACAGAGGTGCCATGTTGGGGAGTCTCAGAGGGCTCCAGATTTGGGGGTGGTCAGGGGCTTCTGTGAGCTCTGCAGTGTGCCCCAGGGGTCTTCCAGGGCGACACTTTGTGCCTGTGTTGCTCACAGTCCACGAATTTCCCACTGGTCGACTCCACTCAGCGAACAGGACTTGGCCTGAACGTGCTTCTGGGTCCTCCGCTTGCCACCCCACCGCCCTTCATTCGGGCCTCTCCTCCTCCTCATCTGAGGGAGATAACTGGCTTCTTGTGTGGCTTCCTTGAGGTGGGGACCCTGGACAGCAGGAAGACTGTGCTCAGCAGAGCCCACCACCTTGCGGGCATGCAATAACTGGGAATGAATGAGTGAATGAATGAATGAATGAATGGAGGAGGCATCTTGTGGGCACACGGTAACTGAGTGAATGAATGAATGAGGCGCCTTGTGGGCAAACAGTAACTTTGTGAATGAATGAATGAGTGAACCAGTGAGGCACTTTGTGGGTACATAGTAACTGAACGAGTGAATGGCAGTAACTGAATGAATGAATGAATGAATGCACGCACATGGTGTCTGGAGGGTCACTGTGGGAGGCTCAGAGGGAGCTGGCAGTAGGGGAGCGGGGGGGCCTCTTGGAGGATGTTGGGGGGCTCCTGAAGGGATGGGTTGTGGGGGGGTTACCGTCTTGGATGGCTGCTGGGGGGAGAGTCAGGGAGGGGGAGTCCTTGGCCACTATGGGGTAATAAGAGGGTCCCAAGTCGTCCGCTCCCAGTTCAAGGTTTGGAGGGGACGTGGGGGTGGGGTCACTGCTGTATCAGGGTGGTCCATGAGCTGGGGGATTCTCGGCCAGGATCGCTGGTGTATGGGGGTGGGATCGATAAGTTTTTCCCCAGTGGTCATTCCATGACGGGATTCAGAGCTATCACTGAGTCTGACCCCACACCGGGACCTAGGATCCCCGCTCAGAAAGGTGGATGGAGCCAAGTGCCAGGTCTGGGGACTGGAGCAGGGATGGGGCTGCCACAAAGACCTGCAAAGCGACTTTCTTCCTGACACCCCTGGGCCTTGGTTTCCCCAAGTGTGCAGGGAGGGAGCAGTCTTGGCACTCCGCAGTGTTGCTCTGAAGATTAACCCACGGCCAGATGTAAAAAGTCCCGCCAGCAGCTCTTGTTGGGCAGAGCCAGTGTGAGCTGGATCAGAGCTGGGGCCGGGGGTGGGAGGGAGGCACTGCCACGCCCAGGAGGTCCCGGACATCTTGTGAAGCTCGGGGACTAGGGCAGAGCATGGGCTTTGGCCAGACCCGCCTGGCTTCCAGGCTAGCTGTGCTGGGTGACCTCTCTGAGGTCTCCTGGGGCCCTAAGGAGGAGGAGGGACAAGGGCTACCCTTGTCACCTATCCATGGCAGTCTGTTCTGTCTGGGATGGGCTGGCGTCAGGAGCTCGCTGCCAACAGCCGGGCCGAGTTGGGGTCTGTAGGGAGAGGGACGGTGCTTGTCTGCCCTGAACCGTGTCAGCCGGAGGATGCAGGGAGCCCCAGCTTGGGCCAGCATTAGGCCGCCCATCCATTATTGGGGGGCTGGTGAAGCCAGGGGGCCAGGGGAAGCAGTGGGGAGGCCACTCAAGGACCTGCCCGGCCTCTCCCGGCGCACAGCAGGCCCGGTGGACCAGGATGGATTTCCGTCCTCACCATCCATCTGGCACTGGGTCCCAGGCCCCGCCCCTGCCCACGTCCCTCATGCTACGAAGCCAGTGTCAGGGGCAGGGCTGCTGGGCAGAGTGGCCAAGTGGGTGTGGGCGGCAGCCAAGCAGCCAGGTGTGCGGGACGGGCCCGGGCTGAGCTGCCCGCACAGAGGGGGCTCAGGAGTGGCAGGAGGAGGCGTCACCAGCCTGGGGCACAGCCAGGGAGGGAAGCAGCGCCTCTGCCAAGGGGGATTAGGCTACGGGGCCCTGGGCCCCTCAGGAGAATGGAGTCTTTGATGGGAGCTGGGCCCCGGGTGCCAGGGCCTGTGGGTGGCACCACCAGGTCACGGACAGTCCTTCACCTGAGGGCCAGCGCGGGTGACAGGGACCTGGCAGGCGATCTGCAGGCGCGGGCACCGGGCAAGCTGAAACTGTGTCTCCAAGCAAGGCAGGGACTGCTGGGGATGAGGGGGGACGTCAGGAGCTTCCCTGGCTTTGGAGGAGCCCCCCCCTCCCGTTTGACATCCAGCTCTGCCACCCAGCAGCTGGGGGCTCTGGGCGAAGGGGGTGTGACGACCAGGGAGAGAGCGCCCCGCGAGGGCTCAGCCGGCTCAGGGTCTGAGCAGCCTCTGTCCCCTCTGTCTCGCAGGCCTGGCGGTCTCTGCCTACAGCCTCTCGCTCTGGCCCACGGACACCATCCTCGAGGGAGTGGCCAAGGCCGGGCGGTACACGTTCACTGCAGGTGAGCCGGCGGGGCAGGCCAGCTGGGGGCTCTGCTGGCACCATCCCGGCCCTCAGGGCACGTTCCATGGCTCCCGGCCAGTGTCCACAGTCTAAGCCACCAGGGAGAGTCAGATGTTCCTTTTTCAGGGACACGTGCCAGGCTGGGAGTGGTCCCAGGAGACCAGCTGCAGGGCCCGGAGGGCAGGATGCTCGGGCGGGGCATCCATCTCTATCCAGACTGGAGGCTTCTGGCAGTGACCCCTGACTCCGCCTCTGCCCCACAGCCATGATCGGAGCCATGTTTGGCCTCACCTCCTGCGTCAGCGCCCAGGTCCGCGAGAAGCCCGACGACCCCCTGAACTACTTCATCGGAGGCTGTGCCGGAGGCCTGACCCTGGGAGCGCGCAGTGAGTGGGCGCCCCAGCCCCGCCTCCTCCCACTGGCCCTCCGCCCTCTCTGTTCCATCCCAGCAAGGAGCCAAGCAGGGCCCGGGCGCATGGGACGCTGCCCTCGTTAGCACCAGGGCTCCCTTTGGCACTCAGCATAGCCCACCAGGCCCTGCACGACCTGCCCCGTCCCCTTCCCACCCTCCGCTCCTCCCTCCCTCCCTCCTGGTCACTCTGCTCCAGCCACACGGGCCTCCTCACTGTGCCTCCAACACACCAGGCACCGTCCTGCCTGAGGGCCTTTGCACGTGCTGTTCCCTCTGCCTGGAGCTCTCTTCCCCCAGATGTCAGTATGGCCTCGCTGTCCCAAGCACTCTGTATGATCCAGTCCCCCTCCCCACCACTGCCCTCTCCACTTCTCTCTGTCATGCCTTGTCAGGTCTCCGCCCAGGTCTTGCCTGGGGGTACAGAGAGGAGGTGCTGGTCGTTGCACCCCTGTCTGTCTGGCGGCACGCAGGGCCTTTCAGGGGAGCTGCTCTCACAACCCCCACTTTACAGATCGGGAACTGAGGCTCAGGGAGGGACTTGGGTGGCCCACCCAGGAGCAAGTGGCTTTCTCTGCAGCCAGCAGAGGGGGCAGTCCTGGAGGGAGCTGGGGCCACTTTGGCACAGGGGAGCCCATCTGGCTCAGGGGGCAGTTCCCCGTGGGCGCAGGCTCCCTGCTCACTGCTGCCTGCATCCCTGGTCCACTGAGACTCGTGCCCTCGGAGCCTGGGGGCCAGCAGGAGGAGTCCCGCCTATCGCCCACACTGGCCTGGCGTGTCGCGAGTACTCCATCGCAGATTGCAGCCAGGCAGAGAGGGCGGGCGCCCGGGCGGAGGCCCCATCCCTCTGCCTCTGCATCAAGACCTTGGGATGCCCCGGCCGTGCCCGGCTCCCACCCAGAACTGGCTGCAGGTTGGAGGCAGTTTGAGGTCTGGGCTTGACACGCAGCCTGGCTCTGGCTGGGAAGGGCCCCGGCCCTGTCTGCAATGGGTGTGAGACCCTGCGTGTCCTGGTGGATGGGACATGCCTCCTTCCTCCTTCGGCCCCAGGGCTCCAGGGCAGGAAAGCCGAGCAAGTGGGGGCAGCTCTGTGTCGCTGCTTCACAGAGCACGGGCAGGTGTGTGGCCGGGCCCTGGCACCCACCTTTCCCGAGCCCAGAGCCAAGGACAGTACGGAGTCCCTCTCACCTCAGGGGTGGTCAGTGTGTGGCCAGAGAGAGGAGCCCACAGCCTGGCCTCCTGCTGCACAGGGACCAGGGCTCAGGCCTCTGTGCCTCGGTTTCCCCATTTCCAGAGTCTAGTGCCCGTCCTGCATTTGTTGGAGGATTGAGTAACTTACTCCCTGAAGTAAAGGGGACGTCCTCTTGGGGTTCTCAGTGCAGCTCCCAGGGTGGCCGCCAGCCGGGGTGTGGAGCCCCCCTCCCCACCTGACATCCTGTCCCCACTCTCGCAGCTCACAACTACGGGATCGGCGCCACCGCCTGCGTGTACATGGGCACAGTGGCCGCCCTGGTCAAGATGGGCCAACTGGAGGGCTGGGAGCTGTTTGCGAAACCCAAGGTGTGAGCCCGCCGTCTGCCAGGGCCTCGGCGGGTCCAGATGTATCTAGAAATAAACTGCGTGTATACGTGTGTGAGTGTCCCGGAGGACTTGGAGGCAGGGACACGCCAGCCGGCTAGGGAGGTGTGGGGGGCTCAGGGTGGATCAGGGAGGGAATGAGGAAGGGAGATAAGATAAGGTCCCACACGCGCCTGCCTGCCGCCTGGCCAAGGGCACCAGCCTGGCCCTGCCGAGCCGGGAGTGTGGCCGGCTGGGGCCAGAGACAGCCCAGGAGGGGCGCTTAGGCGGGATGCACCCTGGTCACAGCGCTGCGCCAGTTCCCGGGGCAGGGAGGGGCCTGCAAGTGGCCGCCAGTGATGGAAACTGCGCCCCACCACCCACAGCCCCTCCCTCAGCTCCGGCCACGGTCCCTCTGCAGGTCACTACCGTCCCCTCTCTGGGCCTGCCCCCAAAGCCAACAGCATGTGGAAAACACGCCCCGGCGGCATCTCCAGGTTCCTGGGCATTGGAGCGGAGAGCCCTGGACACGCCGGCCCAGGAGCCTCGTCCCCATCCGGCGTGGTCCCAGGGCGGAGCGGGACAGGACCCGCTGTGATCCGTGCCTGGCGCCCGTCAGGCCCGCGGTTTAGGCAGCCCCGGAATGCCAGCGCTGCCCGGGGCTCTTTCCAGAACTGGCTCTGTGCATCCTGGCAGCGAGAGCCTGGCGCGTGCCCACATGCCAGGGCGACAGGCCGGAAATCAGGGCAGCACGGGCCCCACCCAAGGGAGCACAGCTGCAGCCCTCCTGTCCCCTCACCTGTGTCTGTCCTGCCCTTCCCTCCCTCCTCTCGAGCCCGCCCCTGGCACCTAGACGTGGTCAAGCACCAGACCCCGCTTTCAGCCTCACTTTGCCTCTCGTCCACCCAGAGTGACACCCAGCCAGTTGTTGAGCGGCTAGACGTGACCGTGAACAGAGCCTGGAGCGAGGCCGCGCTGCCGGCGGGCCCCCCTTTGTTTTTCTCGCTCCTGTGCAGCGAGTCCAGGTCCTTCCTCAGCCCTTGCCCCCACCCACCCACCACAAAGTGGGCCCAGGCACCGGCTCGGGGTCACGTCCAGGGCTGCCTGCCTGAGCCTGGGCTTGAGGCTCCCTGAGGAGGGACAGGGACCCCTGTCTCAGGCTGGGGGTGGGGCTGGAAGCCCACCCAAGCCCTGACACAGCTTTGGATGAAGGGAAGGCTCCGGGTTCGCACCCAGCACTTGGTCTCTTCCCTGCGCCGTGTCCTCGGGCGACACCAGCATCAGAGCCTCCGCTTTCCCACCTGGCATGGGAGTAACATCCCCCACAAGCCCCCAGACATTCCGTGAAGGAGGAGGATTCTACCCCCCGCAGGTGCCCTGTCTGCTCTGGAGCCCGCTGGCTCCTGCACCCACCGGCTGTGTCCCCTCCGTGGCCGGCAGGGGGCACCGCCCATCTGGCTCAGCCGGGCGTGGGCGGTTTTGTGGGGGCCACGGAGGAGTCCGATTCTGTCCCTCCTGCCACTGCAGGCCACTGTCTGTCTTCTCACCTCCTTTCCTTCCGCTCCATCCCGTGCGAGACAGCCAGGAGGTGAAAGTTTCCAAAAGAGGGCAGCACAGCCCGTATCCCCAGCCTGGGACAGCCTGAGGGCTGGAAGGGAAGGGACCTGTCCAGGGCCCCACAGCAGTTGCCCTTGGCCCTGTACCACTGCGGCTTCTAGAACCAGGTCTGCCCAGGCCTCTGCCTCCTGCAAGCCCAACCCCCAGGCCAGCTCTCACAGCTCCTTTCACAGATGGGCACACCAAGGCCAGGGAGGGGAGGAGGGAAATTCAAAGCCAGCAAGCCCCCTCCTGCCTTCCAGCCTCAGTTTACCAGCTACGTTCAGGAGAGCCCGTGGCTCAGACTAGGGGCTGTGCTCGCCGCCCACCCAGCCCATCTGGGCCGGCCGCCAGTGTTGGAGCCTGCCAGGCCCCCCGCCTGCAGCCCAGGCCCCCCAGAGTGGGACAGGAGGGGGTGGCTGCTCGCTGGGCTCCAGGGAGCCCCAAACTCGGGCCCCCTTGCCCATAAACATTTACTAGGCTGTGAGGGGCTGACGTCACTCCCGCCCCACACGCGGGCCCCCTCAGGCAGGGCGCAGTCCCGAACATCCACCTCTGCCCAGCAGCCCCCTGTGGGACAGGGGAAGACCCTTCTGGAATTTGCCTGGAGCTTGATGTAGCTGCTCCCAGCCTCAAGCGGTCAGGGCTGGAACAGAGGGGGAACAGGGCCTCCCTGGGGCGGGAGGGAGGGCTTCCTGGAGGAGGCAGTGACATGGAAGGGAGGGCTGTGCCTAAGGGGAAGGGCTCCAGGGCAGAGGACTCAGCAAGAAGCTCGGGTGTGGGGAGAGGGCAGGTGTCTGGGGGCCGTGGGGCACACATTCCCCAAGAAACCCAGCCCTGGAGACATGTCCCCTCGGAGACAAGGCTGCAGGAAGGCAGGCCCTATCCCTGTAGGGTCTCCACACTCTTTGCGAGCCAAGACAGCGTTTTAAGCAAGACAAAAAGGAGGGAAGCAACCACTGAGCCCTTTCCACCTGCCAGGCTGGCCAGGTTGTCATTACTGACTCGCCTGCCTGAGCTGTGTTAGGTGCACTAGTCCTGTCCTGCAGGTGGGGAAACTGAGGCCCGGGGAGGCGACTTCCCAGGCCCTGGCACAGAGCAGACACTAAAGGAAGCGTTACTTCTCTCGCTATCATTAGCTGTTGTTTGGAAACAACATGTCCATTGTTCTTTGAAAGACTTTCCAAGTGGTCTTTTTTTTTTTTTTTT
>NW_012147964.1:1207161-1213809 GCF_000956105.1 Propithecus coquereli
TTGCTCAGGCTGGTTTTGAACTCCTGAGCTCAAACAATCCGCCCGCCTCGGCCTCCCAGAGTGCTAGGATTACAGGCGTGAGCCACCGCGCCCGGCCTCCAAGTGGTCTCTTGATGGGAGCAAAAACAGGCCGATGAGAGGGGGACGGTGTTCTCTAGAGCGACGTCGTGCCCCCGCGAGCTCCTTTAAAAGGCCGTGTTGAGTGTGGGCTGGGCTGCCTGCTACTGTGTGCCGTGACCGGGGTGGGACACAGGAGGCTACTGAGAAGGCCCCGTGGGGCGGATATTCACCCCTGCTGGGGCCGAGGGGCTGCTTTTTCTGCTCTCCCACCCCTCACCAGCCCCTCAGCCTAATGAATCCATCCAGACCTGCCCCTGGTCCCGTCCCAGGAGCAGCAAAGTCACCTCTGCCCTGGTCCCAGGCCCTGCCCTCGCCCCCCACGGTCTGTCCTTCCCACAGCAGCCAGAGGGCACCTGTGAGCACCTGAGTCAGAGCCCATCCCTCCTCTGCCCACAGCCCTCCATGGCTCCCACCTCCCTCAGGGTCAAAGCCCAAGTCCTACCTCGTCCCCTCCCTGCCCTCTCCCCCTCCTCACTCTGCTCCAGCCACACAGGCATCCTCGCTGTGCCTCCAACACGCCAGGCACGGTCCTGCCCCAGAGCCTTTGCACGGGCTGTGCCCTGTGCCTGAACACTCTTCTCCAGATGTCCCCACAGCTCACCCCCTTCAGTTTTCAGTTCAGATGTCACCTGCTCATCCCGCCTGACTAACAGCACTCCACGCTCCTCGTTTTGCCCATAGCACTTCCGAGCTCCTAAATCCCATATCATCAGCATGTGGATTGTTTATGTGTATCTGCTTGAGGGCTGGGATATATCCTGGCTATTACATTCTCTGGTCCCAACCCCGGCGCCCAGCCTAGGATCTCAGCAGGGCTGGCTAACTATGTGTGGAATGAATGGATGGATAAACAAATGAATGAGTGGATCTCCAGATCGGCCAAAGACGGAGCTTCGGAGGTGGGGCCTGAGAACCGCTTGGGGATGGCCCTGCAGCCTGGCAGTGCAAGCCCCGATTCCTGGGGGGGCCTCTGGGCGGGAGTCGGGGGGCCTACTCGCTCTCCTCCTATTAGATGATGGTGGGGAAGGCAGAGGAGAGACGCCCTCCATCTCCGAGAACCTCGGAGTCAAGACTCGGGATTCATTTAACAAGCACAGTCGCGCCGCTTAGTGACATTTCGGTCAACGACAGACTGTGTGTGATGCGGTCCCATCAGAGTAGAATACCGTATTCTCCCTGTCCCTTTTCTACGTGTCGATGTGTTGCAGACACAGATACTTACGCTGTCGCCGTTGCCTACAGCCCTCAGTACAGGGACGCGCCGTGCAGGTGTGTGGCCCCGAGCGCTAGGCGCAGCGCACAGTCTGGGTGTGTGTGAGCGCACGCTGCGATGTTTGCGCCACGACGAAATCGCCTAGCGACGCATCTCCCAGAACACGTCCCGTGGTGAAGCGAACGCCAGGTATCTGCTCAGCGGGAGTCACGTGCAAAGGAGACCAACGAGACCCCGCCTTCCCGGAGCCCAGAGTCTGGCCCGGAGGGGGGAATAGTAAAAATGAGCAACCGAGTAGCAGACAAGAGCCCAGTCGCTCCTCTGCTCCTACCCCGCCGCCATCCCCAGGGCACCCGCCTGGTTTCTCACTTCTCCCTCCAGAACCCTACTTGGGAGACGGAGCCAGGGTGGCCCGAGAGACAGGGAGGGGCCCTGGAGCGGGGACCAGAAGCAGCCAGCCTTCCAGGCAGAGGCACAGCTCGTGCAAAGGCCCTGAGGGTGGAGCAAGCTGGCTGCACCCCCATAAAGGCCAGAGTACCAGTGTGGTGGGTTGGGGTGACCATGAATTAGGGGAGCCCAGAATGCCTCGGGGCACCGTGTCATTGTGCCCACAGGGTCCCCGGCAGGGAGGAAGCGGATGCGAGGAGTACACTGAGGGTGGGGTCTTAGGGAGGAGGACCCCAGGTTCTGGCTGTGTCCCAGTGGAGGCCAAATTTGTCATCACTTGAGGGTCTGCAAGTGGGGGGCAGAGATTTGTGCCCCCTCGCCCCACCTGGCTTGACATCCAGGGCTCAGAACCCAGTGGAGCCCCCATTTCCCTGGTCCCAGATTCTCCCAGGCATCCCCTGCCTCCACAAGGGCCACGCAGCCGGAGAGTGCCCTCGCCCATGGGGAAACTGAGGCACAGAGCAGCCCATGGGCTCCTGCAGTCACGCTCCCTCCTCTGGCTTTGGTCCTTCTCGGAGCTTGGACACCGAGAGGGGCCTGGCTTGGCCTCCAGCCCCGACATTGGCGTGCACAGGTCCCTTCTCTAAGCCAGTGGAGCCCCCGGGGTTCCCGCAACGCTGGGTGGTCGGCCTGGCCTCGTCCCTGGCCCCAGCCCAGCCCACGTCTCGCCTCCAGTGGGGCCCTCTGGGCTCCGAACAGTTGCTGACCCAGAGCAGAGAAGGTGTGAGCCCGGTTGAGGGCACAGCTCTGGGGGCCGAGGGAGGGCATCCGGCCCAAACCAAGGGGCCACAGGCGGAGTGATGGCCTGGCCCCAAATCTACAGCCCGCCCCCTTTAAAAAACCCATTTTGTACACTTCTGTTGACAGCAGTCTTTCTAAAATATATTGTACAGCTTATTTTCTTTAAATAGGTAAAACAGACTCGGGCCATAGAATCCAAAAGATTCTGAAGGGCGTTCAGAATAAATGCCAGCAACCCCCACCGTCCCCAGACGCACTGGCCCTGTTTCTCCTTTCTCCTTCCAGCCGTGTCTATGCCGAAAGGAGCATGTCTGTGTACATTCTTTTCCCCCAGAAACGACAATCTTTGCTCTGTTGCAGCCCCCAGTCTGGTTGCCTGTTAATGACACATCTTGGATTTCTTCCCGTTTAGTGAAGAACTTCCTTTTCCTTTTTGTTCATTTTTTTGTAGGGAAGGGGTCTCACTATGTTGCCCAGACTGGTCTCAAACTCCTGCCCTCAAGCAATCTTCCCACCTCTGCTTTTTGTGGTTTTGTTTGTTTGTTTGAGACAGAGTCTCACTCTCTTGCCTGGGCTGGAGGGCCATGGTGTCAGCCTAGCACACAGCAACCTCAAACTCCTGGGCTCAAGCGATCCTCCTGCCTCAGCCTCCCGGGTAGCTGGGACTACAGGCACACGCCACCGTGCCCGGCTAATTTTTTCTATTTTTAGTTGTTTGGCTAATTTCTTTCTATTTATAGTAGAGATGGGATCTCGCTCTTGCTCAGGCTGGTCTCAAACTCCTGAGCTTAAGCAATCCTCCCACCTCGGCCTCCCAGAGTGCTAGGATTGCAGGCGTGAGCCACCGCACCTGGCCCATCCGCCTCTTTTTGTTAATGGCAGCATAATTGTCCTTGAGGTTGGACATTGTCCCTGTGGACACATTTCCTCCTTCCCAGGCTTTCGCTCCTATACATCAATGAAGAACTTGTAACAAGTGGCATTTGGCACATGGAAGAATGTGCCCACATTCTTTTCTTACAAAATGTTTTCAGTTAGTAAACTCTGTATTTCAGAGCACTTTCAGGTTTACAGAGAAATTGAGCAGGAAGTTTCCCATATATCCCCCTGACCCCACCCTCCATGCACTTTCCTCTCTGACACCCCCTTACACTTAGGTGGGGCGTTGGGTACAACCGATGAATCGATACCAATGCACGTTGTTAACTGAAGTTCACAATAGGGACCACTCTTGGTGTTGTACATTCTCTGGGTTGGGACAATGTGCAATGACGTGTCTCCGCCGTTACAGGGTCACACAGCGCAGTTCCACTGCCCTCAACATCCCCTGTGCCCACCTGTTCCTCCCGCCCTGCCCCCAACCCCTGGCAGCCACTGATCTTTTTCCGTCGCCATAGTTTTGCCTTTTCTAGAACATCCTATAGTTGGCATCGTACAGTGTGTGGCATTTTCAGACTGGCTTCTTCCACTCAGTAATATGCATTTGAGGTTCCTCCTTGTGTTCCCGTGCCTTGACAGCCCATTTCTCTTAAGCGCGGAATAATATCCCATTGTCTGGATGTACCACTGTTTATTTACCCACTCGCATACCAGAGGACATCTTGGTGGCTTCCAAGTCTTGGCAGTTATGCCTTAAGCTGCTATAAACATCCGCGTGCAGGTTTCTGTGTGGACATAAGTTTTCAACTCCTTTGGGTAAATACCTAGGAGCGCAATTGCTGGATAGTACGGTGAGCGTATGTTTAGCTCTGTGAGAACCTGCCACCCTGTCTTTCCAAAGTGGCTGTACCATTTTGCATTCCCACCAGCAATGAATGAAGGTTCCTGTTGCTTCATGTCCTTGTCAACATTTGCTGTTGGCAGCGCTTTGGGTTTGGGCCATTCTAATAGGTGTGTAGGGATATCTTCTTGTTTTAATTTGCCTAAAACTTCAGATAAACATCTGTTGCGCCTCCTCCTGGGTGCTAAGCATGGTTCCACGGATCCAGCACTCTTTTTTGTTTTTTGTTTGTTTGGTTTTTTCTTTTTTGGGACAGGATCTCACTGTGCGACCCAGGCTGGGGTGCCGTGGTATCGTCATAGTTCACGGCAGCCTCCAATTCCTGGGCTCAAGGGGTCCTCCTGCCTCAGCCTCCTGAGTAGCTAGGGCTACAGGCACACGCCACCAGGCCCAGCTAATATTTTAATTTTAATTGTTTATTTTTTGCAGCGGGTGCTCTTGAACTCCTGGCCTCAGGCGATCCTCCTGCCTCAGCCTCCCAAAGTGCTAAGATTACAGGCGCGAGCCACCACGCCCAGCTTCCAGCACCTTTTTGTACAATGTAAGTTCTTTGCCATCTCAGTGCAGTTTGAGTTAGTAGAAGCGAGGCTCTGGTATCTCCTGTTACAGATGGGGAAAAGGAAGGCTCAGAGAGGGATAGCTACTTGCCCAGGGTCACACAGCAAATGGGGATAGAACCAGGACATCTGTGACTGACACAGAGCACTTCCGTCTGCTGCGTGCCAGGCTCTGCGCTGAGCACCAGGAACACAGTGGGGACCAAGACAGACCCAGATTCCCACCCCTCACCACCACCCTGCCAAGGCTCACAGTCCAGTGGGGGAGACGGACACATAAGGAGTGGGGTGTAATGGGGTCGCCCAGGCAGACAGGGACCCAGAGGAAGCAGCTGACCTGGCCAGCGTGTCCAAGGAGGCTTTGCCAAGAGAATGGAAAAGAGTGGCCCAAGCGAGAGGAATAGCATGTCGGATGGCTCAGAATAGACAGAAAGTGAGTGGCCAAGAGCATGGGAGAGTCCTAGATTCTGGTCCCAGCTCTGCCACAGTAATCTCGAACTCTGGGCCTTCTCTGGGCCTCAGTTTCCCCTCCTCGCCTGGCTGTGAGGATTCAGTAAACAAACTGCCATGTGTAACACACTCAGCCAAGCCTGGCACCTGGGGAGCTGGAGGGGGAGTCAGGGCTGGGTTTTCCTTCCTGCCTCTGCCCGGGATGGGGGACAGCCAGGCGCACCAGGGCAGCCCCCTCTGTGTCTGGGGGTCGGGGGCCCAGGAGGACCCCGTCCAGCTGGGGCTGTTACGGGTATAAAGGCGTCCAGAGGTGCGGTGCCTGGTCTCTAGCCTAGACGTGAAAGGAAATGGCAGGGTGGATGCGGGAGGGGTCTCCTTCCCGCCCCTGCCCCAAATTGGACACTTGAGCCCCTTCCAGCCCCATTAGCGGGGCCGCCTGCTGGGAGCCTGGAAGTCCCAGGTGTTGCCTGCCCACTCTCTGCCCCTCCACTGCCATTAAACACGAATAATGAGCCGGAGAGGGCGAGACCTGGAAGGTGGCTGCAGGGGGGTGGTGGTGAGGGGCAGCGAGGCCTCGCACCTCCTCCATCTGGCCGGTCCCAGGCACCTGGGGAGCCCAGCAGGAGTCCCCGCCCTGGAAGCTACCAGCACGCCTTGTGTGTGGCTCTTGCTTAACTTCCTCGTCGCCTGCCCTGGCCCCCAGCACCTGCCTGCCCAGGAGCGCCCCCCCTCCCCCCCTGCCCGCCCTGCCTAGCCACTGTCCTCAGATTTAGCAAATAAAACTGTGGCGCCCCGTATCTACCAAGGCGGGAGGGGCCCTGGAGCCCAGGAGCTGGAGGTTGCAGTGAGCTGGGTCACGCCGCTGCACTCCAGCCCAGGTGACAGAGTGAGACCCTGTCTCTACTATGAAAATTAAAAATAAGAACAAAAGTGCAGGATGCCCAGTTAAATTTGAATTTCAGATAAACAACGGGTAGTGTTTTGGTGCAAGTATATCCCATGCAATACTTCTGTGTCACACCTCAGCGTCCTTACCCGCGTTATGGTGAGTACCGCATGCTGATCAATATCAACTAATCAGAGGGACCCTGGCCCTGGAGGTGCTGGGGGTCTCCCTGAAAAGTGTGCTCCCCGCTTGGGTGCTGGAACTTGTGCTGCTGGGGGACCCAGAATAGGGACTCAGGTATGATGGGCGAGGTTGAGGCTTCATCTATCTCCCATCTAGTGTGGAGATATATATATTATTTTTTTTTTTTTTTTTTGAAGAGGCAGGATCTTGCTCTGTCACCCTGGCTGGAGTGCAGTGGCATCATGATAGCTCACTGTAGCCTCCAACTCCT
>NW_012147964.1:1214734-1223085 GCF_000956105.1 Propithecus coquereli
CCTTGGTTCCCTCACCTGTAAAGTGGAGCCAATTCCAATGCTAATAATAATAGCAGCTGTCAGGGTTGTTAAGAAGGTCAAATGCACATAGTTAGCGCCCGCTTAAGTGATGGCTGGGGCCCCAGACTCCCTCCTGGCCCAGGGGGAGGGGCTGAGCGGGAAGCGGAGGTTAATTTTAGGCCTGATGACACCGCCTGGCCGCCTGCCCTGTCCAAACATCCCCAGTGGAGCGTCCCCCCACCCCCAACCTCTGACATCCAAGGAGCCTGTTTATTCATTCTTCTCGGCTGGAGCATTCCTTGCCTGCCTGCGCCTGCCACCCGCCTCTGTCCCGAGCCGCGCTGCACCCCGCCCCCTGTCACCCCGGGTGAGGACCACCTCACCTGTAGATCCCCCTGAGACGGTGGCCCAGGGCAGTCAGGGTGGGGGATGGGGAAGGGGCAGGCAGGGGGTCACCCCTGCCCCAAAGTCTGGAGATGTTGAGTCTTCCTTTGTAATTCTCCAAGTAAGAGTCCAGGCTGCATTCCATCTGTGCTAACTCGGGGACACTATCAAATCGCCACCTGTTTACTGAGCATCTAGTGGGTGCTGGGTCCTACTGAGGGACCCAGGCCCTGCCCCATGGGGCTCCCAATCTTGGAGGGAGACACTGACAAGTGTCAAACGGGAAAATGGTCAAGCCTGCTTAGCACTGTTCATTCTTTCTTTCCTTCCTTCCTTCCTTCCTTCCTTCCTTCCTTCCTTGTTTCCTTCAAGATGTGATTACTGAACCCCCCCGGGCGCTGGGCATTATTCAAGGTGCTCTGGGTTTGGCAGGAAGCAAAACAGACCGAGATCCCTCCCAGAGCTGAGGTTCTTGGCAGGGAGAGAAGGGCAAGAGGCAATACATGATGTGAACACATCAGATGCATGGTCAGGTTCAATGGCGCTAATTGCTACGGAGGTAAATGAAGCAAGAAAGTGGATAGGGCATGTAGCAGGTGCAACTGGAAATAAAGTGATTGGAAAGGGAACGTTTGAGGAATCCATGCAGGGGGAAGAGGGTTTCGGGCAGAGGGAACAGCACGTGCCAAGGTCCTGGGGCACGAACAGTGAGGCGGCACAGGGGCGCTACAGCAGGACCCTGTGGCTTTGCCTCTGAGATCGGTGGGGCCTCTGGGAGGGTCTTGAGCAGACGACAGGCAAGACGTGGCCTGACATTCTCACAGCCCGGGCTACCCTTGTTCTGAGGTCAAATTCCCAGTGCTGCCACCCTCCAGGAGGGGGCAGGACCAGGCTGCAGCTGGGCTGGGGTCTGAGTGGCTGCAGGTGGATTCCGGCTGCAAATGAGGACTTCCGGAACATTCTGAGAATCTGCATAAGGGGAAATTGCTGCTCTCCAGAGAATGCAGATGGGGACAGGGCCATGGGAGGGGGTGGGCAGATTCGAGTGCATCTTCTCAAAGTGACATCTCCACACGCTTGCTCAGTGCCGGGCCTGGCTCCCGGGTTTTTGCTGGTGGAGAGACAGGTGTCTCAGAAAACTTGAAAACCTCCCCCGAAAAACAAACCAAGAAAACGTAAGCTTTTCCACCTCCCGGTCCCAACAGAGGACCTGAGTGTTCTCTTTCTCGCAGAATACCTTCATCGGCTCTTCTGATTCGAAAGCTGCCACACACGCGCTCCACAAAACCTTTCCAGAGAGAGAGAGAAAGGCCCTTTTGTTCCCCAGCCCGTGTGTTCCCTGGAATTTTCTCTCCCCTGACGCACCTACACGCTATTGTCTTTTCACACACGGTTTTGCAATGGGCTTTTTTCCACTCGACAATAGATGGCCCCACAGCTTTTATTTCCAGAAATTGGAAAATGAAGCGTGTCCGGCCTACGCCTCTTCACCCAACACGGGCTGAAATTTAAGCTACGTGAACCTGGCCGGGCCAGGGTGCCAGGGTGCCAGGGTGGGCAGACCCCGACGTGCCGGGGAGCCGGGGTGAGGACAGGCCGGGGGCGGGTGGTACGGGGTGCCAGGTTTCTGTCCCCTGCGGCTTCCCCAGCTCCCTCGACACTCAGCGGCCCCAGCGCCATGTGGATGAGCAGGGGGAGGCGGGTGCTTAAAGTATTACAGGAAGGGAAACTGAGGCCCACAGAGGGTGAGGCCTGGGGGTTTCTGCCCCTACCCACCGTTCCACCCTGCAGGGGGCTATGCAAAGTCTCTCCAGTGTCCTCGGGGATAGCTGTGACGTGCCAGGTCACCTCCGCCTCCCAAAGAGGGTGCCAGCACTGGCTCCATCCTGCAGGCCGGATGGCCAAGGCCCAGAGAGGTGGCGAGACTCAGCCCCAGCCAGACAGTCGCCAGAGGTCAAAGGCCGTTCTCCTGAGCTCTTGGGGTTAAGAGCTCTGAGGGCAGAAGAGCCCTACCGTCAGCCCAGCTGCATAATGCAGGGGCTGCAGGGGGGTTCCGACTGTAAACGAGCACTGCCAGAACATTCTGGAACATCGAGGGGTTGGAGGAACTTGCTACTTTCTGGAGACAGGGTGGTTGGGGCGGAGGTGAACTCCAGAGACTGTTGGAGGCTCAGTTTCCCCATTTGCACCATGGACGTGCAGAGATGGGTGACGCCTGCGTGGCAGGGTGGAGGGGCACGTGGTGGGCACAGTGCGGGGGGTCGGGGGGCCTCTGCCAAGCCCGCTGGTGACCCCGGGCCGGAGGCAGCCTCGTGGGGCCCGTCACTCACCTGCCACCCACACCACACACCTGGGGCCCCCTCCCCACCAGCTGGCTGCAAGCCCGGGGTCCCAGGAGGTGGATGGGGAGCCTCGGGGCCAGGCCAGGGCTTCCCTGCAGGCTGGCGAGGGCTGGTCCCCGCGGGCAGGGCTGGAGGGTGCAGGGTGCTCTGTCCCGCAATGCACAGGCTGTTCACGGTGCTCCCCTCCCGCCCATGGGCCCTTCTCCCTCCTCTTGAGCTGCCGGCACCCCTTGGCTCACAGCCCGGAGGCCCCAGGGGAAGGAAATTTCCAGGGGGCTGGCGGCTCCATCATCACCCACCCAGCCCAGGCCGAGGGAGGCGCTGGGGGGTCCGATGAGGGCAGAGACGCCAGCGAGGGGGCCCAGATGACCTCCCTGCACCCCATAAGCTGGTCCCGGCTCATCCAGAGCCTGTCAGAGGACAACCTGTGGTTCTTCACTCCGGGCACCAGGCTGGGCCCTTTCCCAGGGAGGCCCCACCGAGCTCGGCCTGGTGAGCCTCGCCCAGAGAGGGTCAGGAAATACCTCAGGTCACACAGCAAATTCAGATGAGCACTGACTCTGTCTGGAACCATCACCTTGTCCAGTCCTGTCATCCAGCCTCCCTCTGCGCAGCGGTCACACCCGTGGAGCGGGCAGGGCCCCGCGGCCCTCCACTACAGACCTGCTTTCGGGTTCGGATCCTTGAGTACAACCCGGTTTCTCACTCCTTCTTCCCGCCCCTCTTGTTCCTCCAGCTTTTCTGTGCTCACGGAGCTGCCAACCCTGCAGAGGAGGGGACACCGTGTGGCCTGAGCTCTGATGGGGACACATGGGCAGCTGTTGGAACCAGAGGGAAGATCTGGTCCCGCTCAGGGGGCAGGGGACCCTCCATCCAGGGAGGGTCATTGAAAGGGGTGTCTGCACTGGACCCCGAAGGATCTCGAGGGATTAACCGAGCAGCAGGCAGGGGCAAGGGTGTGCTGTGCGAGCGGACACAGCTGGGTGCGTTTGACATTGCAAGGGACACAGGACAAACATCTCCCCTTCTCAGGGTTTCACTTTTCACATCAGCCCCGGGGATTATTTCTTTACTAAGTCACAGACAATGCCCCCAGCCAAGGCAGGAGAGATGGATAGATTTGGGTCAACCCCTCCTGCAAGTACCCTGCCCTGGGGAACCCCAAACCCCGGCCCAGCCCTGCCTCCTGGACCCTCTGCTGGCCTGGCACTAGCCGGGCGCTCGTTAGCGGGGCTCCAGGCGGCCTGAAGCAGCCTCCTAGAAATGATCTCTAGGACAGGCTGGACCTGTTCTAGAAAAATTGGTCTGTTGAGGTGTAGCCTCTGCACCCAGCTTGGGATTCCAGCTAGTCTTCCCAAGACTAGTCTTCCAGATCATGGAGGAAGCTCCGGTGGCCCCCTGGGCTTCTCCGCTGACCTGCAGGAAGAGGCAGGGAAAGGGAGTGGTTTCGAGTCACACGGAGGAGCTTGGTCCGGCCACCAGACCAGAGCCTCGGCCATTACCCTGATGCAGGTGGCCGTTGTCACTTGCCAACACCCCTGTGGCAGCCTCCTCTCCTCCTTACACTCTCTGCCTCTGCTCTGTCCCTTATAGTCTGTCCCCAGCATGTCCTGAGAGAGCATCTCAGAACACAAGGCAACATGGTAACCCCTCTGCTTATAGCTCTCCATAGCTCCCTACTTCCCTGTGCTCACACCCTATCGCTGACCACAGCTGGACGTGGCCTGGTCTCTATGACGGCTCTGCCTGATCGCCTAGCTGGGGAGGACCCCGTCTACTCAATTTCCTCCTATGTGCCCGGGCCGTTGGCTGCCTCAGGGCCTTTGCACAGGTCGTTCCCTCTACCTGACATGCGCTTCCCTGCCTGTGTTATCTGGAGAGCTCCCATGGGGCCTTAGCTCACAGCTCAACATCCAGGAAGTGTGAAATTGCTCGTTTATCGTGGAATTTTAACTGTTGCTCTTCTGACGAGGGTCATGTGTTACCTGACTCACCTACTGGCTCCCTGCATTCTCCCCCAGTCTGGTATGCAGTAAGCGCTCTAGAAATGTTTGTGGATGGACTGACTGAACAAGAAGGTGGGATCTGGTGAGGGTGAATACAGGAAGGCTGAAAAATCCTGCTCCCTTTCTGCTTCCCACCTCCCGAGGAACCCCTGGTGGCCCTCCCACCCCGGGGAACCTGCTTCGAGAAACGGTGGTTTAGGTCAGACTTTATGTCCAAAGCCACACAGCCCTGAGGCCACAGGTGGAGCCAGGGACGTGACCTGGGCCTTGAAATCCTCACACCTTGTCTCGTTCCACGGTGGGGCTTAGTGGAGCCTCACTATTTGTTTCCAGAGCATGGGCTGGCTCCCGGACAGGACATCCGGGTCACCTGATGAAAGGTGTGGTGGCTAAGCAAAACCCAGCTTCAGCGACAAATATGCTTCCTCCTCCTCCTCTTCTACACCCTGCAAAAGCACCTGGGAGTTTGTCCTCGGAATCCCAGTGAGCTGTCGCTGTCCCCTGCGTGCTGCACCCCCTTCCCCAGGTAAGGCCTCTTGGGGGACATTTACCCCCCGCCTCAGAATGCATGGGGAACCCTCTAGGAAAAGCCTCTCCACTCCGCTCCTCCTCTCCTCTGCCCCCCACCCTGTCTGCTGGGGTTCGGGTTGTAGCTGGGCCCGGCACAGGACCCAGGCTGGAGGGTCCACAGGCCGTGGAATGTTCTGGAACTTGGCCAGCAGCCCCTAGGCACGGGCAGGGCTCTTCCTAAGTGCCTCATGGACCAGGGTGGCGGAGGGTATGGGAGGTTCTGGTTGATTTGCCAAATCAGGAGGAACTGGGCGCTGGTCTCTCTTGCTGGTAACTTTCTGGGTTAGAAGCCCCTCCTCCTCTGGGCTCCCCGAGCAGCCTGGGTCTCCTCACCCCTCCTGGCCTGGGATACTGTCTGCCCCTGCCTTGCCCAGTGGGAAAAGAGATCTTAGGATGCTGACTTTCGTTTATTTATTTTTAGAGATGGGGTCTTGCTCTGTCGCCCGGGCTGGAGTGCAGTGGAGTCATCAGAGCTCACTGCAGCCTCCAACTCCTGGGCTCAAGTGATCCTCCTGCCTCAGCCTCCTGAGTAGCTGGGACCAAAGGTGCAGCCACCATGACTGGTTAATTTTTTTTATTTTTCATAGAGATGGGGGTCTCGCTATGTTGCCCAGGCTGATCTGGAACCCCTGAGCTCAAGGGATCCTCCCACCTCAGCCTCCCAAAGCGTTGGGATTATAGGTGTGAGTCACCACGCCCAAGTGCCCGGCCTGGTTATTTTTGTTGTTGTTGTTGTTGTTATTTCCTGATCTTTCTGGCATTTTTTTCAATCCTTTTCTAGGAAAAATACCTTGGGTTCAAATTGGGTGGGATGTTAGGCCCGTGCTCCCATCCCCGGTTGTCCCCCAGTCTGCCGTCCTTATGGTCACTTCAGTGTCTCCCAGGAGGGGTGTCCATAAAACCAGGGGCCATGTGATATCACATTTTATATAAATTGTATTTATAAATCCTGACCTTAGCAACTGGCCTTAGAGCCCAACGGTACAAAGCAGTCACTGGTCAAAGTTCCACCCTCTCTCCCAATCCCCGAGGGCCTGTCTTTCGAGTCCCTTGCCGGGACCCTGGCGTGAGCTTGTAATTGGGAGTCTCACTTTTTATCACCCTGTAGTCATCTGCTGTGTGATTGGGACTGGCTGTGCTCGTGGAGGGAGCAGGCCACCAATACGGCATTTTCGAACAGCTTCATTGAAATACGTTCCATACAACGTGCCCATTCAAAGTGTGCAATTCACTGGTTTTGGGTACAGTACGTTGTTTCTTCCACTGCCGTAAAAACACATACCATGTAATGTTCGCCCTTTTAGCCATTTTTGAGGTGCAATTCAGTGGCAGTGAGTCCGTTCACAAATGTCATGCACTCATCACTCCAATCTGTTTCCAAAACTTTTCATCGCCCCAAACTGAGACTCTGTAGCTATTAAGCAAAGACTCCCCACTCTTCCTCTCCCTCCAGCCCCCAGCAATCTCTCATCTACTGTCCATTTCTCTGAATCTCCTGTTCTAGATATTTCATAGAAGTGGAATCACACAGGATTTGTCCTTCTGTGTCTGGCGTCTCTCACTGAGCACGATGTCCTCAAGGTCCATCCACGTTGTGGCCTGTGTCAGAGCCTCGTCCCTTTTCATGCCTGAGTGATATTCCATGGTGTGGACGGACCACGTTGTGTTTACCTATTTTTCATGATGGCCGCTTGGGTTGTTGCCCCTGTTGGCTAACTGAATCAGGCTGCTGTGACCACGGGGGTACAAAGTATCTGTTAGAGTCCTTGCTTTTAATTTTTTTTTTTTTTTTTGAGACAGAGTCTCACTCTGTTGCCTGGACTAGAGTGCCGTGGCGTCAGCCTAGATCACAGCAACCTCAAACTCCTGGGCTCAAGCGATCCTTCTGGGTAGCTGGGACTACAGGCACGTGCCACCATGCCTGGCTAATTTTTTCTATTTTTAGTTGTTTGGCTAATTTATTTCCATTTATAGTAGAGACAGGGTCTCGCTCTTGCTCAGGCTGGTCTCGAACTCCTGAGCTCAAGCAATCCTCCCACCTTGGCCTCCCAGAGAGCTAGGATTACAGGCGTGAGCCACCGCTCCAGCCTTTGCTTTTAATTCTTTTGGGCATTTCCCTCGGAGAGGAATTGCTGGGAGATGTGGCGAATCTCTTGAGCTTTTTGAGTAACTGCCAAACTGTTCTCCACCACATATGTAATTTAAAATTTTCGAGTCAGTGAGTCAGTGAGTTAGTGAATCTGTCTCTCTCCACTCCAGGAGACAGACCCATTTTGTTCTACAATAAAAAGCTGCTCGTGTGAAAAAAAATAAATAATAAAATTTTCTAGCAGCCACATTAAAAAAAATAAAAAGATCCTGGTAAATTTAATTGTAACAATGTATTTTATTTCACCAAATACATCCAAAGCATTATGGCGACATGTAACCAATGTAGGAAATTATTAATCAACTGCCTGACACATTCTTTCTTTCCTGCTAAATCTTGGCAACCCCATGTAGATTTAACACTTTAAACACATCTGTTTTCAATGGTTAGAGTGAAATGAGATCTTACTGGAATAGCAACATTGTGTTTAGTGTGGGGGGAAAAAAAAAACCTTTAACACTGGTCAGTTTTCTGTTTTTGTTTTTGCTTTTTTAAGAGAAGGGGTCTCAGTCTCTTGCCTAGGCTGGAGAGCAGTGGCGTCATCATAGCTCACTGCAGCCTCCAAGTCCTGGGCTCAAGCGATCCTCCTCCCTCGGCCCCCCAAAGTGCTGAGATTACAAGCGTGAGCCACCGCACCTGGCCTCGGTTTTGAAATTGAATAACACTGAAAACTGCAGTTCCGTCTTTGCATTAGCCACTCGGCAAGTGTCAGTAGCCACATGGGGCTGATTGCTCCCGTATCAGACATTGCACCAGTCTGTATCTTGGACCTGTTTTTATCAGGCTAAGATAGTTTTTATCATGAAGGAGATAAAACTTAACCTTCAGGGCCTCCTAGATAAAGATTTGTTTCCCTATATAAATCTGTTTTTTTTCTTTTTTTATAGAGACAGGGTCTCG
>NW_012147964.1:1226805-1246286 GCF_000956105.1 Propithecus coquereli
TTTTAATTTGATCAGGTCCCATTTATTTATTTTTGTTATTGCTGTGATTGCCTTGGGGTCTTCTTCATAAATTCTTTGCCTAGGCCAGTGTCTAGAAGAGTATTTCCAACGTTTTCCTCTAGAATTCTTATAGTTTCACGCCTTAGGTTTAAGTCTTGTTACTCACCCTGAGTTGATTTTTGTGAGAGGGGAAAGGTGCGGATCCTGTTTCAGTCTTCTACATGCAGCTTCACTGTTTTTTGCTTTGAGTCACTTGGTCTCAGACTTGTTGTCTGTAAAATGGGAATAATAACAGTTCCTATCAGGCCTTGTGCCCATGAACTTCGGAGAGTGGGTTGTCGTCCTCAGTGACCCTGTCTCTGATCTCCTCTCTCCCCAGCTCCTCTGACCCATGGATCCGCCAGGCCTGGCCAAGCGGCAGTGTCTGTGGCGCCCCTGTCTGGCGGGGCTGCTGTTGCAGCTACTTTTGGTGGTGTGCTTCTTCTCTTACCAGCGCGTGTCTCGAGACGGTTCCACTAGGTCCCCTAGGCCAGGGTCCATTGCATTGGAATCTGTCACCTCGGCTCCCAATAGGTCAACAGGGACAACGTCCACCAATGGGTCCTGCTGCCAGGCCACCTCAGGGGCCCGTGCCCGCCCGCCCCTCCTCATCCTGCTGTGGACGTGGCCTTTCAACAGTCCTGTGTCTCTGTCCCGCTGCTCCGAGATGCTGCCCGGTGCGGCCGACTGTCACCTGTCTGCCGACCGCAGCGTGTACCCGCAGGCGCACGGGGTCATCGTGCATCACCGGGATGTCATGTACAGTCCCACGACCCAGCTCCCGCCGTCCCCGAGGCCACCGGGGCAGCGCTGGGTCTGGTTTAACATGGAGTCACCCACCAACTCCTGGCACCTGCAAGCCATGGACGGACGCTTCAACCTGACCATGTCCTACCGCAGCGACTCCGACATCTTCGTGCCCTACGGCTGGCTCGAGCCGTGGCCCGGCCAGCCTGCCCATGCCGTGGTCAACCTCTCGGCCAAGACCGAGCTGGCGGCCTGGGTGGTGTCCAACTGGAGGCCGGACTCGGCCAGGGTGCGGTACTACCAGGCGCTGCAGATGCATCTCAAGGTGGACGTGTACGGAAGAAACCACAAGCCACTGCCCCAGAGCGGCATGGCGCAGCTGCTGGCCCGGTACAAGTTCTACCTGGCCTTCGAGAACTCCCAGCACCGGGACTACATCACAGAGAAGCTGTGGAGGAACGCCATGGACGCCTGGGCCGTGCCCGTGGTGCTGGGCCCCGGCCGGGACAACTACGAGCGCTTCCTGCCCCCCGACGCCTTCATCCACGTGGACGACTTCCGGAGCCCCCGCGACCTGGCCCGCTACCTGCAGGTGCTGGACAAGGACCAGACGCGCTACCTCGGCTACTTCCGCTGGCGGGAGGCGCTGCGGCCACGAGCCTTCAGCTGGGCGCTGGCTTTCTGCAAGGCCTGCTGGCAGCTGCAGCAGGAGTCCCGGTACCAGACGGTGCCCAGCCTGGCCTCCTGGTTCACGTGAAGGGACCTCCCTGGCTGGGACCTCCCCGGCTGGGACCTCCGCTGTCTGGGGCTGCACCCACCTGGGGCCTCACCTGCCTGGGTCATCTCCTGTCAAGAGCCACACCTACCTGGGGCCTCACCTGCCTGGGTCATCACCTATCCCGGGCCACACCTATCTGGAGCTTCACCTGCCTGGGTCATCACCTGTCAAGAGCCACACCTACCTAGGGCCTCACCTGCCTGGGTCATCTCTTGTCTGAGGCTTTACCTGTCTGGAGCCCTTCCTGCCTGGGACCTCACCTATCCAGGGCCACACCTACCTGGAGCCTCACCTGTTCGGGTCCTTGGTCGCCGGAGATCTCACCTACCTGGGACTCTACACGCTGAGTGTCACTGCTCCCAGGAACTTCAGCGCTGGGACCTTGACCTGCCGAAGGTTTACCTGCTGTGGTCCTTGGCTGCTGGAGACCTCAGCTCTTGGGGACTTTATCTGCTGGGGACCCGCTACCAGACACCTTGCCTCACTGACTGTTACCTGCCTGGGGACCATGGCTGCTGGGGACCTCACCCACCAAGGCACTCGGCCCCTGGGGAACTGGCTCCCTGGGGTCCCGCCCCCGGGGTGATGGATCCGGCTGACCCACCCGCCGCGATCATCGCTGCTGTTGATAATAGCCTGTGACATGTGCAGACAGACAGTGTTGTCACCATTTCCACATGGTGATGCGGTCGGGAAAATTGATGTGTGCTCCCCTGCCCCGTTACTCTAGAACAGTGGTTGTCACCCCAGGGCGGTTCTGCTCCCCAGGGGACACTCAGCAATGTCCAGAGACATTTTTGGTTGTGACATGGGGGAGGGGACTGATGGCATCTTGTGGGTAGAAGCCAGGGATACTCCAGGCACCCTACAATGCACAGGGCAGCCCCCCACATGGAGGATGGTCCAGCTCCAAATGTGCAGAGGTGACAAAACCCTGCTCTAGACCTTTCTATGCCCCCGAGGCAGGTGTTCAGAGCCCTGGGGGCGCCCCTCCTGCCTCAGCTCCCTGGGGTGGGCTCCGGCAGGGTGGGGAGACCAAGACCCAGTGGGGGTGGACAGCAGGGCCGCCAGGCTGTCCAGGGGTGAACGTGGGGCAGGGCTGGGACAAGGGGACCTTCTCTGCCCAGCGTGCAGGGCCAGAGGGGTGCTCGGGGCAGGACAGAGGAGAGCAGCTCCCCTGAGAAGGAGGGCGAGGGGTGCATGTGTGTGACTGTCAGCGTGGCCGTGTGCACAGCCAGTGGCACACGGTATGACCGTCAGCGTGTGGCTGTCATGAAGGCGTCGCTGTGTGTGTAACCGCGGGGTGATTCTGACTGTGTGTGCACGTGGGATGTGAGAACCGCCTGTGACTCTGCATGTGTGTCCGTGGTTATTCTGAGCATGAGACAGAATATGTGGCCTGGGCGTGTGTCTTCCAGTGTGGGACATCGTGGGCACCCCTCTCTGAGAGCGCCAGGCTCTCTGTGTGGCGGTGCAGGGCTGTGCGTGGATGGAGGCGTGTCCTGGGTGTGATGAAGCGGACCGTGTGTGCAGCTGCGTGTTCGACTCTCCGTGGATGTCTGCGCGAGGGGGTGTGGCGGTGGGCGTGGCTGCGTGTCTCTGTGGATGGGCGGTGACTTTGAGAGCGCCCCTCTCTGAGTGTGCAGCTCTGAGTGTGACGGCGACTCAGTGTGTAGCAACTTGGGTCGTGGGTCTGCGTGTGATCTTGTCTGCTGAGTCCCTGTGCGGGAGGCGGTCTCTGTGCTCCATGACTGTGTGCATGTGTACATGTGTGTGCGTGTGTGTGTGTGGCAGCTGCGACCCCAGCCCTGTGTGGGGCGTGCACTGCTGAGAACCCCAGCCCCCGGGGCCTGCCCTGTTTACGTTCCAATTCTCTGGCGGGCTGGGCCAGCGCCCTGTGGTTGCGATGTCGGATCTGGTGGGAGACAGGAAGGCCGGGGTCCTGAGAGGCCCAGGGGAGGGTGCACAGAACTCACTAACACGCACACAGAGGCAGAGGGCTTAGGGACCACCGACCCAGGCCCCAAGGCCAGTTTTCCCACTGCGTGTCCTGCACGGAACAACTTTCCTCTCTGAGGCGTGGGGCCTCCTGGGCCGTCTAGGATGGGGAAACTGAGGCTCTGAGTAAGGACCACTTTGGCTTCTGTGGTCTCTCCGCTGAGGCCGGGCTGAGTCAGCCCAGACAGTGGAGGAATCCACCACACCAAACCTCAGAATCAGAAGGCTGCAGGGGCGGGTGGGGACCCCAGCCAGCTGTGGCCCTGAAACTGTCTTCCAAGCAGACCACCCACAGGCTGGGGCCTGACCGCCAACCCCTGCTCTCAGGGCTCCCTGGAAGTCCTGCTTGTTAGCTGCCTTGAGTGCCTCCAGATATAGCTGTGGTCCTGGGGGGCTGGGGATGTTCCTGCAGGGCTGCGGGATGGGGATTGAGTCTGGGAAGGACACAGTGGTTAGACAGTGGTCCTCAGTGCAGTCGTAAGGGAAAGAGGGGAGGGGACGGACAATGGTCCCTTAGGAGACCCATCCATCTGGGGGAAAGAAAGGTGTCATCTGAGGAGCCCCCGGTCTGGGGCAGGGGAGGAGGACATGTCCTTGAAAGTTAGGAAAACTGGGGGAAGGGGAAGTTGCAACCTCAACCCCCCAGTCTGAGGGTTAGAAGGGGAAGGGCCCCTGCCCTCTGGTCTCCCGGGGTCTGCCCGGCTCCAAGCTCCCACCCCTCATCAGACTGTGGGACCCAGCGACCCCTCCCGCGCTCTGGGAACCCAACACCCCCCTCATCCGGGGCCTGCCAAGCATCAAGGTGACACCGTGGGCAAATCTAAACACCGCACCGAGCTTTTTCCATTCTCCGAGGAGGCTTGTCATAAATCCCCCCTCGAGGCCAGGCCAGGGCTTTTATGGGTCCAGGACCCAGGTCCCCAGGGACCCAGCTCTACTCTAGCAGGCGCCGGCTTCGGGCTGGATGGGACTGGCGCCCGCCCCAGACCTCTCTCCGCCCCAGGAGGTGGGCAGCGCATGGGTATTTTTAGCTGGTGAAAGGAGATAGTGGCTTCGCGTTCACCCTGGTGGGGTCAGACCAGGCCAGAGGAGACCCTTTGGGCCAGGGAGGCCTGGATCCACCTAGACGTCAGTCTCTTCATCTGCAGATTGGCTCCCCCTTCCTCCTTCCCAGAAGCCCACACAGCTGAGAGGGGCAGATCAGGACAGGACAGGGAAACTGGGTCCACCTAGACCTCAGTCTCTTCATCTGCAGAGTGGCTCCACCTTCTCCCCACAGAAGCCCAACAAGCAGAGAGGTGCGGAAGGAGACGTCGGGGAGGGGTAGAGGGACCAGCAGGGAAGTGGAAGGACGGTCCCTGCTAGCTTGACGCCATTCTCCCAGTTTCCTTTTTGTCTCCTGTAAACAGGACTCTCTCTGCATCTACGTCCCTTTTCCCCCAAAGCAAACGGGATCCTCCCCCGACCCTGCGGGAGTGGGAGGGTCCACCCGTCCCCCTTTCCCAGTGGAGACGGCGCCCCCTCCCCATACACCCTCACCCACTCGCCCAGCGTGAATCACAGGCCCAGCTCGATTTCCCACACTTTATCTCAACACAGTTATCGCGAGAGTCCCGGGGCCTCGATGGCATGCTGTGCGCATGCGCAGTCCGTGGACGGCAGGCGCCGTCGGGGAGCGTGGCGTGGCCTCCGTGTCGCCAGGCCCCGTGAGGTAGTGTCACACGCAGGCGCACTCGCGCGCCGACAGCTCGTGCACCGTGTGGTAGCGGCTGTGCGCGTCCAGGAAGGACACCTCGTCCTCGTAGGCCGTCGGGCGGCAGCAGGGCTGCGCGCGCACCCGCTCTCGCCTCAGGCGCCTCCGCTGGCGCAGGCGCCGCAGCCCCAGGTCGTGGACGCGCGCGGCCGCCTCGCACGCGCCTGCGCAGTAGCGGAACAGCACCGTCTCGTCCGACGCGTAGCCCAGGCCCAGCTCGCTCACGCGCACCTCGAGCTCGCGGAGCCCACACGGCCGCGTGCCCGACCGTGCACGCGCACGCCGCCGCCGCGGCCCCGCCCGACGGCGCGGACCTGGGGGCCGCCCGGCCCAGGGTGTCAGCTCGCGCAGCTCCACCGCGTCCGGGGCTCCCTGCAGCAGCGCGCGGTCTGCGAGGGGGGAGAGAAGGGAGTGAGTGGGGGGGCGGGGGGCAGGGGAGGGAGCCCCCACCCTCGCTGCACCCCACTGAGACCCCCCGCCCCCGCCCTGGACGGCTTCTCATCTCACTTCCTGATCTCGGCGGCCCTGGGGCCTCCAACCTGAACCCCCAGGGCTTCCAACATCCCTTTCTGAACCCTGCTCATATACTGGGCCGCCCAGAACCTGGCTCCCCCTTTCTGGGTGTCCGGGGCCACTTTCCGGCCCGCCCCACCCTGAACTGAGCTCACCGGGGTCTCTAAGTCACTTCCTCTGGGCCCCGCGTCCACCCATGGCCGCCCATTCTTCCTCCACCCCAATTCTATCTGGGGCCAAACCTGTGCTGGGCTGCTTGGAGGTGGGGGTCCCCGTCACTGAGCTGTGCAGAAAAGAAAGGGAGGGGCTTACCACGCGGCGGTGGTGACCCACCCGTGGGCTCCCTGCTGCCCCAGGGCCCTGGCGCACTCTCTCTGGGCAGTGCTGGGGGGCTGCTTCCGTGCCCCCGTCCCTCACCCTTTAGTTAGGCCATCAAGGATCTCTGACTCTCTGGGGCCCCCACCCAAAGCCTCCACCGCTTCTCTGAGCCCCTGGGCTGTTCAAACTCCCTAGTCCCCACCACTCCAGCGTGCAGTGGGCCTCAGTTTCCCTATCCAAGAAACCAAATTAGGGTGGTGCACAGGGGAGCAGCAGGGACCGAGGTCTACCCCATTCGAGGCCTGCGTGGGGACTGAACTTAGGGTCAGGGCCACCCCCATGTAACAGGTAAGGAAACTAAACATCCAAGAGGACAGAGACTTGCCCAAGGTCACAGCACTAGCAGGTGGCCGAGAGAGTGGGGCCCAAAGGACATTGTTCCCACCTCCATCATTCACCCAAGTTCGGCTCACGTCCAGCCCTCTTCTCACACTTTCCTGGAGGCGCCCCAAGTCACAGATTCCCAGGGCCCCGAAGCCCAAATTTATGACCCAGGCGGCTGGCCCTGCCCCAGTTCGCCACAGCCCCAAGAGAGAAGTGCCAACGTCGGAATGGCAGGCAGTGCTGGGGCGGAACTGCTGGCAGGCCGAGGCTCCCAGCCCTAGAGCAGGTGGCAGTCACGCTTGCGGTTGCGACAGGAAATCCTGAGTTTAGTCCCTGCCTGTCCCAAGGCTGGTGCACCTGGCTGTCAGAAGAATAGGCCTGGGTGGCCCAGTGAGGAGGGGCTGTCTCTTGTCCTGGGAGGTGTCTGTTCCCACAGGGTGTCTCCGAAACCAGACAAACCCAGATTTGGCCCCGCAATCTCAGACAGGCTGTGGCCCTGCTCGGTGCCTCAGTTTCCCTGTCCGGTGAAGCTTGCATAATCCCTGTCTTGGCGGAGGCTGAGCGGGTCGGAAGCTGGGGGCAGGGATGGCTGGGCAGCCTATTCCACGTTCTTTGATTCCATGGGCGGGACTGGGGTGTGGCCAGGACCGTGCTTGGGGTTAGCTGCACGCCAGGCTCACGTCTGGAGCCGAAAATCCCACCATCCTTGTCCCACCCCAGCGGTGTGTATCTAGTATTCTAGGCAGTTCTTCGTGGGGTTGCCAGATAACACACAGATGCCCCGTCAAATCTGACTTTCACATAAACAATGAATAATCTTTAGTGTGTCTGTCCCCGCCTCCCTCCTGCAGGGCTGGCTACTTGCACAGGGCCTGGAACGCAAAGGGAGTCCCAAGCCTGGAATTCCACCATGGCCGCCGTAGTTTCAGGGCCAGAGCATGGGGACGTGAGGGGCTCGGTGCCCAGTCCCTTTCTCCAGTAGAGCTGGGCTCCGGGACAGGATGCAGGGCGGGCAGTCACCCGCCATGGGCTGAGACCCTCCCCGGTGGTGCCCGAAATTCCTCCATTGGTGATTTGCACCCAGGTCCTGGAGCGCTGGCTTTTGGGGGCCCCTCGCCGCCCGGGTCCCTGGGACCCAGCGTGCCAGGACGCTTGCAGGAGGGGGGCAGCAGGGGAGCTCGCTCGCCCGAGGCCATTCTTGCCCATTGTGAGGATAAGAACGGGGGGTTGTGTGGGGCGGCAGAACGGGCACCGACGTGCACACCGGCAACGCGCACGCGCCCCGCCCGCGTCTACACCCCGCCCGCACACGCGGGGGCGCACACCGGGTCGGGGCTTATGCACCGACTTGGCCCCGCGGAACCGGCACCGGGGCACGGCACGCGCCAGGGGCGGCGTCCTCGGGGTGGGCGGGGCCGCTTCCCTTCCTGGGCGTCTGTCTCTCCCCCGCCCGGTCTCTCTTCTCTCCGTCCCCAGCTCGGTCTCTCTGTCTCTGGGTCGCTCTTCGCCTTTCTAGATCCCTCTCCGCCTCTCCCCCTTGCCCGGGGCAGGTCACTGGGACCTGGATCCAGCTGCCCTCTCCGGCCACCCCCCGCTGCGCTGCGGGGACGTCCGGGCCCAATACCCGCGTCTAATCTCCATCTGGCCCCCACGGCCCTCGGGGCCAGAGCCTAATTCCTTGTGACAGCTGAGCCGAAGGACCCCAGTTCCCAGCCAGGCCGTTGGGGGGATTTGCACCCTCCTTCCACCCTATCTAAAAAAAAAAAACAAAAGACACCCAAACCTGGCTGACTCTTCCACTGCCTGAAACCCCGCCGCTGTGACCGCCCACCCCTGGGTCCGGGGGGCCCGCCCATCCCAGGGCCGGGGCTTACACTGGGCCAGGCGGGCGATCCGGGCGTCCAGGCTGCGAGGCAGGCGGCGCAGCGGGACCAGCGCGGGTCTGAGACGGTGGCTGAGGAGCAGGCCCTCGCGGCACATCCAGAGGGACAGCACCGAGCTGCACAGCACCGAGGCCAGGGCCGCCGCCTTCCAGCGCTGCATCCTCGGCCTGCGGGCACAGGGTGGTCAGCCGCACACCCCCCCTGTCCCTCCAGCAGCAGACAGACGGGTGCAGGGCGCTGGGCCAGCCACTGTGGACGGAGTGGGGCCGGTGACTTTGAACAACTCCCGCTTAATAACGATCCATAATAACATAGAAATAATTCAGTAGGAACCTAGAAATGACTCATCCCCATTCAAAGAAGTTGGGAAAAACTCCCCAAGGAGGGGTTGGGCTCCCCTGTGCCAGGGGTCACAGGGAACTGCCCCCCATCTGGGGGTCCCAGGGTGCTTTCCTGAGGGGCCGATGGTAGAGTCCAGACTTGAGCAAGGGTACGAGTTGGCCGGGTGGAGGAGAAGGGCATCTCAGGCAGAGCCAGCAGCCAGTGCAAAGGCCCTGAGGCTGGCCGGAGCTTGGAGAGAAAGGAGGTGAGGGCCTTCCAGCAGGTGGCACTGTGGGACAAGGGCAGGGAGGAGGGATGGGGCTTAGGACAGTCTGGGAGGCAGGAACCTGGGGTTGAGACTTTGTTCCCTGCATATTGATGTCCCTGAGTGACTCTTTGCCCCTCTCTGAGCCTCTGTTTCCCCTCCAAGTGGGTAAACTGATGCCCGGAAGTGGGCAGATGGACCAAAGCTGCCAGGGACACTGAGTTCCACCTCCAGGCCTTTGCACAGGTGGGTCCTTCCACCCAGAACTCTCTTTCTCTCCCGCCCCTCCCCTTCCCTTCCCTTCCCTTCCCTTCCCTTCTCTTCCCTTCCCTTCCCCCCCATTCCCCTTTCACTCTCAGCTTGGACTGCGCCTCCTCCAGGAAGCCTTCCCTAACCACCTCCCCTCTCCCCTCCAGCTTCAGGTCCTGAGCTTCACCCATTAGGACACCGGTGACTCGGTGCTGTGACTGCCTGGTGGCGTCGTGCTCCCACACACAGTAGGTGTTTAGTAACCCACGTGTGCTCCCCACCCCCCACCCTGTCCTGGCCCGCCCCTAGCCCGCGTTTACATTCCCCCGCCCGGCCGCCTGGTGTCGGCGCCGAGCCTGGCGGGCCGCCCGGTGTAAACATTTACAGCGAGCCGGGCTGGACGCCGTCAGTGCCGCGCCTGGGCTCAGCCGGCGGGTCGCCCCGCGCTGCACGGGGACTGATTTGCGTGCGATTTGCATGTCATCTGCATGCGATTTGCATGGACCGGGCCGTGTGGACACCTGCGGAGACTCGAACCGCCCCTTCCCCGCACCGCCCACCCCCACGGATTCTGAGCACGGGCTGCACCCACCAGACAGTAAGTAACAGATGTTTATTAAGCGCCGGCTGTGTACCAGGCCTGGTGCTTGATCCCACGAGAGAAGCACGAGCACCTCCGTTTTACAGCTGGGGAAACCAGGGCACGAAACGGGTTGGCGCTTGTCGGAGGCTGTTCGGCTACAAAAGGAGATGAGATTTGAACCCAGGTTCTTGGACTTGGAGGGCTGTGCTTGGAGGCAAATGCTGCCGAGTCACCCCAAGGACTCTCGTTATTGGTGGTTATTTCATTCTGCCGTGTTCGTCCCTGTCGGTGGTGGTGGTGGTGGCAGGGACTCCCTGACTTGGGGGCACGTGAACATAATCCTAGACCGGCCTGGGGGTGTCTAATGAGAGTCACCTGGAGGGGAGGGTGACGCTCCCCCACGGCCAGCCCAGCTGGTTCACTGGCGCATAATTAAGTGCTTAATAGACAGTTGCTGAATGAATGAATGAAGTAAAGAACACAAAGAAGCGAGGCACTGAGTGGCTCAGACCCCAAATTGGAGAGTCCAGAGTTTCACACGTGTCACTTTAACATGGCACCAGCCCCACTCCGGAAACCTTCGTTTATTAAGCACTGACTATATACTAAGCCCAGAGACTTAAATTATCATTTCTTTTTCATCCTCCCAGTAAATTGGTCCATCCGTTCATTCACTCATCTAACATTTATTGGGCACCTGTATGATGTGCCAGGCCCTGAGGACACTGTAGGGACCAAGACGGACAATATGCAAAAAAAAAAAATAAGAAAGATTAAAATGATTTCAGGCATGTATTATTAATATAAAGACAAACATAATGAAGGATTAGTCAAGGGTATTAGATACGCTAGGGGTGATCGGGGGGCCCTCCCTGAGGAGGTGACACAGGCGCCAAGACCCAAGAGTGCGAAGTCAGCTGGAGGAAAATCTGGGGGCAGGTGTCCCAGGTAGAGGCATAGCCTGTGCAAAGGCCCTGGGGCCGGATGCACCTGGCATGTTACATGCCCAGCGAGGAGGCCCCAGTGGCTGGAGCAGAGTGAGGAGGGGGAGAGAGGGAGGAGGGGAGAGAGGGAGGAGGGGAGGGCAGGGAGGGGACGGGGCAGGTCGTGCAGGGCCTGGTGGGCCCCGGGGAGAATATTTCCTTCTCAATGTTGTGCAGCAAGCAGAAGGCGGCTCCAGCATTTGTAGGTGCCAAAACCCACCCCCTTTTCTCCCTAACAAGCCCCTACTTTATTCCCAATCTCGTTCTATAAACTTAACGCATGTCATGTCGTTTCAACCTTCCAGAAGTCCTAAGAAGCAGGTAATGCCCTTATCCCCATTTTATGAGTGGGGAAACTGAGGCCCAGAGATGTGAACTGACTCGCTCAAAGTCACAGAGCTAGGATTTGAATGCTGGTGGCTTCCCCACCAGGAAAGGTAGACAGGCAAGAACCCCCCCACCCCCAACCAGGAGCCCAAGGTCACTCCGGACCCGTGGCACTCTGCTTGCCCTCACGCCCAAGTCTTGGAGTAGCGTGCCTCAGTTTCCCTGTCAGGCTGGAACAAGCCTTGGGCTCTGCTTGTCTGTTTCTAATGAGGGCTTAACACAGGGAGGGCGGATGAAGGAGGAGTCAGTCCCAGACTGGCCTGGCCACAGGAGCCCCTGGTGGCCTTGGGGCTGCAGACCCCCCACCCGGAGCTCTGGTGGGGGGCAGGGAGGCAGGGGGCCATCGATGAACGCGGCCCAGGAGGCACCTCCGATAAGCAGCCGCTAACAATGGGCCTTTCTGTACGGGGGTCACCTAACTGGTTTGTCCCTGGCACGGACCCGACCAAGGGGGGGTGATGCAGGTGTGCAGGACGCGCGCGCCTGCGCGCTGGAGGCTCCGAGCCCGGGGAGGGGGTTCACACACACGGCTCTCTTTTGGGCTCACACCCGCTCACACTCAGGCGTCTCCTGTGCCTGCACACACAGGTCCTTTCGCTCTCATACACGCTCACACACGTGACACTGTCCACGTGCACATGTCACATGCATACGCTGTCACAGCGATCATGCTCTCACACTCAAACGTGGTGACACCACCATCCTTGGGGACTTTCACACTCTCAGCACACATTCGCAGCTGGGTGTGGTGGCTCGCACCTGTAATCCCAGCGCTTTGGGAAGCTGAGGTGGGGAGATCACTTGAGGCCAGGAGTTTGAGACCAACCTGGGCAACACAGTGAGACCCCATCTCTAAAAAGAAAAAAAAAGAAAAGAAAAAACCCCACACATGTGGACATTTTCACACACATCAAAACACTGTCACACTCACACTTGGACATGATCACACGTGCATACTTAGGCATTTTCATACTTGCGCCCAAACACGATCACACGCACACTCAGATGTTTTCGCGCTCACGTAGTCGAACACGGGCACGCTCGCGCACTCAGATATTATCCCGCCCACACACTTAAACCCCGTCACGGTCACACGCTGGTGTGTTCTCACTCGTGCTTGAATGCTGTCGCACTCACTCCGACACGATCACACACGCACGCGCAGTAGGACGGTCTCCCGCTCACTTGGCCACGGGAGCTGTCACACGTCCACGCACTCCGGCATTGTCCTTGCACCTGGGCACAGAGAATGGGCCTGACCACACGCGCGTGCAGCCTCCGAGCCGTCCCATGATCACCAGTCCCTCCCCAGTGCATAGAGACAGGCCCCGTCGGTATGGGGGCATCATCCATCGTCCTTGCCTGCTGCCTGCTTGTCCCTGAGACCCTCACCTCCTGGCCACAGGCTCACACACACACACAGGGTGCACAGGGGATTCTGGGCGGCGCAGACGCGGTGGGCTGAGGGTGGCAGGAACGGGGACAGAGTAGGCAGGGTGGCTCGGGAGGGAAACTGCCCCGCCCTGGCCATTGCTCCCTGGCCCAGGTAAACTCCTGCTGGTATTTCAGGTGCCACCTACGCTGCCTAGGCCAGCGGTCCCCTCCCAGTCCTGGAGGAAATGTCAGGACCCTGAGAACCCACATTGCCTGCCTTGGGGGCCGCACCAGCCTGAACTGCGGCGAGGACAAAGGACGCAGGACGGACCCCGAGTTCTAGCTAAAGGCTACAGAATCCCCAGTGCTGGGGTGGCGAAGGAGGGGAAACTGAGGCTCGGAGAGGGACAATGAATACCCAAAGTTGCACAGCTGGGCAGGCCCTTCCAATCCACCCAGGGAGCAGGCAGCCAGTGCAAGGCGGGGTGTGTGTGTTTCTGGCAGCTTCCTTGGCAGTGCCAGAAAATGTTGCTCATCATCCTGTGCCCAGGCAACGCCCTGGGGCACCCCTCTTCCATCCTGGCTTCCCAGGGCACACCCACCGGGCATACCCCGTCCTAGGGTCAGTAGCCTCTGTCCTGCAGAACTCTTGGCCTCAAGGAGTCGCACCTGAGAGAGAAAGGAGGGGACCCCTCCCTCCATCCAGTCATCTCTTCTAGTCTGGGGGAGCCCTGAAATTGGGGCCTGACCCCATCTGGCAAACTCCTACTCATCCTGCAAAGCCCTAGCTCCTATGGCCCCTTCACCAAGAAGAAGACTTCTCTGCTCCTCATCTTGGCCATGAGGGTCCCTTCCTTTTGCCCAGCCCCGCCAAAACAGGGTCTGTGCGCGCAGCTGTTTTTACTGGACAGCGAGTTTTTGGAGGGACATCTGGGCTGAGATCTCTCAAGGCACAGGGCAGACGGAGAGATTGCGTTTCTAGAGACACGAGCTTGCTGCACATCCCCAGGTGCCCCCACTTTTGCCTGTGGGGTGCCTCAGTCCATGCATACTCTTCTCTTTCCTCTCCGCCTCACTCCCAGCCCTCCCGTGACTCGGTTTCCCCATCTTCAATTAGGGCCTGACGGGTGTCGCCCAGCACTGTGGGAACGCCAGGGAGGGCCTGGAAGAGCTTGACCCGGCGGCTCTTGGGCTGTCGTCACTGCTCCCAGGCAGAGCAGGTGCCAGCGGGGCAGGGCATGTGTCCGGGAGTGCCGCAGCACGTGGCTCTGCACCAGGGTTCGGATCCCTGCTCTGCCTCTTCCCGGCTAATCCTGCAGGCCCGGCAGGTGACAGCGCCTGGGGCTGTTCCTCGGGCAGCAGCATCGCTGGTCTCCTTTCCCCAGCTGGACCCCGGGAGTTCCCTGGGGTTTCACTGATGGGGAAACTGAGGCCCCATGGAGGGTGGGCCTTGGCCGGGGGGTCTGGGGCTCTCTCAAGGCAAAACTCAATGATTCTGCAAAACAAGAAACAAATCCCACAGCCCACAAAAATGTGCCCCCTCCCTCAGAGGGCCCCAGGGCCCGGCCCCACCCCATGAGGGGACGGGGAGGCAGGGACAGCCGCAAGCTGGCGACGCACATCTGGGGGCAAACCAGGGACATCTGGCAAGCACAGCTGGTTCCCATGCTGCGTCTGCGGGGGCTGGGGGCCAGCCTAGGGGTGGCTTCGTGTGTGTGTGGGGGGTGCAGACACAGACACCCCCAGCCGACACTTCCAGGCCTGGCCACGGGAGGGGGCCAGGTCTCTCATCTTTTCCCCCAACACAGAAGCTGAGCGCTGCCCAAGTGCTAGAACCATCGCTAGCTCCCTGCTATTCTGAGTATTAAGTTTCAGCCCCTGAGCTCGTCTTGAGGGACTCTGGGCTCTGTCTTCACCAAAGTGAAGCTGATGGGAGAGTGGCTTTTGAGGAGGACTGTGCTGGCTGCTTCGTGAAAATAATAGTAATAAAAAAACAATAGTAATAGCTGATACTAACACTAAAGAACAACACTATTGGTGCCATTCTAAGCATTCATAGCAAGATAGGGACTATTTTATCCCCATTTTGGTAGACAGGAAAACTGAGGTCCAGAGAAGTGAAGTGACTTGCTCAGAGTCAAACAGGATAAGTGGCCGAGCTGGGATTTGAACATAGGTGGTCAGGCAAACTCCTACTCATCCCTCAAAACCCCAGTCCCAACACCCCTGCCTCCATACTCCTAACCACATGTTATATGGCCTCTCTAATAACAAAAACAACAATAATAATATTAACATCTGGCAATGTATGGTTTTATATTTATTTAATGCCAGGCATGTGTGCTTAGTTCTTTCCATACATTTAATTCTCCCACTGTCCCTGAAAAAGATTTTTTTGTTTTTCTTGGTTTTGTTTTTTTTTTTTTTTTTTGAGACAGAGTCTCACTCTTTTGCCGGGGCTAGAGTGCCGTGGCGTCAGCCTAGCTCACAGCAACCTCAAACTCCTGGGCTCAAGCAATCCTACTGCCTCAGCCTCCCGAGTAGCTGGGACTACAGGCATGCGCCACCATGCCCGGCTAATTTTTTCTATATAGTTTTAGTTGTCTGATTAATTTCTTTCTATTTTTAGTAGAGACGAGGTCTCACTCTTGCTCAGGCTGGTCTCAAACTCCTGAGCTCAAACAATCCTCCCGCCTCGGCCTCCCAGAGTGCTAGGATTACAGGCGTGAGCCACCGCGCCTGGCCAGTTTTTTGTTTTTTTTAGAGACAGAGTCTTGCTCTGTCACCCAGGCTGGAGTGCAGTGGCACCATCATAGCTCACTGCAGCCTCCAACTTCTGGGCTCAAACGATCCTCCTGCCTCAGTCTCCTGAGCAGCTGGGACTACAGGCGTGTGCCATCACACCTGGCTAGTGTTTTTATTTTTTGTAGAGACGGGGTCTTGCTATATTGCCCAGGCTGGCCTCAAACTCCTGGCCTCAAGCAATCCTCCTGTCTCAGCCGCCCAAAATGCTGGGATTACAGGTGTGAGCCACCACACCTGGCCTAAGATGTTATTATTATTAGCCATGTTTTCCACATGGAGAAATTGAGGCTCAGTGAAGTTAAGTGACTTGCTTAAATCGCACAGCAAGTAATCAGTTGAGCTGGGGTTTGAACCGGGGTCTGACTCCACAACCACCACCTGGGAGCCCCCTGGTTTTTGGTAATGAGGTGCTGAGGGGCAGGGCGCTGAGACCCGGGGAGGTGAGACGTATTCTCAAAGACAGCACAGCACCCCTAGCAAGTAAAAGGCCCTGGTGGCAGAAAACCCAGAGTGCCAGCCCAGGTTCTACACCCAACACGTTAACCCGACAAACACTTATTGAGCACTTACTATTTGTCAGGGCCTGGGCTGGGGGCCAGGAACTCTGTGGTAACCAAAGCCAACCTGTGCCTCGCCCTCAACAAGACAGACAGATAATTAATATGAAATGAATACAGTAATTTAGATGCTAGTAGCGAAACAACACAAACAAGACGAGGCTGTGGGCGCTGGGGACTGCTTCTAGACGGGGAGGTCAAGGAGGGCTTCTCAGAGGAGGTGGCATTTGACCCGAGACCTGGAGGTCAGGAGAGAAGGCGCCACGTGAACATCTGGGGAGAGTGTTCTAGGCAGAAGGAACTGCAAGTTCAAAGGCTCGGAGGCAGACCGTGCCTGTTCAAAGAGACCAGTGTGGCGGGAGTAACAGGGGACACATGCAGGGGACAGCGTGGCGAGATGAGGTGGGAGGGAACGAGGACCCTGTGGCCCTCAGGATCAGCCCCACCCCACCCCCACCTGTCCTCTGCCAGCACCTGGAGCCCTCTTCCTGCGCGGGCCACCTGGGTGTGTCTGGGAGGCAGGGCTGGGGACCGTGTGTGTGTGTGTGTGTGTGTGTGTGTGTTGTGTGTTGTGTGTGCGTGTGCGTGTACGTGTGTGTGTGTGTACGGCGGGCCGCCTGCTTTGCAGACCTCTGCGGTTGGCCCATAAAGTTCCCACCTTGACCACACCAGCTAGCGGCTGGCCCAGCTGGCCCGGGGCTGGCCTCGAAGGCGTCTGGAGCTGGCAGGAGGGGGCTCCCCGGGGTGGGATGACAGGATCAGCCTAATGAGGCCTGGCACGGCTAAGCAGCTGGCGCGGGGCCCGGGCGGGTGGCTGGAGAGACATGGGTCTTCCAGGAGCAGCCAGGAGGAAGCCACGGGATGCTGGCCACCTGGCCGAAAGGGAAACTGAGGCACAGCCCCCAGGCGAGGGTCGAACCCTAACACTGCGGAAGACTGGGGACCACCCCTTGGGCACCTGAGTCATCTTTTCCATCTCCCCAGACTCCAATTTTGCCGCGGACCCTGACACGCTGTGCTGTCTAGGCATGAATGGTGCCCTCTCTCTGAGCCTCAGTTTCCCCCCTCGGGAAGTGGGAGCCACACGCTGCAAGCTGGGCCCCTGTCTAATTTCTTCCCCGGGCCTCCCTGAGGCCTGACTTCATTTGGCTTTGAGGGGAAGATCCCTGTGTTCCAACGTCACTGTCTCCCAGAGACCCACCCTGAACATCCCCGCCAAAGGCGCGCCTCGTTCATGGCCATTACCAAGGCTGGTTTGGGAGCCTACCGGCCACCTCTGCCTCCCCACCGCCTCCGTGTGCAGCAGGCGCCAGGCCCGTCTTGTCCTCTGCTTCATCCTAGCCCAGAGCTTGGCACGATGTGACTTAACGCTCAGGAAATACATAGGGCATGAAGTGATGTCCCCGCCTGGCCCAGCCTCAGTTTTCTCGGCTGCAAAATGGGGAGAACCAGGCCTCCTTCTGGGACCTGCCTGGCTCTCTGTAGGTGCTCACTGGGCAGAATGGGAAGACCCCCCGCTTATACCCCCCCAGTCTCCCCTTATGGGCCTTGAGCCCTGGAAGCCCCTGCCTCACCTTGGAAGGTGACACAGGGGACACAGCTGCAGGGGAGACTTACAGTCCCTCAGCAAAAAGAGCTGAGCCTGGCGACTCTGCATGCATGTAGGACTGTTCCTCTCTCTTCTGTGTATTCAGCTCCTACCTCTAGGGATCTGTCCTTGAGCACCCCAGGTCAGTCCTTCCTCTGCCAACCTTCCAGAACAATCTCTCTCTCTCTCTCCCCCTCTCCCATACTCACTAGGGCACCTTGAATATTCCAAAACTAGCCATGCTGTTTCCTGCCTCCAGATCTTTGAAAGCACAGTTCCCGGCACCTGGAATGCCCTTTCTTTCCTGTTTAGAAAACTCCTACTCACCCTACAGAGCCCCAGCTCCAAGGCTCCTCCTCCAGGAAGTCTTCCCTGACTGCTCTTCCTATGCTAAGGTAGAGCTCTAAGGACTCCCCCTCTGGGTCTCAGCAGCCCTGGGTCTAAGTCTGTCTCTCTCGAAGGATGGCCCAACAGCCATGACACTAGTCAGCCATGCCGTCGTTGCCGATAAACATTCCTTGAAACAATCTCTTGATTGTGTTCCTGTGCCTAGCTGCAAACTTTTCGGTCCCTTGTGCCCAACTCTTCAAAGCTGTATCTTCCGCTTGCTCCCTGAAAATCAGCACTGATGGTGGAATTTCAGACAGTGTCCCCAGCTGAAGAGGGGGGATGTTTTATTCTCTTCCCTGCACTCCTTCAACTTGCTCTTGGCGGCTCGCTGGGGGTGAAGTGGCTTTGGAGCCCCGAACCCGCAGGAGTCTTAGGATGAAGGGAGTGGGGAGGGCTGTCTCGAGGGCCCCAGGGCAAGAAGCTGGGGGTGGGGAGAAGCTGGCAAGGCTGGGATTGTGCCCTGCGCTGACATCCGCCTAAGCCGGTCACGCCCTGTCGGGGCTTCCTCAGCCCCGGGCAGTAGGAGACAAAGAGTGTCATGGAAGCTAGACAAGGATGTGGGGCAGGCAGCAGGCAGGGCAGGCAGGCAGGAGAGTCAGGGGTCCGGCCTCCCGCAGCCCCCTTGCCCCAGATCCCTGGCCCTGCTCCCCAAGCTCTTGGAACCCCGCAGATGCTTCCTGGGGAGGTGGCAGTGGTGGCATCTACCCTGGGAACGGCCATTTCTCTCTCCAGCCCCCCCAAATCCGCCCCACTGTGGGCAGCCCCCTGGGTCTAATGACTTTTAACCCACAGACCACCTCCTGGGACGGTGCCGAGACTGTCCCCTGCAGAGGACGCCTTTTAAAAAAGCAGGGAGGGAAGACACAGCCCTCACCTCGCCCCCATTCCCAAATCCAGGATTTGCCCTTAAGGGACACCGCCCCCCCAAAGCGTTTGACGCCCTCTTGTGGATGAGCCGGCAGCTCCGGGAGCTGAGAGGGCCCGGCCCTCACCGAGGACACCGTGTCCCCGGCGGCGGCGGCAGCGCGCAGGGAAGGCGGCTGGAACGCGCCACTGACAGATGTTTACTTGTGCGCGCAGCTGGTCTGCGGGACCCGGACGCCCCCCACGGCCCCTCGTAGACCACAGGGCAAAAGGGGCGTCTGGGTCTCGCCCTCCCGCAGGCTGGGGCGGGGATTCCGGCTGCCTGTGCCTGAGACGCGCTGCCCCCTCCTCGCACTCACGCACCCGGGTCTGGGCAGGGAGGGCGCGCCGCCCCGTCGGGCAGGGGCACCCCGCCGGATCCGGGCTTGGAGAGCCGCTTAAGATCGCCCTCCGCGCCCCCGCCTCGTGCCACGCGCGGACCTGCCGCCCCGTGGCCCCAGCTTCATGCGCCCGCCGGTTCTCCGCCCGTTACCCCGAGACCCCAGCAGCCCCCGAGCCCTCGTGCGTGGGGCGGGTCGGCCCCCCTCCCGCCCCCGCCTGCCCTTGCTTACCTGCTCGGGGCGCCGGACTACCCGTCAGTGGCGGCCGCGCCTGCCGCCCGCGCCGGCCCCAGCCCCTGCCCCGGCCGCCGCGACCGCCATC
>NW_012147964.1:1246826-1263846 GCF_000956105.1 Propithecus coquereli
CTAGACGGCAATATCCCCCGGCCCCGGGGCCCCCGATGGCGCCCCTTCGGGAAAGCAGGGGCCCCCGGACGCCCCCTTCCCAAGGGTCCTCTGCTGGGGTCTAAGAGCTACAGCTGCCCCGACGCCACTGCCTGTGCCCTCAGCGCCCCCACCCTACTGAGGATCTCGCTTACCGCCAGACCCCTCAGTCCTGCCCTAGGCCCTCTTCCGGGAAACAGGCCCCCAGTAATCATCTCACCAGGAAATCCCTCAAGGGGAGCCCCCGGAGCGGTGCCCTCCAGACTAGCTGGCTTCCGCCCCCACGCTGGGGACACACGACGGCGCCTCTTCTGTAAATCCAGAGCCCCAAGTCGCCCCCTCAGGTCCCCCCCCGCCCAACTAAGAGCCACAGCGCCCACCCCGACGACGACGGTGACCGTCACCTACAACTGCCTCCACCCCTCTGAGGATGGCGCCCCACCCGCGTCCTGCCCCGGATCCCCTTTCCAAAACGCTCAAGAGGCTCCCTCCCAAGAAAGCCTTTCCAGGGAACTGAGACCCCAAGTTCTCCCCTAAGAGGGCACCCGCTGTCCACAGAGCCCCCCATTAAGTAGCAGTTCCTCCCCACCCGTCTGGCCTCAGAGCCCTGCAGGGTACCCCCTTCTCCCTGCTGGCCCCCGCCAGCGCCCCCTCCTGGGCACCCAGACTCGCCGCGCCCCGCGCTATCCCCGACGGCTCCGCGTTCCCAAAGCGCCCCCTGGCGGCGCGGGCGGGGCCAGGCCGGGTGGGCGGGGCCGGGACCGCCGTCGCCCCGCCCCCTGTCCCAGCAGCGTTCCCGGGGAACACCCACCCCGCAGCAGGCCCGAGGCCCCCGCGCGCGGACTCCTCCCCATACCCCTGCGTTCTGGGGGCCCCGCGCTCTGGTTTCTCACTCCCGCCGTCTGATTTCTTGGGGCCTCCTTCTCACTCCCGCCCTGGCCACCTGCATTCTCCATCCCGGCAGCCTGAGGGTTCGGATGGGGATCAGGCCTTCCTGGGAAGGAACCGTCTCCCCTGCCACAGACACGTCCCCCCAGGGGCCCGTACGACTTGCAGCACTACACAGTGCAAAGGAGGTGGGCGCGCGCGGGCTGATGCGCGCGGGTCGCTGCACGTGTGAGCGGGGTGCATGCCGGGAGGTAAATTCTGGGGTTGGGGGACATGAACGTGAGCGTGTGTCAGAGGAGTGGCGGCCCGTTCCCTAGTCCAGAATGGAAAAGAACAGAGATCTGTGCTCTCTGTGGCCTTGGGCCGCTACTTCCTCCCCCTGTGCCTCAGTTTCCTCACTTGTAACACGGGGTATTATTAGTAGATCCTAATTGTATGACTAAGAATGAGTCACCGTGCCTGGCGCCTGGTGAGCACATCCCAATGTCTGCCATCATTGGTGATTCGAAATGCCGGCGCCCGGGCTCTGGCACCCACCCACTCCCGCGCACAGGCTGGCCGGGAGGGAAGGGCGCAGCGCCGAGGTCGCTCACGCACAGACCCCCAAACCGTTGTTCCAGGCAGGGTCACACCCATCGCTATACCTGCATTCGCACACAAACCCGGACACCCTGATGACAACACTGCCATTGCTACACAGGGTCACGACCACCCACGATTGACACACTCCTGACTCCTCTACTTGCATCGCACACGGACACACACACTCTCGGGGAGGGGGGTGTCCTTCCTTCCATCAGACGCCTCCGAACCCACTCATGCACACAGACACGGACTCGCACTGTCCCTAACGCACACACAAGCGCGCGCGCACACAAGTTGTGAGTTTCCCTTGGAGAGACCGACACACAGACACACGTATTCACACACTTAGGCCACGAGCCCTCAGGGTGGCTCCTTGGTTGCTGGTGCACACCCAAGCATGCACACGTGCACGCACGCTCGGCGGATCCTTACACACTCACACACACACAGTCCCCGGGACACTCCACACAGACGATACGACCCACTCCCAGCCCAGGACCACTCACACCATACGTGGTGCGTGCACACACACCGCGCTCACACACACACAACCGCAACACCCACGGGCCACCCTGTGCACGCGGTGCTACCCACAGCCACACACTCGCAGGAACCACGGAGACTCTGTCGCACATGCGGACGTGCCCCCCCCCACGCTGGACGCGTCTGGTAGACACAGCCCCCCCCTGCACACAGGCAGCCAGGCCAGGAGCCCAAGCCCGCCAGCCACCATTAAGCTGTCACCAGCCGCCCCTAGGCCGCCTCCCGCTCACCCCACACCGCCTGTGCCCCCCTCCCCGCCACGGCTGGGGGCCCCGGGGGCGGGGGCCTGCAGACACATGGGGCGCAGGACACACACATGTGCCCACCATGTGGACGCTCGTAAAACGGTTGCCCTGGCAACGGGGACTTGAAAGACTTGGTTCTTCCCCTGGGATGGGGGGGAGCCTTCGGGGGTGGAGCCAAAGTGGGGGGCGGGGCTCGAGGCAGGAGGTGGGGACACAAGGACCCACACCCACCTCCAACCATCACACTTGGGGACACACACGCGGACACAAACACACACTTGGGGCAGGACTGTTCAGGGCCAGCCCCCCATGGTCACCCCAGAAACACAGGTTCCTTGTATCCTGACGCCCTCCTACATCACTGCACACTCTCTCACCGACCCACACACTGTGTCACCCCCTAGACAGGAGGTGACAGACAGACACCCTGTCACACTGGCTGACTCACACTGCAGTGGGGATCTGAGATGCCACACAGACACAGCTGCCCTTCCAGGACCCCTGCAGCCCCAGCCAGGCCCGGGCCCATCCCTGCAGGGAACCCGGGGGCCAGGAGGGACCCTCCACTGAGACCAGCACTCAGGACCCCACCCCTCCGAAGAGGCTGTCTGGGCTGGGCTGCCCGGGAGGCCGGCGGACTCAGGGGCTGCTTCTATGTGCAGGAAACACGGCTATTTACAATGCTTTATTTTTAAACCTTTTTTGTCCCAGACTTGGGCTGCTGCAAGGCAGGGGTGGGTGTAGCCAAGCCTTGAACCTCCCCTGCTCCAAGTGCAGCCTGTGGGTGGGATCTGTGGTCTTCCAGAGCATGGATGTGGGGAAACTGAGGCTCAGAGAGGCACAGGGGGACACCCATGGGCATGTGACTTTGATCCAAGCCTGCCGGCCCCAGGGTGAAGGCCGCAGCAGGGGTGGGATGGGGCGGGGGCAGCTGCCTGCCTGTGCTCCCCGGTGTGTTTCACTGAAATGAGTTCCACTCCTTCTCTGTGTCCTCAACTGTCGCCCCAGGTAATTCCTGGCAACACCCACCCCCAGGCTGCTCTGTGCACACTTGGTGGTTGTGGAACCTAAGGATCAGAGAGGTCAAGTTGCTGGCCCAAGGTCACACAGGAAGGAAGAGGCAGGAAACTGAGGCTAGATGACTCCAGACGCTCCAGCCCTGTTCCCCAGAGCTGGGCCCCTGCCCTCCCTGGGAGGCCACTGTTCCCAAGGGGAGTGTCCTGTTCCTCGGGTGGAGCCTTAGGCAGAGGTTCTCGGAGGCCAGCGGCCGCTAGCCAAGACTCGGACTTGGCTGGTGGAGAAGTTTCCATCTTAGCTCCAGGAGTTGGTCCAGGTCCAGCGGGCCCGGGGCTGCAGCTCGGGACCCCCAGGGACCAGCCCTGTGGGGGTGGAGGTGGCTGGGTGCCCACCGTGTCCCCTGGCCAGAGCATTGGCCATCTCTGCACACTGAGCCCCTCTGCAAAGTGGCTCCCACGTTGACTCTGTGCCCGGCACTGTGCACACATCGTACCTGATGGGTGTCATTCTCCCATGGGGAAGTGAAGGGACTCGCCCAGGTCACCGGGACCACCCAGAGGCTCCTCCGCGCTAGGCTTTGGGGCTACTGATGGCACAAAGTCGCTCTCATCTCAAGCCGGGCCGTGCTGAGCACAGACAGAGGTTCAGCTCCGGCAGGGGGACACAGAGCTGGACACGCACGCCTCGCTGGGGTCAGGCTGGGCCGGAGGAAGGGCCCCGGGAGCCGGAGGAGGGGCCGGCCAGGCCGAGATGGGGCCCACAAGGCCTGTGGGCGGCAGGAAGGGGCTGGCCCGCTCCAGGCGAGGATGGTAAAAACGGCTGGCGGTGGTCCCCGCAGAGCCATTTACAGCCACAGGTCGCAGGTTAAGGGCCCTGTCCCTGGAGGCCTTGGGCCAGCAAGGTGGGAAAACCATCAGGCCTGCAGGGAAGCCAGGGTGTGGAGGGCGGGTGAGGGCTCGGAAGCCAGGTTGTGCAGGCACCTGTGGGGTGGGGCAGGGGCTGAGAAGCTCTTCCTGGGACTCCCAGGGACACAAACACTCGTGCACACACACACACACACACACACGCATGCACACACGGAGTGACACAGACCACAGCCACAAATATATACACACAGCGCCTCCCTCATGCATGCGCGTAACCAGGTAGACACGGACACACGCTCAGCGGACACAAACTTACGCACAGAGACACCCCCCCTGGGTCACACATCCTCAGCAGCTTCCGACGCACATGCTCGCAGGCACACTTGGGCACACGCGCTGGCACCGGCTCCCCCGCGCGAGCCGCTGCCCGCCCTGCCGTCTCGCGTCCTTGGCCTGGGCTGCCCTAATCCCGGGCTCGTGTCCTGAAGCCACAAGATAAGGGGCAGCTGCAGCCGCAGATAAAGGAGTCGCAGCCACAAATCCGGGGCGGCCGCGACAGCGACGGGCACTGAGCCCGGGGTGGCACCTGCCTGCCGCTGCCACCCCCATCCGGCCGAGAGGGATGGACAGAGGGAAGGGGGGTGGGGGACAAGGGGGGACTGAAGGAGGGGGACACAGAGAGAAGGAAATATAGAAAGAGGACAAAAAAAAATGTCGAGACAGAAACGGGAAGGATACAAGAGAGAAAGAGGGAGCTGGTGACTAAACTGGGAGCCCGTGGCTCTGTCCCCAGGCCTACCTGCTCAGGGCCCCAGGGCCACCTGCCTCTCACCTCCTTCCTCCAGGTCAGTCAAGGTCGGGCGTCCGGACAACTCAGTCCAGGGTGTGGGGGCATGAAAGATGCGACGCCAGTAGCCAACCCAGGGCTCTTGGGAAGTCCTCAGGGCCCTACCACAGCCTCCGAGAAGGTGGGACCCCCTAGAGCAGGTTCTGCGCCCTCTGTGCCTCAGTTTCCCCAGCCACGCTAAGATGCATTCACTCGGCAAGTGTTCGTGGCACACCTGCTGTGTGCCTGCCTGGTGTTGGGCGCTAGGGACGCGCAGTGACCAAGGCAGATCTGATCCCCAGCCTCTCTGGACTTCACAGTCCCGTGGGGGAAGGCGGGCATGTGGCCAGGCAGCCACAGTATGACCCCAGCGGGGGACTGCTTAGGCAGCCGCAGAGCCCAAAGTGGACACTGGTCCCGCCCTGAGCTGGAAGCAGTCAGGGAAGCTTCCAGAGGAGCAAAAGGTGATCTGCAAGGGTGGGCAGAATAAAGAAGGTGATTGGGAGCAGGGAAAGGTGTTCCTGAAAGAGGGAACAGCCTATGCAAAGGCTCGGAGGTCAGACTGGTTCATGGAAGGTCCGAAATGAACTTGGTACTTGAGTTTAGGGAGCAAGGGCATGGTAAAGAATGAAGCCTGGGAAGGCAGCAGGGGCCGTGGTACAGGGCTGGGGCTGTAGGGAGCCATGGCCGGATTGGGAGCAGGGAGGGCCATGGTCAGATTCGTGTCTTATTTATTTTTTTTTTTGAGACAGAGTCTTGCTCTGTTGCCCACGCTGAAGTGTAGTGGCATCATCATAACTCACCACAGCCTCCAACTCCTGGGCTCAAGCGATCCTCCCTCCTCAGCCTCCCAGAGTGCTGGGATTACAGGCATGTGCCACCCCACCCGGCTGATTTTTTAATTTTTTGAAGATGGGGTCTGGCTATGCTGCTCAGGCTGGTCTCAAACTCCTGGGTTCAAGCCATCCTCCCTCCTCGGCCTCCCAGAGTGCTGGGATTATCGGCGTGAGCCACCGTGCCCAGCCCAGATTTGTGTTTTAAAAAGAGCTGGGGGGGGTGGGCTGGGTTGTTAGGGGCAGGAGGGAAGACTGAGGCCCTGGCCTCTGACTAGGCACAGTGGGGTGGGGCAGCCCCCAGGCTGGGGACCTCGACTGGGGGGAGGTGCTCAGGCCACTGTGGCCCCCGTGGTGGGGAGGCCTGGGGGAGCCACCTAGGAGGTGGATGGAGTCATGAGGTGGGAGCTTTTGTGGCCACAGCAGGTGACAACTTTCATAGGGGCAGCCTAGAGTCTCCCTGGGGTGTGGGGTTGTCTGGGGCTACTGAAGGGAGATGAGTGGGGGTCAGGGGCCCCCTCTGCACCTGTGGGACAAATGCTTGTTCCCTGCACACAAGATCAGAGCAAGGAATAAATGAGTCAGTCCATGAAAAGAACTTAGAATGGGGTCTGGTACACAGCAAGTGCTCAATAATCGCTTAGCTACTGGTAAATGATTAATATTATACAATTATGACAACGATACATGATTAACGTATAGAATTGAATGGTTATTTTCGTATTACTAATGGTGATCATGGTTACCAATGGCCAGCCACAGTCCTCCTACAGGAAGCCTTCTGGGATTGCCTTACACAGAGGGGGTGGGGTCATCACAGGGCATAGCCAGGCAGCCCTGGCAGAGCTCTCCTTGGAAGCTGAGGCCCAGAGAGAGGAGGCCACGTTCCCTCTGTGGGCCTATTTCCCCCACCTGTTCAAATATCTCCTCAAAGCGGTCTGGGGTACCTGTGAGATGATCTGAGGACAATGGGACAGGCACCCCGGGAGGGAAGAGTGGGCACCCACCTTGGAAGATGGGCAAGCTGGGCTGAGCAAGAAGCCTTGCTCAGACTGGTGCAGTTTCTTCCAGTTTTAGACTCCCAGGTTGTGACATCTTTATTCCCAGATTGTCCTACAGAGGGCAGCCGAAGCCCAACTGCCAGCCCTCCCCTCCACTTTCTCCCTGGTCCGGGAAAAGCTGGTTCTGAGACTGTTGTGGTCTTGGGTAAATCCCTTCCCATTTTGGGCCTCAGTTTCCCCATCTGTTACAAGAGGAACACAGTGCCAGCCTTCCTTCCCACCCCAGGAAAAGCTTTGTCAAGTTTAGAGTGAAACGCAAGGGGAGGTAAGAGATTGGTTACGCCACGCACAGTGGCTCACACCTGTAACCCCAGCACTCTGGGGGGCCAAGGCGGGAGGATTGCTTGAAGCCAGGAGTTCAAGACTAACCTGGGCAACATAGCAAGACCCCATCTCTACAAAAAATTTTAAAAATTAGCCAGGCATGGCAGTGTGTGCCTATACTCCCAGCTAATTGGGAGGCTGAGGCAGGATTGCTTGAGCCGAGTGTTGGAGGCTGCAGTGAGCTATGATCGTGCCACTGCACTCCAGCCTAGGTGACAGAATGAGACCCTGTCTCTTAAAAAAAAAAAAATCAGTTGATCCCCCCAGGCATTGTGTTCCTGAATGCAATTAGGGAAAATCATCATATTACTAATGTAATAACAGTGTTTGTTTAAAATTTATTGTTACTCATTGAATCCTTATCTTCTAAAGGGGATACTTGGACCAGCTCCGTTTTATGGACGAGATGACTGACGCGTAGGGAGGTTAAACGAGATGCCCAGTGTTCCTGGCTGATAAGCATAGGGGCTGGGATTCAAACCTACCTGGGTCCATAGCCCTGACCTCCCTGTGCATATCAAGTCTCCTCTGGGAACAGGGGGCTTTAGGGGCACAACAGGGCATAGTGGAGACTGTGGCAAATGGTAAGTAGATCACGCCTTCCTCTGCCCACAGCCCTCCATGGCTCCCACCTTACTCAGGGTGAAAGCCCAAGTCCTCCTAAAAGCTCGCCAGGTCCTGCACAACTTGCCCTGTCATCTCCCTCCCCTGCCCTCCTCCCTCTCTCTCCTTTAACCTCTCTGCCCCAGCCACAGGGGCCTCCTCCATGGTAACTTCCAACGTGCCAGGACTTTTCCTCCCGCCTCGGGACATTTGCACTGGCTGTTCCCTCCACCTGGAACTCTTTCCCCCAATTCTTCCAAATATACTCAAACAGCACCTTCTCCATGAAGCCTTCTCTGGCCATCCTATTAAAAATTGCAACCGTACCGTCTCACGTACGGCATACTTTATGTATTTACTATATTTCTTGTCTGCGTCCCCCACTCCTATGCGGGCTCTTAAAAGTGAGGATTTTTGTCTGTTTTGTTCACTGCCACCTTTGCAAGCCCGCCAGGTTCCGTCTTATATGGCACCTGAGGCCCCACCCAATGCAGGCTCCGCCCCTGTGATGTAAACCCGCGACGACGACGCCACCGGAGCGACCCGAGCATGCGCACTTCCGCAACACAGCCAGGGCAGACACGCGCGACCCGGAAGGCCTTCCCGCCACACTCCAGCGCGGGCGTGAGAAGCGCCGATGGCGGAGGGAGCGTTGGAGGCCCCAGCAGAGAATGGTGGTGGTGGCGGCGGCGACTCAGGAGCCAGCGCGTCCGAACGGGGCGTTGCGCCCATTAAACCTCAGTGAGTCGCCTGGGCAGGAGGGAAGCTCCTGGGGCCTTCCCGGCACCCGTAGTGCGGCCCGAGTCGTGCATGCCGGGAGATTAGGTGGTGCCCCAGGGCGGGAAGCTTGCTGGCTCTTCATTCTGGGCCATTCCTCTGCCCGCAGGGTGGTCAGCGGCGGCCCCAAGATCCTGCATGTTGGGGGCTGTCAGATGCGCTAAGTGCACATGGTGGTGCAGGCGGGGTTTGAGGCGAGGCCCGCGGTGCATCCTGGGGGCTGTAGTCCGTGCGTATTTGCGAAAACGGCGCAAGCGCACCTCCAGCCGCAGCGGGCGGCGGGCGGGGCGGGGCGAATACTGCGGGGCATGCTGGGGCTTGCGGTGTTTCAAGGGCCGAGGCATGCTGGATTAGGTGGTGGCTTGGACCCGCTGCAAGGCATGCTGGGACTTGTAGTTTCCCCGAGCCAAACCTGATAACTGGTAGTTTAACGCAACACTGTGGGCAGTGGGGGCCAGGGACAAAGCAGCTATTCCCTGTGGCCTTGAAGTGCTCCTGAGCTGGGAGCTGGCCGTTTTAAGTAGTGAGAGCCCCACCAGCAGAAGTATTTAACTAGGGGCAAGTGTTCTCATCCCCCTTTCCCCAGTGTTCATTCATTCTGAGCTCAGAAAAGGGACTCCCTGGACAAGCTCTCCTTTCCTCTTCCTGTCCATTGGCAGATACCTTACCACCAAGGAGCAGTTTCACAAATTCCTAGAAGCCAAAGGGCAGGAGAAGCCTTGCCAGGAAACTGAAACAGGAGACCCCGGTGACAATGACGTGGCTGAGCCTGAGGCCAAGCGAATCCGCCTGGAGGATGGACAGACGCAGGACGGGCAGACAGACAGGGCAGCTGAGCACGGGGAGCCGCTGCCAGCTCAGAAGAGGGCCCGGGGCCAGAACAAGGGCCGGCCCCACATGAAGCCCACACACTACGACCAGAACAGGCTCTGCCCCTCCCTGATCCAGGTAAGTGTGGCCAGGGGGGTGTCCCTGCTGGGACAGGCAGAAGCAGGTGGTATTTTCTGCCATCCTGCAATTGTTAGAAAGTCCCAGGGTCTGAGCTTTCTGTGCTGCCATTCAGTCTTCCTCCTCGTGCTACTACGACATGAGGATTGTCACTGTTCTTGTAACGAAGACACCGGGGCACCGTGATGCTACCAACTTGCCCAGGGACACACAGCCAGGAGGGGCGATCCAGGGTTCGGACCCACGTTGCCCCAGTTTCTCCCCGTCCTCCCTCGTTCCCTCGCCGTTTCCCCGCAGGAGTCGGCAGCCAAGTGCTTCTTCGGTGACCGCTGCCGTTTTCTGCACGATGTGGGCCACTACCTGGAGACCAAGCCCGCCGACCTGGGCCCCCGCTGTGTGCTATTCGAGACCTTTGGCAGGTGCCCCTATGGTGTGACCTGCCGCTTCGCCAGGGCCCACCTGGGGCCCGAGGGCCAGAACCTGGTGCAGGAGGAGTTGGCGGCCCGCTGGGCCCAGCGCCCGCCCGTCCGCAACGGCCTGGACAAGGCCCTGCAGCAGCAGCTGCGGAAGCGCAAGATCCGCTTCGAGCGATCAGAGCAGATCCTGCGCCAGCTAAGCCAAGGCCCCCCGCCTGCTGCCGCTGTCCCTGAGGTCACAGCGGCTGAGGGGGCTCCAGGGCAGAACAGCTGTGAGGCCCAGGAGGCCCCTGCAGGCCCGGGCGCCGACACCCCTCCCCGCAGCCCCGTGCGGACCTGCGGACCCCTGACGGACGAGGACGTAGTCAGGCTGAGGCCCTGTGAGAAGAAGCGGGTGCGTGTTGCGGGCTCCCCGTTGGGGACGATGCTAGTAGCAGACCTGTCCGTTCGGCCGCATCAGTTGGGCACCAGCCACGTCCACGTTCCCGTTCTAGACTCCCGGGAGCCAGAGGCTGTGCCCTTGGGGATCTCTCCGCCAATGCCCCCCTCTGTGCTCTGCGCTGGGCCCCGTCCTCAAGGAGCCCAGTCTGGGGGGTCAGAAAGAGCTGGACACACACTTCAATCCCAGAGAATCAGGGCTGGGCAGATAGGAATAGTATGGAAGGCTTTCTGGAACAGGGGGCATTGGGACTGGGGTTTTGATGGTTGAGTAGAAGCTCCCCAGTGGAGAAGAATATAGGAAAAAAGAACATTGCTTATAAAAGGGTTGACTGGCGTGTGCAAAGGCCCAGAGATGGAAAGAAGCCAGGCTGGTCTGGGCAGGGCAGAGCATGTCCTAGATTGTGGGGAGAAGGGGGACCCCAGAGGCCTCAGAAGCTGTGTTGGAGGATCGAGCTTCGCTTGCATGTTTTTTCCCCTCCAGCTGGACATCGGTGGCAAACTATATCTGGCCCCCCTCACCACGGTAGGACCTGGGCAAGGCTGGTGGGGTGGGCTGGGTGGCAGTGTGGTCACTCGACAGCGCTCAGTGTCTGTCTCCACCCGCTGGGTCTTGGGGCTGGAGCGGGTGTCGGGGGTCCCTGGCTGCCGTGCCCTCACGTGTGTGTGCGTGTCCTGTTACCCCTAGTGCGGGAACCTGCCCTTCCGGCGGATCTGTAAGCGCTTCGGGGCGGACGTGACGTGTGGGGAGATGGCTGTCTGCACTAACCTCCTGCAGGGCCAGACGTCCGAGTGGGCACTGCTCAAACGCCACCAGTGTGAGGACATCTTCGGCGTCCAGGTCAGTGCCCGCCCCGAGGGGCCCTCGGTTGCCCTGTTTCAGAGCCAGGTTCAGGGTCTGCCTCGGTTGTTTCCGAGGGCCGATGGCCTTGGCCAGGGGCCGGTGCCTCGAAGACAGACATCAGCTCCTTCCAGGGCGGCCCAGGGACAGGAGCCAACTGGCTCAGGGCCCCCCAGGGGACAGTGAACGGCCTAACGGGACAGTGTGGACCTGCCCCTCACCCCCTGCCCTGCCCCCGCCACAGCTGGAGGGCGCCTTCCCCGACACCATGACCAAGTGCGCGGAGCTGCTGAACCGCACCGTCGAGGTGGACTTCGTGGACATCAACGTCGGCTGCCCCATCGACCTCGTGTACAAGAAGGTAGCAGCCGCTCGGCCCTGGAGCGCTAGAGCGAGCAGGGCTCGGGTGGGGCAGGTGGGGGCCTGGGACCCAGCACTGCCACCTCCTGTGCCTCGCGGACTCATGCCTCAGTTTCCCATCTGGGCAGTCAGGGCACTGAGCCAGCAGGTGACGTGGTGGGTGGTGGGTCAGGGGATTCGGCCACATGTGCGTGGCCCTGGGGTGCCCGCGCTTTCTCTGGGTCGCTGTCTTCAGCGTGGGAGGCCCGGGGACAGGGGCGCAGTGCGTCAGGCCCGGCCCAGCCACTCGTGTCTCCCAGGGCGGGGGCTGCGCCCTCATGAATCGCTCCGCCAAGTTCCAGCAGATCGTCCGCGGCATGAACCAGGTACGGCCGGACCAACGTCCCCACGTTCACCCCCAGCCGACTCTGGGCCCCGCCGACCGCCCCCTCCCGCCGTCCCACAGGTGCTGGACGTGCCACTGACCGTGAAGATCCGCACGGGCGTCCAGGAGCGCGTGAACCTGGCGCACCGCCTGCTGCCCGAGCTGTGGGACTGGGGCGCGGCCCTCGTCACGGTGGGTCTCGGGGCGCCGTGGGTGTCGGGGCCTCGTGGGCACCCCGAGTCTCTTCCTAACGGCCCCTCTCTTCCCATCCCTCCCTCTTCATCTCAATCTCTCCCTCCGTGTCCGTCTCCGTCTGCCTCCGTCTCTGTGTCTGTCTCTCAGCCTGTCCCTCCCCGTCTCTTTCTCTCTGCCCCTCTCTCCGCCTGCCTCCCTGCCTGGGGCGCCCCCCCAGCTCCACGGCCGCTCCCGGGAGCAGCGCTACACCAAGCTGGCCGACTGGCAGTACATCGCGCAGTGTGTGAAGGCAGCCGGCCCCATGCCCCTGTTCGGTGGGTGCCCTATGCCCTGCCACCCGAGGCCACCACTCCCTTCCCGGGACTCCTTCCCCCTGCCCTGCTGGGAACCGTTGGGTTAGCAAAGACTCCCGACGGGAGCCCCTGCATCCCGCCCGCCTGCGTGCGGCTTCCTGAGACCACAGTCTCTGTCCCCTCAGGAAACGGGGACATCTTGTCATACGAGGATGCCAACTGCGCCATGCAGACTGGCGTCGCTGGGATCATGATTGCCCGGTAAGTGTCCGGCGGGGTTGCAGAGAACCAGCTCGAGCTCGTGCACCGCAGCGGGTGCCCCAAACGCAACGTGCGCTCTCGCCCGCCCTGCCTGTGTCGTGCCGTTTGTCCCGGGGACGGGGAGAGGCAGAGAGAGGCAGAGAGAGGCGTTAGATGTCGCGGGATTGAGGCAGAGGGGACTGGAAATCTCGCAGCCGTGGGATCTGACGTTTGTGGGTAGAAGCTCCTGGGCTCGGACTGTCAAGTGACCGCAGCGGGAGGCTCAGGCCTGTGGCTCGGGCCAGGCTCTCGGCCGGGTCTGCTGACCGCCGCCCGCCCCATAGCGGCGCCCTGCTGAAGCCGTGGCTGTTCACGGAAATCAAAGAGCAGCGACACTGGGACATCTCGTCGTCCGAGCGCCTGGACATCCTGCGTGACTTCACGAACTACGGCCTAGAGCACTGGGGCTCCGACACGCAGGGCGTGGAGAGGACCCGGCGCTTCCTGCTCGAGTGGCTGTCGTTCCTGTGCAGGTGGGCGCCGCGCGGCCACGGTGGGCGGGGGGGCGTGTGGCTGGGCTGGCCCGACCGTGTCCCCGCCACTCACCTGCCCGCAGGTACGTGCCCGTGGGCCTGCTGGAGCGGCTCCCGCAGAGGATCAACGCGCGGCCGCCCTACTACCTGGGCCGCGACCACCTGGAGACGCTCATGGCCAGTCAGAAGGCCGCGGACTGGATCCGCATCAGGTGCCCGGGGCGGGGCCAGGGGCGGGGCCTGCTGTGCGGAGGCGGGGCCTGGCTGAGGCCTGACCCCACCCCCTGCCCTCCCTGCAGCGAGATGCTCCTGGGACCGGTGCCCCCCAACTTCGTCTTCCTGCCGAAGCACAAGGCCAACGCGTACAAGTAGCCGCGGGCACCCAGGGCCGGCGGGGGCCTTCCGAGGGGCCCCCCAGTGCACGGAGAAGACAATAAATTTTATTCTTTTAAAATCCAGGCCTTTCTGTGACACCAAGGCTGCCCCTTTCCGGCCCCTCCCTGGAGCTTGTCCTCCGCTCGCCGTGTCCCCTGGCTGTTCCTTCCTCTCCTTTTGCTCACGTATCCGCCAAGCCCGGGGTTGGGTTCTGCAGGTGCCCGGGGGCGGGAGGGTCTTGACCAGGATGAAGGCAGTGGGGTGTGTGGGCAGGGCGGCCTTGGCCCATGTAGGTGCAGATCAGGGCGGCCTGCTTGGAGGAGGTGGCCTTGAAGCTGCTAGCTGGGCGTTGCTGGAGGAGGCAGAAGGCAGGGGACCTGGCCCTGGGTTTGCCTGCCCTTGGTGACACCTGCTGTGGGCTCCCCATCCATTCCCTGGGCCACCCCCCCACCTGGAACCCTGACCAGTGGGCGGGCCGGGGCCTGGAACCCATCGCCCTGAGTAACAAGGCAAACAGAACCCTGGGGACTCAGAGCCTGTTCTCCTGGTGGGCCGCCTCTGCTCCCTGCCGCCTGCTGACCTCCAGCCGGGCCGGCTGCCGCCCACCTACCCATGCAGCACCCCAAACCCTTCTACGTACCTGCGGCTCCCCAAGAAGGCTTCCGGCCCCGGGGCCTGGAGAGCGCCAAGGGGCCAGGCAGCCAGCCCGCGGCCGCCTGCACCGAGCCACCTCCCGCCGTGGGTACGAGTTGGGGTGGGTGGGGTGCCCGGCGGGGTCAGGACCCAGGGCTCCCGCCCACCAGCCTCAGGGCCGCAGCCGCCCCCCATCCGGGCACCTTTGTCCACAGGCTCCTCTACCCTGTACCACCTCCCAAACCCGGAGAAAGAGGTGTTTCCGGCTCCCCCTGCAGGTACCGGCCTCCCCACCCTTGGAGAGGAGCTGGGAGTGGGTTAGCGTGGGGGGGACCCTCCTGCCCCTGCCGTGTCCCTCCGTGGGACCCCGAGGGCAAGGCCTGTGTCCCCTGCCGCCCAGACAGGCCCCAGGTGTGGGCCGCCCGGAGGTGCTGGGTGTGGCTCTCAGGCCCTGCCCGGCCTGCAGGGTTCCAGATGGCCCCCTGCGGGTGCTTCTTTGACCCTCGGATCTACCGGATTGAGTGGGCCACCACTGACTTTGGCCAGTCGTCCCTGTACAAGCTGGTGGCGGCGGCAGGCAGTGTGGGGCCCGCGGGGGTCCCGGCTGGGGGCCCGGCCTCACCGGGCAGCTACCTGCTGGAGCCCCAGCACTACCTCAAGGCTCCAGGGCCGCCCCCGCCGCCCCCGAACCCCCACTACCAGCCGGCGCCCGGCGGGGCCCAGTACCTCGTGCCCTACTTCCCGCCCGAGGGGCCCGGCCCAGAGGCTCTGGGCTTCGTGGGGGACGGGGGGCCGCCCGCCTTTGGGGAGCTGCCCCCGGCGCCCCCCAAGGAGAACAAGCCAGCCCCCGTGGTCATCGCGCTGCCCGCCGAGCCCGCGCTGCCGCCCAGCGCCTACGGCCACCTCAGGGGCAGCCTCGGCCAGTTCCCCGCGCCTGAGGCCACCTTCCCCGCCAAGGAGCTGCTGCACCCGCCCGGCCTTGGCGAGCCCAAGGCGGCTGAGGCCCAGGAGGCGGCCCCACCGAGGGCAGGCGAGGCCAAGGCCCCGGAGGCGGCCAGAGCCTTTGCGCTGCCCGACAAGGTGCTGCTGGAAGACGCCATGAAGCTCTTCGACTGCCTGCCGGGCGGCGCCGAGCCCGAGGGTGTCCCCCGCAAGGTCCCCGGGCCCGCCCTGCCGGACAGCCGCGGCGGCGGTGACGACTCCAGCGACATCCACTCGCTACACCTGCCCGACGAGCTGCTGTCCTTCGACTACAGCGTCCCCGAGATCCTGGACACCGTGTCCAACGTGGACTGCTTCTTCAACTTCCGGGCGCTGGATGACGAGCCGCCGCCCCGCCCGGGGCCCCCCGCGGTGGACGCCGCCACCCCCATCCCGCCCGGCAAGAGGAAGGCCGGCTCCTCGGCCACCAAGAAGGGCAGGCCGGGTGGGAAGGGCAAGCAGCCCGCGGGCCCCGCCAGCACCGTCCCCCCGGGGCCCAGGCAGGACCTGGGCGCTGCCCCCCATTAAAGCACGTTTGATCTCTCAGCACCGTGTGCGCTCGGGCCTCGTGGGTGGGGGCTGGACACGGACGCCTGTCCCCTTGCTCTGTCGTCCTGTGGGTGGGCGAGGCTGCACCCCAGGCCTCGCAGAGAGGCCTCTGGAGCCGAGCAGGGCCTCTGCAGCCTCATGGGGGGTGTTTTCGGAAGGAAAACCAAGGTCCCCGCATGAAGGGGACGCCCTGGCAAAGGAGGTGGAGGGGGCGAGGGGCTGGGGTCACTTTTCTGTGACATAAACACAGCCAGGGTCACAGCAGATGCCTGCCAAGGACTCCGGCAGGAACTTTCAAAAAACAAAAACCAAACCCATAAGGAAGGCAGGGAGACATGGGAATGGTCATGGACAGGGGACTTTGGGGGCTTAGATTAAGTGAACCAGAAAAAGAGAAGAGAATATGGCAGAAATGGCCCAACCCTGAGGACGGGCCTCACTCTGCTCCCCAAAGCCCGGCAGGAGAGAAATGCATCTGCCGCGCTCTGCGGGGGGTCAGGAGACAGAGTCCAGGGGACCTGCCTGGCCTGGGTGACCACGGGGCAGTGGCCTAGCAACACACCTGTCCAGGAAAGACTCACCTGGCCCTGATCCCCTTCCGCCCAGCGCACACAGGACCCTGGGTGGCCACATAAGGCAGGAAGGACAGAGGACAGGACAGGCCTCCGAGTGGCCTGGAGGGCGGGACACAGCCAGCTCCGCCGGAGAGACCCACATAACTAGCCACAGCTTTAGATGCGGCAGTGGAGGGTAGCAACGGAATTGAGACTGTATTGGGCAGTTCTAGGTGACGGTGGAATATGTGTATTTTTAATCTCCGAGTAATGGGAAGTGGGACTGCCCAAGTTTTTACTTAGAATGAGATGGGTGTCCCATGCGGCCTTGGATTGGGGACCCCGCCCCCCACGGAAAATTCACATAGGTAGTGTATATTACATGCAAGAACACATACCATCGATACATACATATACATACACATACGCTTGTATACATTGCATGCATATGTAAACATGTATCTAATATGCATGCATACTGTGCATCTCTCTCCACTTCTGCAGAAACGTGCAGACATTATCCACACTGAAAAGAGGCAGGTGGGGCTTTGACCTGGGGACTGTGTGGTTGGCACATCAAGGTGCCCTTGCAGGGCAGTTGCTCACCATCTCCAGAAAATCGCTAGCCCTGGGCAGACCCCTTCCTCCCGGGGACTGCAAAGCCCCGAGCGCGCCTGTGGTCCCAGCTATTTGGGAGGCTGAAGTGGGAGGATC
>NW_012147964.1:1265231-1267925 GCF_000956105.1 Propithecus coquereli
ATTAATTTCTTTCTAATTTTAGTAGAGACGGGGTCTAGCTCTTGCTCAGGCTGGTTTCGAACTCCTGAGCTCAAACGATCCGCCCGCCTCGGCCTCCCAGAGTGCTAGGATTACAGGCGTGAGCCACCGCGCCCGGCCGGCAGGTAACTATTTAACAACCGGCTCGCGAGGGCCGAGGCGGACGTGCGGTGCTTGCCGATCCCGTGGTGTGAACATTCCCACCGCGGCTGATTGCAACGTGAAATCCACTGGCTTGCAGAATTCCTGCCTATTTACGAGAGTCAGCTCCCGCCAGCCAGTTTGAGCCCCCTGTGGCCCACGGACATCAGCACCGCCTGGTTGTGGGGGGCGGGAGTTGGGGGAAACTCTGGTCCACAAGTCACAAGGGCAGGGACGCGGCCACTGGTCATCACTGGCCCCCAGCACCTGGCGCGGACTCTGCGGTAAGTATTTCTTTAACAAAGGAACAAATGTCCCCCCGGAACTGAGAGCATCACTCTTCTCCTGGGGACGGTCTGAGCTGTTGGGGGAACTTAGTCTTAGCCAGGACCTGCCCAGGTGGGGGGAGAAAAGCGTGTCCCCAGCACAGGTGTGACCTGCCCCCAGGGGTGACAGCCGTCCTCTGCTGTCGGGGAGGGACTGACCCCTCACCTGTAGTACGGATCCACGATGGACAGGAAGAAGACGTAGATGCCGTTCCTTTGGTCAAAAATGATCGAGTTCTGTGTCCTTCCACCCAAGATCTGGTACTGGACGTCTGGCCACTGCAAGGGGGTGATGTCTTCCGAGTCGTGGCAGCTCTTGTAGTTCTGGGGAGGGGGACAGAGCTGTGCCCACTGGCCCGGGGGGTGGGGAGGGGGCCCTGGCCCACCCTACTCCTCACAGGGCACCCGATGGGGGGAGCCCAGGACCAGGTGTGGGCAGCTTCGTGACCCTGCAGAGATGACTGGCTGCTCAGGCCCCACCTGTCCCGCCTACTTTCCCGGTCCCAGGCTGTGCAGGCTGGAGGCTCAGTCACTCTGCCGCCAGACTCAGCCAGGGTGTGAGACAGGTGCTGCCAACAGCATGGGGTATTTTTTTTTTTGAGACAATCTGGCTCTGTCGCCCAGGCTGGAGTGCAGTGGTGTCATCATAGCTCACTGCAGCCTCCAACTCCTGGCCTCAAACGATCCTCCCGCCTCAGCCTCCCAAGTAACTGGGACTACAGGCACACACCACCGTGCCTGGCTCACAATTAAAAAATTTTAAATCCTTTGGAAAAAAAATAAAAGCTGGGGCACATAAAGACCATGTGGTATAAAAAAGGAGGTGGAACTTAGGCTCGTGGCTCTTTTATGTGGGCGTAGCTATCTGTGCCTGATGGCTTTAAGCAGCTATATTCCGCCCAATAACTGTGCTGAAAATGCAGGCATGTGGCTGTCACCTGATGGAAAACCCTCATGTTCTACAAAGTCACCCACTCGCCAGGGCTGATGGGAAAAATACAAAAGTTGTGACAGTATAGTCTCTTAAATGCACACTCACATGCAACTGTGAACCAGACGGCCCATAAGAATTCGCACAATAGTACAGTGGGGCTGGGCGCAGTGGCTCACCCCTGTAACCCCAGCACTCTGGGAGGCCGAGGCGGGAGGATCACCTGAGGTCAGGAGTTCGAGACCAGCCTGAGCAAGAGCAAGACCCCTGTCTCCACTAAAAGTAGAAAAAATTAGCCGGGCGTGGTGGCACATGCCTGTAGTCCCAGCTACTCGGGAGGCTGAGGCAGGAGGATCGCTTGAGCCCAGGAGTTGGAGGCTGCAGTGAGCTGTGATGACGCCACTGCACTCCAGCCTGGGCGACTGAGCGAGGCTCTGTCTCCAAAAAAAAAATGCAAAAAGAGAAATGTTCACTGGGCAGAGCAGACCGGGAATGTCCGCGAGTCCCTTAGTACCGGGCATTTGGAGGGTGTCAGGCTTCTGCCCGTCATTGGCAAAGCCCCGTGAGGGTCTTGGGGACCACATTGCCCCATTGTTCGGTCCGTTGCGCATCCCCCGAAGGACTTTGGAGTCATACATTCCCGCCCTCGGCCCCATCGCCGTGCAGCGTCCTGTGCTCTCCCGTCCCCCCAGGGGGCTCCTGGTTCTTTGGGAAATAATCGAGGGGTCAGCGCTACCTCTCTGTCCCAGAAGGGCCCTCCTGTTTCCTGGATGATGGTGGTCCAGTTCTGCGGCTGGGACACGCACCGCGCCGCCTTGGCCGTCAGGGAGTAGGAGTAGGTGAACACCCCGCTCACCTCCCTCAGGACGTACTCGGCTTGGATCACCTCCTGGAAATGACCTTTTTTCCACCTAGGACACACGCACAGGGCATGGCGTCGGGGCTGGGGGGTGGGGGTGGGGCGACCACAGCCCCCCGGGCGTGTCGCAAAGCCATTCTGGGGCCGGGAGGCAGCGGAGAGCGAAGCAAAGGACCCCCTGGCCTCTGCCAGCTGAGGCCACAGTGTGCGGAGAGGTGGGGACAGAGGTGGGGACAGAGCCGGGTGGACGGGTCGGGGGTGGCAGCTGGCACTGGGTATTTTCCACCGGGTGGAAACCAAAGTTCTCTCTGAGAAGGGGTCAGATGAGCAGAGCTGGGGGAAAACCTATGTCATGCTTCGCAACCGAATAATGTCACAAATATTAACAAATAAGCTAACGAGCAGATAAAGCCCTTTGC
>NW_012147964.1:1267975-1268825 GCF_000956105.1 Propithecus coquereli
GACGCTGTAGTTTATTTGAAGACAACGCCTGGCCCCGGCTGACAGGCTCAGAGATCAACGCCGGCTTCCCAGGGAGGGAGGCGGTTTCCCCGGGGCTTCCTGTTCTACGCCGGTGCCAGCTTGGGGGACCTTGGCCAGTGGCACCTGCACAACCTTTTGCACCTCCAGCACAGCCTGGCCCCAAACCTCTGGATCCTGTGGCCCTTCTCGGTGTGCCGCAGCCTGGGGACCCTGTAGGCCAGCCACACGGACAGCAGGATGCTGGCCACCAGCGTCGCGATGGTGAGCCCCGGGGGCAGGATGGGCAGCGGGTAGGCCCCGTACACGTAGATGCTGAAGATGGTCTGCAGGTGACAGTAGCTGCGGGGTGGGCAGGAGAGGCCGTTGGGCCTGGCCTTGGGGGACCCCGCCAGTTGTCCCAGCAAAGGGGTTCAGACCCACGGGTGGGAGACCCCGGCCTGGCAGCAGTGACTAGGCACACCCAGTTCCCTTACACCCACATCAGCTTTGGTGGATTCTGAGTCTGCCGTCCTCTCTGTGTGTGTTGGCAGCTGTCACCAGGGTCCCAACGCCTCCCCCTGTGCTCAGTGTAAAGGTGGTGGCCGGGGCGAACTGAACCCCCGGGGGGCACGGCAGGTGCCAGAGGAGGTGAGCCTCACAGTCCCTCCCCTCTCTCCTCTGGACGTCCCCACCCCATTCGGTGCTGTGCCCCTGCGGCCATCCCAGAGCCGGTCCCCTAATCTGGGGCCATCAGGGAAGGCAGGGCCTCCAAGCGCTGTGGGTGGGGGGCTTTTATCCATCTGGAGGGGACAGGCGACGGCCGACAATGATTTCATGCAGGGGTGAGCAC
>NW_012147964.1:1280682-1282677 GCF_000956105.1 Propithecus coquereli
ACTGAAATGAGCGTGGACTGCAGAGGAGAGACAGAGACGTGGCCCCAGGTCAGTGGGGGCCGCTCAGAGCCCGGACACAGTGAACACCCACACGGGGAGAGGTCTGGCAGCTGTGCGGGGCCTGGATCCCAACGCGGTGACCCAGAGGGCTGGGACACGCGATAGCCACGGTGGGCCCCGTGGAGCGTAAGCCCTGAGAGCCCGCCCCGGCTGTGGGGCACTGCCGCTTTCCCTGCGTGGCTTTGCGGGGACCAGATGGAATCTCTAAGACCCCAGCACAATGCCTGGCGCCTGGAAGGCATGGGAGAAAAATGAATGAATGAATGAATGAATGGACTGGAATAAATAAAATGGGAAAAAAGAGACGGATTTGGGGTAAGCCCCGCCTGAGGGATGTGCTTCTCAAACTGGGGTTTGAGAAGTGGCACCCTCAGAGCTCTACAATAAAATCTAAAAGCCCCAGGACCAGGGGACTTTTGGCATTTGAAAATTTGGAAGCAGCTGGGATGTCCTCTGGCGGGTAAATGGATAAACAAACGGTGCTACATCCAGACAGAGCAATAGTATTTGCCTCTAAAAAGAAATGAGCTATTGCTAGGCATGGTCCCAGCTACTTGGGAGGCCAGGGTGGGAGGATGGCTTGAGCCCAGGAGTTTGAGACCAGCCTGGGCAACATAGCAAGATCCCATCACTAAAAAAAAAAAAAATTAAATAAAAGAAATGAGCTCTCAAGCTATGGAAAGACATGGATATTACTAAGTGAAAGAAGCCAATGTGGAAAGGCTACATACTATATGATTCCAGCTGTAGAACATTCTGGAAAAGGCAAAACTGTGGAGACAGTAAAACCATCAGGGGTTGGGGGAGGGAGGGAGCAGAGCACAGGGGATTTTTAGGGCAGTGAAACTTCTCTGTATGGTCCTATAATGGTGGGTTCATGTCATCGCACATTTGCCCAGACACGGAACGCACAGCACCAAGAGTGCGCCGTAATGTCGACTGTGGATTCTTGGGGACAATGACACAGCCATACAGGTTCACCGATTATAACAAATGCCCCGCTCTGTGGGGGACGCTGACAGTGGGGGGAGGCTTGCATGTGTGTCGGGGGAGTAGGGGGTATCTTAGGACTTTCTGCGCCTTCTGTTCAATTTTGGGGTGAACCTAAAACTGCTCTGCAAAATTAAGTTTCTTTCAAAGCAAAACAAAATGTTCTTCGTGACGATCATTTCTGTGTCTGCAGGTCTTACCGCACCTGATGAAAACCAACTCTGGTGCATCTGAACACAGCCACAACCGCCCTCTTCACCGCCCACCCGGGCCTCCAAGCAGCTGGTCATCATTCGCTGGGATTAGGGCCACCTGCTCTTTCTGGGCGTGCTGACGCTGGCCCGCCCTCCCCGGGCCCCATCTGAGTCGGGAGCGGAGGGCACCAGCCTGCGTTCAGTGATCCCCACCAGGGCCCCGTTCCTCTGCCCCTGTCCTCCCACCCTCTCCTGGAGCTCCCGGCACCCCGAAAGTCCTCTCTGCTGCGGGTGGTGGAGCTCGGAGGCTGAAGAGCAGGCTTTGGAGGACGCAGACCGTCTGGAAGAGCAACTGAAGCTCTCTCTGCCTCAGTGACTCCCTCTGCAAAATGGGGAGGATCGCAGCACCCACCTCCAGCGTTTGCAGCAATAGGTAAGTGAGCTCTTGCATGGAAAGAAGTGCCCAGAACGGTGCCTGGCGTGTGGTGAGCGCTGATGTCACGAGAGTGGCTGCTGGTCCCTTTACTGTTATTTCTTTTTTTTTTGAGACAGAGTCTCACTCTATTGCCCGGGCTAGAGTGCCGTGGCTTCAGCCTAGCTCACAGCAACCTCACACTCCTGGGCTCAAGCGATCCTACTGCCTCAGCCTCCAGAGTAGCTGGGACTATAGGCGTGCGCCACCATGCCCGGCTAATTTTTTCTAAGTATTTTTAGCTGTCTGATTAATTTCTTTCTATTTTTAGTAGAGACG
>NW_012147964.1:1282760-1283109 GCF_000956105.1 Propithecus coquereli
CACAGCAGGGACGGGGTGGGGGGGACCCCCTGGCTTACTTCTCGATGATGTAACTGTAGTTGTCCTGAAGGGTTACGGGGTCCAGGACGCCCTGGGAACAGGCTGAGATTTTGCTGCGAACAGGAGAACGCGGTGAGACACTGCCCGACCCCGCGAGGAACCAGACGGTCACGAATTGGACACGAAGTGGGGACAGCCCGCACTTGTCAAACGAGCAAAGAGTGAAGAGAGAGAGACCCCAGCGCTGGCAGGGGCGGGGGGGGGCGGGAAACAGCCCTGACGCATCACCACCGCGGCGGAGCTGCTCCGGCTTGTTTTCTTAATTTACTTCCTGAATTGCATTAAAATA
>NW_012147964.1:1295844-1297482 GCF_000956105.1 Propithecus coquereli
TCCTCCCAAGGGAGCCCCCGTGGACAGCCCGGGGCCCCCGCCTCTGTCCTGGCGACGACGTACCTGGACGTGAAGTTGGGGTCCGTCCTGCCCCAGTGCTGCTGCTGCTTCAAGTAAATGTCCTGTGGGACCGAGAGCAGAAGCCCCAACTGCAGCAGCGTCCCCTGGGGCATCCGCCAAATCAGGACGGTGGGAGAGACGGGGTGTCAGAGGGGGACGGTGCGGGGAGGAGCCCGGAAGCCATCCAGGCCCCCTTCGCTCTAATGCCACTGCCTGTGAAAGGCTTCTGGAAGCTCACAGAAAGGATGGCCCCGAAGTGGGGGCTCCTGTTCCCTTTCTGCATCTGCTCCGGGGACCCACGGTGAGGTGGGACATCATTTTCCCCTCCTATGGAGGTGTCCTGTGACCAGGGCTGATCAAAAGGGTTTGCTGTGACCGGCCCCCACCTGGTCACACCCCTGTCCTGTGGACACCGCCCGCTGCCTTCCTGGGCTCTGGAGTCGAGGCCTGAGCAGAGCCTGAGGGGTCTGCTTGTCCCCACGGATCCCCGAGATCCATGCTTGGCCAAGCCCCTGGCACGACTCAATCTTTTTTTTTTTTCTTTGAGCAACCACCCCTCCCTCCACAATGCTGATGCCTCAGTTTACCCAGCTAGCTCAGCTCTCTCGCCGTCCCCTGGGCTGGGGTCCCCATCACAGCGTCTGAGCCTTGCCTGTGTGACACCTCAATGATGTCACGTGTGTAGGTGATGGCTGCCCACCCGTCTCCCCCCTGGGCGGTAGGGGCAGGGGTTGCGTCCCCTCCGCCAAATTCCTCACACCTTACCCTGGTATGTGCAAGGGAGGGACAGAGGAAGGAGGGTCCCCACAAGGGCCACCCCTAAGGTGCTGTCAAGGCCGCCTCCCTTGATCTCGCCGCGCTGGGGTCTGGCGGGGGTGCGGCTCACCAGTCGGTACAGGATGGCCCCGTCCAGGGTGTTGCCCTTCTCTGACATGGAGGCCTGCAGCCCCAGGGAGTGCGGGTTGCTCACCATCACCTGGGGGCAGGGGAGGACAAGCATGTGCCTTACAGAGCCAGCGGGCACGACGGGGTGACACACACCCATGGGTGACCCCAGGACACCTTCAGAGGGAAACCTGAACTTGCGCTGCAAAATGCAGCTGCTGCTTCAGTCCCTTCTGTGGCCCCACCTCATCCACCCACACAGAGGCAGACAGAGAGAAGGGAGGCCTGGGTCAGAGCCTGAGCCCGGGAGTTTGAGACCAGACTGGGCAACATAGCAAGACCCTATTTCTACAAAACGTTTAAATATTAGTTGGGTGTGGTGGCGCACGCCTATAGTCCCAGCTACAGGCACCGCCCTGCCATGCCCAGACACACAGGGGCTGGTTGCGGAGAAAGACCCAGAGAGATAAATTCCACTGAGCTGAGGGTGCGGTGGGATGCCGGGTGTCGGAACCACCAGGAGACACACTCACCAGCGGGATCGGGGACGTGCCCAGCCCGGTTATGAGAGTTGCAGAAAACACCAGCTCACTGTGCATATCGATCGTGTGCATTTTGTCTATAAAGTCTCCATCTAGATATTCTATCTGGTTAGGAAGGCAAAATAAATAATATGTAAATAATAAAAAGAGT
>NW_012147964.1:1297532-1298547 GCF_000956105.1 Propithecus coquereli
GAACTCCTGAGCTCAAACAATCCGCCCGCCTCGGCCTCCCAGAGTGCTAGGATTACAGGCGTGAGCCACCACGCCCGGCCCTTCACTGTTATTTTTTAAGTGTACATCACCACTGTTTAGTTCCAGAACATTCCATCGCCCCAAAAGGAAGCCCCGTTCCCATTAGCAGTCACTCCCCATCCCCTCCCCCAGCCCCGGGTGACCACGAATCCACGTCCCGTCTCTGTGAATCTGCCTGTTCTGGATGTTTCATATAAATGGAGTCTCACACTGTGAGTCCTTCTGTGTCTGCCGTATCCCACTGAGCACGATGTCCTCAAGGTCCATCCACGCTGTGGCCTGTGTCAGAGCCTCGTTCCTTTTCATGGCCGAGTGATATTCCAGTGCGTGGATGGACCACATGTGTTTATCCATCCATCTGTTGGTGGACGCTTTTGTTTCTGCTTTTTGGCTATTGCGAATACTGCGGCTATGAACATTCATGTATGACTTTATGTGTGCAGGGGTGTTGTTTTCGATTCTCTCGGAGCATCTAAAAGTGCTGTTACCTGAGTCGGCCAGATGCATTTCCGGGGATGAGCAACAAGGAACAGGCACCTGCTCCGAGGACGGTCAGTCGTGCGGGGTTGCCCTTGGGGATGGTGATGGGGGAGGGGGCAGTGACCCCGGTGACGGAGATAGGATCGCCCCCACTGCCAGATCCTGAACAAGGGCTCAGCCAGCCCCTCAGGGCCTGCTTTTGTGACTCTTAAGGTTTGGGACCTACCAATGGCTTGATATCCACGCATGACATTTCCCTGTTGGCTATGTCCACAGTTAATGTAGATATGGTGGCTCGCCTTAGGCTGCAAGGCAATGGAAGCTTGTGTTACTAGAGACAGCACTGCAGTCAAAAGCATGGTGGAGTCATTCATGCACCCATCCATCCATCCATCCACCCACCCACTCATCCACTTATCCATCCATCCACCCACCTATCCATCCACCCACCCATCCATCCAGCCAGCCACCCTCC
>NW_012147964.1:1302561-1304188 GCF_000956105.1 Propithecus coquereli
CTCTTGCTCAGGCTGGTCTCAACCTCCTGAGCTCAAACGATCCGCCCGCCTCGACCTCCCAGAGTGCTAGGATTACAGGCGTGAGCCACCGCGCCCGGCACATGAAAGGATATTTCAATAAATGAATACCGTCAGCATTTAGCATAATTCTTCTTTTTTTCTCATTTCACTGACCCCCACGGGTCCAAAGGCCATTTGGAAACAGACATTCTAAAGTCTTTTTTTGTGATTTTTCTGCAGCCCTTCAGAGGGGACGTGACCCCATGGAGACTTGAAAATGCAGGTCATCTGAGCTCTTCCAAGCGCAGTGCAGGACTTATCTTTGATTGGGCGAATTCGGGAGCATTTGGAAAATGGCATAAAGTTGCTGGACAGAGCAGGCTCAGAAGCAGTGTTTCCGGTGCCTTTGACTCTGTGATTTGCCAGGAACTGGGGGAGACGGAGTCCAGAAGATGCTGGAAAAGACATTTTACTGTCTCTGCCCAGCAGCCAGTCCCCTTTCCTGACAGTATCCCTCCCAGGTGTCTTTGGGAATCCACTCCTTGCCTGTGCTTGTTCAGGTGGCCCAGTGGGACCACGCCTGCTCCTATCTCCAGGACTGGGCTCTGATGGGCCCACCCCCAGCCATGTGATTGGTCCAGAAATGGGCATGTCAGCCTCTCTGAGCCAGTGAGATGGGGGGATGTCGCTGGGACTTCTCTAGGCTTCCGCAGGGCTGATCATCATGGCTCTTATCTCTTTCTCAGGACGTGGAGGTGTAGGATGCCCAGGTTACAATGTTGGCTGAAGCTCACTGCCATCTTATGGGAGTCTGGAGCTTTCCAGAGAGGCATCTGGATGGAACTTCAGGAGGAAGTCCAGAACACCATGGGATGCAGGATAGAAAGATGGAGAGAAACTGGCTCTGTGGTGACATTATTTGAGGTACTTGATCAAGCCCTACCTGAAGGCTGATCCCCTTTGGACTTTTTGTCTGCAACAGCCTTTTGGGTCGAAGCCCATCTGGTCTGGATTTTCCATTACTTGTAAAACAATGAATCTAAATAGATACATACGGATCTCCTTCTTTCTATACTTTTTCCCTTCTTTAACCACTTAGCTTGGCAGTGTCAAGGCTGATCCCCATGGCTTGGTGGGCACTTTAGCCAGTCAAATCTCCCTCTCCGGAGACCCCTGCAGATAAGTTACCAGAGAACCCTAAAGGCGCACTTGCCCACATGGAAAGGGAAGGAGACAGAGTAATCATGTCACTTACTTTATATACTTCCGAACTGTTTGCATGTATATTTCTGTGGGTTTGTTGACTTCTTTGTCATGAGGAGCATGTATTAATAACAAAAGAAGAGTAATATATGTTTGTTTTTGAAAATAAGGACATGAAGTCGTTCAAGATGAGGATACCAATCTTTGGGGCTATGGTGGCTTGGACTGCTAAGTAGGAGTGCGAGATTTAATTGTTTATCTGAAATTCACATGGAACTTGGGCATCCTATATTTTATCTGGCGACCCCCTTTGGAGGTTTCTTGTGTGGTTGCTGGCTCCAGAGGCCCAACACTGGGTCTTTTGGGTTTGTCTTTTTTAAAAAGACTAACCCCGGCCGGGTGCAGTGGCTCACGCCTGTAATCC
>NW_012147964.1:1305098-1317035 GCF_000956105.1 Propithecus coquereli
TTGCCCCCTCTTCACCAAGAAATAATTTTTTACTTATTCACAAGTCATGGAGGGTTAGACAAGAGCTATGGAACCTCTCTCCAGAAAACACACTGGCCATCAGAATGTCAGGGTGAAGGATTCAAAGAGATGGTCATTAATATGTTAACAGTGAATACCTATGTCAGAGGCCAGCAAACCACGGCCTGTGGGCCAAATCGGGCCCATCGCCTGTTTTTATAATATTTAAATAAAGTTTTATTGGAACACAGCCATATCCATTTATTTAAACATAAATAACTCATAAATTACTCTGTGGCTGCTTCTGCAGAATTGAGTAGTTGAAACAGACATCACAAATTGGAAAATAGATGGTTTCCAAGGACGTGATTCTTGTGTTTGTGCCTCATACCCAGATAATCTATCCTAGTCCACTGTGAGGCAACTTTTGGGAATTCTAGGAGTTGTAGATCTAGCAAGAAAAACACTAAGTAGGAGTCCCTACACCTGAGGGACTGTTCGGGGTCAGCCGCTCAGGAGTGACGTCGCCTTGAGTGGGAAAGAAACTGGAGCCTCGGTTTTCTCACTTGTAAAAGGTGGCTATTATCTCCTCCACGGGGTTATTGTGAGGGTGGAGATGTAATTAGATGGGCGTGGTGTCCAAGATAACGTGAGATAACCCCAGTGTCACCCCTCGATATCTTTACGACCCCAAACAAATGACTTACTTAGGTCTCTGTGCCTCAGTTCTCCCATCTGTCAAATGGGGACTCTTAATATAACAATCTACTTCCTAAGACGACGGTCAAAGTTAAATGACATTACACATAGAAGGCACTTAGACGAGCATCTACCGTATTTTAAGTGCTCTGTAAGTTTTAGCTACGTCGTTTTTGTTATTTTACGAGCTAGCGTGATTTCTAGCCTTCAGAAAAAAAAGCGTCAGAAGTTCGAGAACGAGACCATTATTCCTTACCGACCGGGTAAATAACCCCACTTTGATTTTTACCTACTTTGATTATAGAGCTTGACAGGAGCCTCAGACTGCCGTAATACAAATGATCCTCCTTGGTTAAAACCGCCAGTTCGTTTTCATCTGGGAAAAACAAAACAAGACAAAACTCAAACCGATGGTCGTTTCCATGGACAAATAAAAAAAAATCATTCTTCATATTTTTATACCAAGTCTTGTTATGTTAAATAAGAAGGAAACCACCGGCCCAAGGCCGTGTCTGTTGGGTCCCTATGTGAAAGACTATTATACAACCTGACTTAGTATAGAAACAAACAAAAACCTAACTAAGAAGTATATTTTTTGTGATAGAAGTCAAGTCTCAGCCAATCACAGGCAGCCGACTGATCAGACCGTGTCCAAATACTGTCAATTCCTAGATGTGACCAGTTAAGCTCTTTCTGTATCTTACATCCATGTTCAGCCAATGAACGCTCACTGTCCGCACTGCAGACTGGAGTTCTCTGAACCTCTTTCAGTTTTGAGTGCTGCCCTATTCATGAATTGTCTTTTGCGCACATAAATTCTGCCAGATTGAATGTGTTTAAAGTTTTTAATAGTATTGAAAAGATTTATTTTATACCTGTGGTCTTTAGAAATATCACTGTTTATTTTCTGCCTCAGTTAGTCCTCAATTTCTCGTGCACTTGATTTTTCCCCCTGAATCAAAACAGCGATACTGCTATTTTCTGGTTATACTCATGGAGTTCATGTGGAAGTCAAATGATATGAAAAAGTATAAAGAGTTAAAGTTTTTAAATAAAATGACCCTACATTGGGCCAGCAAATGTGTTTTATAAAGGACTAGACGGTACATAGTTTCCAATTTGTGATGTCTGTTTCAACTACTCAACTCTGCGGAAGCAGCTGCAGACAGTGTTTAAACAAATGGATGTGGCTGTGTTCCAATAAAACTTTATTCAAATAACAACAAGTGGTGGGCCAGATTTGACCCATGGGCCATGGTTTGCTGACCTCTGACATAGATATTCACTGTTAACATATTAACAAGCGTCATTTCTGGCAGTTGTATATTTGTGAGATCATATTATGGAAACTCTTCGAGGTGCTTTATAACTTAATTTTTTTTTCTTTCCTTTCATTCTGTGACTGTGATTGGCTTATTGGTGTTCTGGTCCTCAGGTGAACTGTGATTTGACTACTGAGTCCTCCACTGGAAGACACTGAGATTGTTTCCGTCATTTTGCAGATACAAAGTTCCAACAGATACAGGTCACCACCAAAATTTTAGGAAAGGGAGTGGCAACGGCCAATGTATATTTTTATTCTTTTAAAAAAGACAGTCAACAAGTTTTCAGAAAAATGAGGCTTAAGCTGGACCTCGTACCTGATGTAGAAAAGTAGAGGTGTGTTTGCAGACCCAGGGCAGAACTATGTTGACTTAAGGTTTCTCAATCTTGGCACTATTGACACTTGGGGCTGGATGGTTCTTTGTGGCGGGGACTGTCCTTCACGTTGTAAGATGTCAAGCATTGTCTCTTGTCCCTACCTGTCTGATACCAGTAGTGTCCCCCAGTCATGCAGTGTGACAACCAAAAATGTCTTCAGACACCGCCGAGGGTCCCCAGGTTGAGGACCACTGGGTTAGGTGGAGAGAAGGGTCCCAAATGACAGTGGTGGCCTGTAGGATGGGACCTCAATGCCATCCTCTGCAGTGTGGACTTTATTCTTTAGAAAATTAAGAACCCGTTAGAGATTCTAGGATGGGAAGTGGTGTGTACTCACCGGTTTAAAAAAAAAAAGTAAGGAGAGACAGAAAACCCACAGGATGGGAGGAAATATTTGCAAATCATGTTTCCGATAAGAGACTTGTATCTGGAACGTATAAAGAGATCTGACTTCTCAATAAAGGTGTCACAAAACACAAAGGAAGAAAGCGACTGATCTGGTTAACCTGGGCTTGGCAGAGGAAGACACTGCCACCTGAAAGAGCAATTTGGAAACCTCTAGTAAGCGAGGAAAGACAATGAGCATGGGTTGTTCACGATCAAATTTCCCTTTTTCATAAGGACATTAGTTGTATTGGATCAGGGCCCACACCCTCTCAAACTCATTGTAACTCGATTACCTCTGTAATCAAACAAGAACTAGTTCATGACTGCTCAGAGGGAGGGAGGAAGAGAGGAAGTAAGGAAGGAAGGGAGGGAGGGAGGGAGACGGATAACCCATGTCATCATTAAAAGGCACGAGCTTTATGCCCTGGGCCCTTCTTAAACACGTAACAATCAGGTTTTGTTTTTGCATTTTGGCTGGGTTGGATCTGGTAGGTCAGCGGTTAATTAGCCAGGTGTGGCTATTTCTAGAAAGCTACGGGGGCGGGTTGTGCACGCACTGAAAGCGACGGTGTGGATGGTGACGTTGGCTTGCAAGAGGGAACGGTACAAGATCTGCTCTCCTCTCTTCACTGGGATGGAGTCGATGAGCTGACCTAGGAGACAACAGGGCAGACGTGTGACGGCCACATCTCACGACAGCGGGTCCCAACCGCCGAGACCCCGGCCCACCCCGCCTGCCACTGGTTCCTTGTTTTTCTTGCAACTCTTGAGCGGTTCCCTCTTAAAAGGTTAAAAAAAAAATCAAGGAAAATACAGGGCAGAGATGCAATTTCGTAAAACGCGACGAGAATATGCTCAGGTTTAAGAAATATGCGAGTCCTGTTACTTTCCTTGGGAAGATAGCTCTGGGAAATGGCCATTGAGTGTATGAGAGAGATGCTGTTTTTGTCGACTTGACCATGGGCTTGACCGTGACTGAATGCCTTTATTCATTCATTTATTCAGTTATTCATTTATTGAGACAGGGTCTCGCTCTGTCGCCCAGGCTGGAGTGCGGTGGTGTCATCATAGCTCATTCCTGCCTCAAATTTCTGGCCTCAAGCGATCCTCCTACCTCAGCCTCCCAGAGTGCTGGGACTACAGGCATGAGCCCCTGTGCCTGGCCAGGATGCCTTTTAATATGGGTAACAAATATAAGAAATGAAACAAAGCTTTCTTTTTGTAATGGACCCCTAAAATGGGTGGGCCAACCCTGAGCCCTTTTCTTCCAGTAAGGGGCAACAACCATGTCCCCAGACTGTTCTGCCCCTTAGGAAATGGCTGGGTGGCCCGGCTGGCTCAGGGCGCCTAGCACTGGGGGCTGAGTGGGCTGGGATGGCAGGTGCTGTTCTGGCCACACCTGTGCCCAGGGCTCCCTGACACCATGCTCCTGCCTAGAGAGCTGCTTTTTAAAATTATATTTTATTTTATTTTTTGAGACAGAGTCTCGCTCTGTTGCTCTGAGTAGAGTGCCATGGCATCATCGTAGCTCACTGCAACCTCCAACTCCTGGGCTCAAGTGATCCTCCTGCCTCAGCCTCCCGAGTAGCTGGGACTATAGGCAAGTGCCACCACCACGCCCAGCTAATTTTCCTGTTTTTAGTAGCGATGGGGTCTCGCTCTTGCTCAGGCTGATCTCCAACTCCTGAGCTCAAGTGATCCTCCCGCCTCGGCCTCCCAGAGTGCTGGGATTCCAGGCGTGAGCCGCCGCGCCCGGCCCAGAGAGCTGCTTTTTGTTCCACTCTTTACACCCTCCGTCAAGGTGAGGGTATCACAGTGGCAGATACCCTGCCAAAGCCAGCTGAGGGGCCATGTCCTGATTTTTCTTCCCCAGGGGAGGTTTACTCATTTGGGACGCTGAGAGCCTCCGTCCTAGATGCTCGGCATTCACGTGGGGGGCCCTGACCCATCCCACGGGGCTTCAGGTTCCTGGACCAAAGATCTGGACCCTCTGCCCTGGGAGTCTGGTGGATTTCAGGACCTGTCTGTCTGCGTGGCCCTAAACATCCTGCAACACAGGAAGTGGGGAAGATGTGATGAGGTCAGCAAAGTGAGGGGCCCACTCAAGTCACGAGAGAGAAAAACTAAAGGTATAGTCAAGGGTGTCCAGGCTGTCCCCTCCCCATCTGGTGGAGGCCACCCCGCCCTGGGCCTCTTCGCTCACCTGAGTTGTGGGAATACAACAGGCTCTTCTCAGACCAAAGGATCAGAAGGCCTCTGTGGCCTGGGATGACGAGGACGTCAAGTGTCTCGTGGTAGTCAAAGGCCAGCCCTAGGCTCCGGTTGAGGGGGTGTTGTGAGTACTTGAACGTGCCCTGGAAGGAAAGGACAGCCTAACCCGCCAGTCGGTGCCTCCGTGGCAACAGCACGCTGCGGACCAACGCGGTTCACCGTTCGCACTTTCTCCAAACCTGGTTACTCGGTCCAGGGTTCTCAATGTGGGGCCATCCTGCCTCCCAGGGGAGACCAGGCGGTGTCTGGAGACGTTTGTGGCTGTCACAAGGAGGGGGTGCCCCTGGCATGGAGTGGGTGGAGGCCAGGGACGCTGCGCAGCACCCGCAGCGGCCAGCACGGCCCCCTGGCAACGTCCTTTATACTTGCGCCTGCCGCGGGGACCATCGTACGGCAATTGCCGTTTTGTCGTGTAAGTCTCTCTTAACAGAACGGGCACTTCCTGATAGGGGGTCTCCCCAGGACTTCAGAGCTGGGCACCCCGTTTCACAATTCTTGCACTACCTGGGTACTGACTATACCTAATCTTTTTTGGACTTAAGATTTTTTTCCTTCAACTTCAGTTTACATGGATTGAATCGTCTTCTCAACTTACGTCTTATCCTAAATGATATCTGTGAAATCACAGGTTCTATGGACTAATTTTTTGGATACTCATTAAAAGATTTGTTAAAAAATGTTTGACATGAGGGATTTAAACTGATCTTGTATGCCGTCAGTGATATATGCACCAGATTTGTATTTTATCCACAGGGCTGAGCAACTAGTAGACACCACATAAATGATGCTCAATGCATGACTGATGGACAGATGAATGGGATGGGTGGGTGGATGGAGGGACAAATGGGTGAGCTGATGAATGAGTAGTTAGGTGGATGGATACATAGATGGATAGGTGAATGAAAAGCTAGATGGATTTTAGATATGAAAAGCTAAGTGAGTGAGTTTTAACAAAAACCTAGCCTTGAGACTGGGTGACGTGGCTGTAATCCCAACACTTTGGGAGGCCAAGGCAGGAGGATCCCTTGAGGCCAGGAGATCAAGACCAGCCTGGGCAACAAAGTGAGACTCTGCCTCAAAAAAAAAATTTTTTTTTAATTAAAAAAAAATCCTATTTTTGGGCAAAGGTCATGTAAGGAGTTCATCCCATTGCAAAGTCACTTACCTTCTGTCTGTCGATGATAAGCAGCCCGATCTGGGTCAGGCTATAAAGATGGAAGATTCCACCCAAAGACCCGAATAATTCTGCCTATGAAACAAATAGAAAATTCTGCCTATGAACCAATCTTATAAATGTGTGCTTAACTGTAAATTTAACTCCGGATTATCTGATAAGCTAAAATAAAGGAAAGTCCTTTTTTTTTTTTTTTAAATAAAATCCCCTCTGTGGAAATATAGCAGTTAGGGTAGAAATTTGAATGACTGAATTTATTTTGGGTGTTTGGAGGAAGTGCCATGACCCAGGCTACTAGAAGCCTGCCTGGATCTTTCACTGCTGCCTGGATTTTTCATTCCCGCTTGCTGGGTAGGTGGCCGAGTGTCCGGGGGTTGGGCTGGTGGATGCTGGTGACCACGACCTTTTGGAAGTATAAACTCCTACCTGGACGTCAACCCCAGGATGTCACCTCGTCCTTTAAAATCCAAAAGAAAATTGGCCCGAGGCCCCATCCCAAAGAGTGGGAACCTCGTGCAGTCTCGCCGGCGGGGACTGTGGTCACAGCCACAGAAACCTGCTTGCGCCCAGTGAAATTAACGAGAGGCAGCGACGGGACTTGGTGATCGTTTGCGTGTTGGGGGAGCCTTGGGGAGAGCCAGGAATGACCGCTAGACATCTGGTGACCAAGCCGGGTGACAGGGACATCCAGTCCCACACGCTTCCCATTGGGGCCAGGGGACACTCGAGAAGGTGGACTTCATGAAGAGGGAGAAAGAGGAGCACCGAGGCCAGAGGCAAGGGGTGGGGTTAACAGTGAAGACGGGGCAGATGTTAGCTCTAGAAAAGAAGAGATTTTTCTCACCTAGGGACAGTGAGACAGACTGCCACAGCAGCTCTCTTACATGACATATGTGAGAAAGAGAAGGAAAGAGAGAGAGACAGGGAGAGAGAGAGAGAGATCTTATTTAAGCCCCTGTCATCTGGGGGCTTTTCTGTCATATCCAGCCAACACAGGTGTCTAGACATCGCGGTAGCCTGCCCGTCACCTCCCTGCCAGCCACCCCAGCTCCTTCCCAGTTGGCAGAATCCCCAGGAGGGTCTTGATCTCAGGGAATGAATCAGACTCGGTGATCTCAGCCCCCTTGCCACTGCCTGGGATCGGGTGATCTGTGATACAGCTTTGGCTAACAAGATGGAAGGGCCAGTTTTCTGGAAAATTCTTCTCGGATGAAGTCTGTGACTGAGACATAGGAATCCAGGACAACAATAAACATAATTGTCAGCAACAACAGTGGTTGCTGCTCTCGTCCTGGCTTTGGGACCCCTGAGCCCAAGTATTCCCTGAGTTGACCTTGACCTGCCTTTCCTTTTTTTTTTTTTTTTTTTTTTAAAGAGATGGGCTCTTGCTCTGTCACCCAGGCTGGAGTGCAGTGGCACAATCATAGCTCACTGCAGCCTCAAACTCCTGGGCTCAAGCGATCCTCCTTTCTCAGCCTCCTGAGTAGCTGGGACCACAGGCGTGCACCACCATGCCTGGCTAATTTTTGTATTTTTTTTTTTTTTAAGAGACAGGGTCTCACTATGTTGTTCAGGCTGGTGTCGAACTCCTGGGCTCAAGCGATCCTCCCGCCTTGGCCTCCCAAAGTGCTGGGATCACGGGCGTGAGCCACCACGCCTGGCCAAATTTCCGTTCTTAATAAATTGCCCAGTCTCAGGTATTTTGTTATAGCAGCACAAGCGGACTAAGACAGTTACGTTCTGAGGTTCTGGGTGGACATCCATTTTTAGGGGACACAAGTGACCCGCTCCAGCTCTCTCCTCTGTGTAATGGCCATGCTGATGGCACCTGTGGGTACTAATACTTAGGCGTGTGTGTGGCTATGTGTCATAAGTTAACGTGCCCCCTTTAGTGGGCACCAGCTTTTAATAAGCATTCCTTACACGGTGTCAGGATTTTACCTGAACTAAACCTTAAACGGATAAAACCTCTGTCCACCCACGGACAGCTAATTATTACAATCACATGACACATATATTTTTATTTTTACTTTCTTACCGAATTTCACATACCTGTCCTACATAGGTATACTCCTTAAATCTGCGTCCCCCAGTGTTTGACTTATATATATGGGCCTGAGGTACCGGCTCTCCACGCAAATATGCGAAAATCGTATTACTCATATCCTGGAACACACGCACACACAAAATAATTTTTTTAAAAGGAGAAAGATGCCAGTAATTACACTCCTGGGCATTTATCTCGGAGAAATGAAAACATACATCCACACAAAAACTTGTATAGGAGCTTTGTTTCTTATAGCTCAAATCAAATCTGGAAATAACCAAACAGTAGTATATCCATACCATAGAATATGTTATATCCATACCATAAAATATTACTCGGCAATATATATGTATTTTCTTTCTTTTTCTTAGAGACAGGGTCTCGCTCTTGCTCAGGCTGGTCTCGAACTCCTGGGCTCAAGCGATCCTCCTTTCTCAGCCTACTGAGTAGCTGGGACCATAGGTGTGCACTACTATGCCTGGCTAATTTTCTTTCTTTTCTTTCCTTTCCTTTTTTTCTTTTTTCTTTTCTCTTTCCTTCCTTCCTTTTCTCTCTCTCTTTCTTTCTTTTCCTTTCTTTCCTTCCTTTTCTTTCTTCCTTTCTTTCCTTCCTTCCTTTTCTTCCTTTCTTTCCTTCCTTCCTCCTCTCCTCTCCTCTTCTTTCTTTCTGACACAGAGTCTCGCTATGTTGCCCAGGCTTGCCTCAAACTCCCAGCCTCACCCAGCCTATATAGCATTCTTGAAAATATAAAATTATAAAGGCGGAGCCAGGCGCGGTGGCTCACACCTGTAATCCCATCCTTTGGGAGGATCACTTGAGCTCAACAGTTGGAGACCAGCCTCAGCAGCATAGCGAGACTCCATCTCTACAAACAATAGACAAATGAGCCAGGTGTGGTGGCACCAGTAGTCCCAGCTACTCCAGGCTGAGGCCGGAGGATCACGTGAGCCCAGGATTTTGAGGTTGCGGTGAGCTATGATCATGCCACTGACCTCACGCGTGGGCGACAAAATAAGACTCTGCCTCTAAAAAAAGAAACGAAAAGAAAAATTCTAGAGATGGAGAACAGAGTGACTGATTAGGGACAGGGTCGCGGCAGGGAAGTTGGGTGTGGCTGTGAAGGAACAGCATGAGGAACAGCTCCGTGCAGATGGAATAGTTCGGTATCTTGATGGCAATTGTGGTTACGGCATAAAATGACGAGGAACTGGAAACGCACATTCTATGTATGTCAGCTCCCTGGTTTTGCTGTTGTACTACAGTTATGGAAGATACCGCTCCTGGGGGGACCTCAGTGGAGGGCACATGGGACTCTAGTATTTTCGCAACTTCCTGCAGAATCTATAATTATTTCGAAATAACAAGTTAAACAAAAAAAGACAATACAATTGACCTCGAGCAACATGGGTTTAAACTACCTGCGTCCTCTTGGTAAGGCTTCCAGGCTGTAGTAGGCTATAAGCAGTTAAGTTTTGGGGGAGTCAAAAGTTATATGCAGACTTTTTTACTGTACAGGGGTTGGTGCCCCTAAGCCCTGCGTTGTTCGAGGGTCACGGACAGATGGGAACATTCATGGTGTGTCTTCCGGTTGATCTGAAAATACCTCTGAAACCCCTTCCATCCCCCAGGCCTTCTTCTGAGCCCCGGAGAAATAACACTGCCCGCGTCCATCATGATCCCAATCGCAGGGGTTCTACTATCCTTACTTCTACTCATAATGTCTGCGTTCAGAGTAAAAAACCAAAAAAAAAGTGAAAGAGTAAAAAGTCAACTTACCACACAAAAGACATTTTCAAGGAAACAACAATGATCACCAGAAATGTGAGAAACAGGGTGTTGTATACCTGGAATTGGAAAAGAGAATTTTAAAATATATATGCGCTCCCTGAAGTGCAGAGAGAAAAGTTTAGAGTGGGATTTTCTCAACCTCAATGCTATTTTTTTTTTTTTAAGAGACAGGGTCTTGCTCTTGCTCAGGCTGGTCTTGAACTCCTGACCTCAAGGGATCCTCCCGCCTCGGCCTCCCAGAGTGCTGGGATTACAGGCGTGAGCCACGATGCCCGGCCAACCTCAACACTATTGACAATTGGGAGTAGATCTTTCTCAGTTGTGGGAACTTTCCTCCGCTGTGCTCTACAGCACACTTTGCTCTACTCACTGAATTGATGCCAGCACCCTCTTCCTGTCCTCACCACCAAAAATGTCTCCAGACAGTGCCACGTGGCCTCTGGTGATTCACACCTTGATTCTATTCCAAAAGCAAAAGCTTCGACCCCAAAGAAGATATACAAATGGCCAAAAAGCACACGAAAAGATGCTCAGCATCACTAATCACTGGGGACATGCCAGTCCAAACCACCGGGAGGTGGCCCCTCACACCCACTAGGATGGCCACTACCGAAGAAAAGAAAACCACAAGTGTTGGTGAGGATGTGGAGAAATCGGAGCCCTTGTGCGCCGTTGGGGGGGATGAAAGATGGCGCAGCTGCCATGGAAAACGCTATGATGGTTCCTTAAAATACTGGAAATAGAATGACTATCCGATGCCGCGATTCTGATTCTGCGGATATATCCAAAAGAATCGAGAGCAGCGACTCAGGAGATACTTGTGCACCTGTGTTCACAGCAGCACGGTTCACGGTAGCAGAGGTGGAAGCAACCCAAGTGTTCATCCACAGATGAAAAGAACACAGCGTGGCCCACGCACACGGTGGCGTGTGGTTCAGCCTTACAAAGGGAATTCTGACACGTGCTACACCGTGGGTGAACCTTGAGGACACCATACCCAGTGAAAGAAGCCAGTTACGAAAGACTGAATGGTTCCTCCCATAGGGGGTCCCTAGAGTCGTCAGAGCCACAGAGACAGGAAGTAGGATGGTGGGTGCCAGGGGCTGGGGAGGCGGTGGGGAGTGTTTCATGGGGAGCCCTGCACTGGTGGCTTCCTCACCGTAATGAGTACCTGTTCTCTCTCCCTTCGTCCCTTTCTCAGGAAAGAGAAGAGCCTCTTCTTTTCTGGAGCTAACATCTGCCCCGTCTTCACTCTGAACCCCACCCCCTGCCTCTGGCCTCGGTTCTCCTCTTTCTCCCTCTTCATGAAGTCCACCTGCTCCAGTGTCCCCTGGCCCCAATGGGAAGCGTGTGGGATTGGACGTCCCCGTCACCCGGCTTGGTCACCAGATGTCTAGCGGTCATTCCTGGCTCTCCCCAAGGCTCCCCCAACATGCAAACGATCACCAAGTCCCGTCGCTGCCTCTCGTTAATTTCACTGGGCGCAAGCAGGTTTCTGTGGCTGTGACCACAGTCCCCGCCAGCGACACTGCATGAGGTTCCCACTCTTTGGGATGGGGCCTCAGGCCAATTTTCTTTTGGATTTTAAAGGATGAGGTGACATCCTGGGGTTGACATCCAGGTAGAAGTATCATTCATACTCCCCCAATTAATAACCTCTCCTCTGATGTTGGCCAAATTCAAACAAAACACAAAATATACATACCAATAGGCACCTTCCAGGAAGAATCTTTATAATTATAAATATAGACTTTCCGATTCACTACTAACAGCAACGTTGAACCAACAAAATGGGCTGATGTCACTGTTGGCACGCCAACCTAAAAGTAATGATACGTATGCTATCGATAACCGCATCTTTTCGAACGTG
>NW_012147964.1:1318555-1359400 GCF_000956105.1 Propithecus coquereli
TCTGTTGCCCGGACTGGAGTGCAGTGGCATCGTCATAGTTCACTGCAGCCTCAAACTTCTGGGCTCGAGTGATCCTCCTGCCTCAGCCTCCTGAGGAGGTGGGACTGCAGATGCATGCGCCATCACACCTGGCTAATTTTTCTATTTTTTAATAGAGACGGGTTCTTGCTCTTGCACAGGCTAATCTTATAGTCCTGGCCTCAAGCGATCCTCCTGCCTCAGCCTCCCAGCATGCTAGGATTACCGGTATGAGCCACTGCACCCAGCCTGGTATTTGACTTCTTGAAGGAATGTTTAAAAGTGTGACCACATCAAGTATAAAATTATATAAAAAGTACATTAAGTGCCAGGATGACCTTCAGTTGCATAATTTATATGGCTTTTTTTTTATTTCAGCATATTATGGGGGTACAGATGTTTAGGTTATGTATGTTGCCCCTGCCCCCCCCATTTATATGGCTTTAATCCCCACTAAAGTAAGCAATTTTTTTGTTTTGTTTTGTTTTTTAAGAGACAAGGTCTCACTCTGCTGCCCAGGCTGGAATGCAGTGGCATCATCATAGCTCACTGCAGCCTCCAACTCCTGGTTTCCTACTTCTCTCTCTCTTCTTCTACCCGATGTGTAGAATCAATATTCCCCAGAGCCTCTTGTCGCTGAACACGTGATCCCTGGGTGACTGTGAACACGACCACAGCCATGTCCCCCAAACACCAGATCACGAGCCACGATCCTCCATCCTTTCCACCAAATCCTCCCACATGGTCAACCCAGGAACTGGAGGGCCACCTTGAACTGCCTGCTCGCTTTCATTCTCCACACCCTGTGTGTCGTGTCCACACGTCCTGCTGAATCCGCCTCCGCCTCCTCCTCCTCTGTGTCATCCTCCCTTCTGTTCAGGCTGTATCACATTTACTTTGTTTTGTTGGCCTGGGCTGTTGTAAATTCTATTAGTCCCCCGCCTCCGTCTCTTCCCTAGTCTGGGCCCCTCGGCAATGCTGCTAGATTGGTGTCTTAAATACGAACATGAATCATGCAGCCCCAAATCCTCCACTGCCTTCAGGATGAGGGTAAACATCTTGGCATGGTGTATATATCTGGTTTTCTAGGCTGGTACCCCGACCACCTCAGGTGCATGCTGAGTATGGCATTGCCATTCCTTTGAATGCTCTGCTCTAAGCCCATATACTTTTGGCTGCCCCCCGCCAACCCCATTAAACTCCTATTCAACCTTCAAAACCCAGCGGACTCCTATTCATCCTTCAAAACCCAGCAGACTCCTATTCATCCTTCAAAACTCAGCAGGCTCCTATTCATCCTTCAAAACCCAGTTTTGGCATCAACTCCCCAGTGGGAGCTTCCTAAGCATCTTCTCCTCCAGTGCTGCCCCAAGAGCACTTATATCAAGCATCTGTGAGTGGTGGTACCACACCATACCGTGGTCGTTTTACTTACCTGCCAATCTCTTTGTCTCTCTTCCTCTGAACCCAGCCCCTGGCTATGGACTCCCTGCAGGCTAGCAACTAGCAACAGAGGGCAGAGCCATCTTCTCTAGTGCTTGCTGAATGAATGAATGAAGGCAAAGCTAAAGTTTTAATAAAAAGGAAGGTCACGGAGGCCGGGCGCGGTGGCTTACGCCTGTAATCCTAGCACTCTGGGAGGCCGAGGCGGGCGGATCACTCAAGGTCAGGAGTTCGAGATCAGCCTGAGCAAGAGCAAGACCCCGTCTCTACTAAAAAATAGAAATGATCTGGACAACTAAAAATATATATAGAAAAAATTAGCCGGGCATGGTGGCGCATGCCTGTAGTCCCAGCTACTCGGGAGGCTGAGGCAGGAGGATGCTTGAGCCCAGGAGTTTGAGGTTGCTGTGAGCTAGGCTGACGCCATGGCACTCACTCTAGCCCGGGCAACAAAGTGAGACTCTGTCTCAAAAAAAAAAAAAAAAAAAAAAAAAAAGGAAGGTCACGGTACATAAAGCGGCGGCTCACCCAAGATATACAGCTACATTTTTCTGGCAAGGATGTTTAATCACGCGTGTTGTCGTTGATGGGAAATACAGGACGTCCTAGAGAGAGAATCACAAAATCTTAAGAATATCAATAACAGTAAACAGCGGACAAAAACAACTTCCTAATATGCGACATTACAAATGTAAAAGGCAAAATCTGGATTAGGCATGTGGATTGTATCAATGATATTTTCCTGTTTTGGTACGGTACATTTTGGTACGGTACAATAGTCGTGACAGATGCGGCCACTGGGAGAATGGGAAAAGGGTCCCTAGCACCTCCCTTTATTATTCTTGCAACTTACTGTGAATCTACAATTATGTCCAAAAGCATTTTTAAAAATTCACCGGGGAAATTACTCATATCCTATCTCATTCCTAGACATGTTATACGGCCTATTTTCAGATGATCAGCTATGGGAAAGAGAGGCCAGTGAATGAAAACTTAATGCTAACATGTGAGAAACCGGTCACTTGAAGATTTAGTGGCTGATACAACTTCTGAAAGTATGCAGCTTTGTCAACAGGGAGCACATTTGAACTGACAGATTTCTTTTTTTGGGGGGAGTGGTTAAGCTTAGGGGTAGGGTGTTAAGGTTAGAGTTAGGGTTTGGGTTTAGGGTTGGGGCTTAGAGTTAGAGTTGGGGGGTTAGGTGCAGGGTGTTAGGGTTAGGGTTGGGTTCGTGTTTTCTGGAATATTTTGTTCTTCGTGCATTTTAAGTACATATTGGGTAAAATGACGTTTCCTGCCGCACGATGTTAGGTAAACAAAGCCACAGGCTTTGTCCTCTGTTACTCTGTATTTGAGAACCAGAGAGAGGAATAGACAGATCATTGGGTAAAACTTCAGATAATCTGAGTTCTAAACCCACTTGTACCTCTTGGCTTTGTTCAGATAACTCGATCTCTCTTAACTTTAGTGAAATGGGAAAGATTAATCCCTACTTCAAAGGGCAGTGGGTTTAAGGATTGGATAAAGTAATGTTTTTTTTTGTTTTGTTTTGTTTTTTACTGAGATAGGGTCTCCCTCTGTCGCCCAGGCTGGAGTGCAGTGGTATCGTCATAGCTCACTGCAGCCTCCAACTCCTGGGCTCAAGTGATCCTCCTGCCTTAGCCTCCCGAGTAGCTGGGACTACAGGCGCGTGCCACCACACCCAGCTAATTTTTCTGTTTTCTGTAGAGACAGGGTCTCGCTCTTGCTCAGGCTGGGGGTAATGTTCCTAAATGCCTGGCAACACTGGCACCCAAGAACACTAGGAAATGTTAGTTCTGATCCAGTGATTAGATAGAAGCGACAGTCGAATGTAAGGAACGTTAAGTATGAAACCACATACCCCATCAACTTTCTGCACGGTATTTAACACTTTTCCTGTCCTCACTGTGCGAGCACTAAAGGTAAGCAACAAGAGAGACCATCTGTCAATTTTTATTGAATATTAAGCATGACTTCTCCTATCTGGTTGCCTCGGGGTTAACACTAAAGTACCTGTTCTTCACACTTTTAGGGGTAGGGGAGCCCCTAGAAAACTGAATGAAACTGTGGGCTCTCCTCTTCCAGAAACAGACATATGTACATGCAAAAATATAAATATCATTCCAGAGAGTTCCTAAAGGCTCATTCACAGACCTCAGCTGAGGCAGCTTAGGAACTCCTGCTCCTAGGTATTCGGGGTTATTTTTAGGGGATTTGCGGTAACTGGAACGATTACATTGTTTACAGTGGAGGTTCTTAATCTTGAGTGCATTGGAATCACCTAGAAGGCTTGATAAACCATGGTTCGCTGGACCTGACCTCCGAGTCTGATTCAGTAGGTCCAGGGAACTGCATTTCTAACCAATTCTAACAAAGTCCCAGGTAAGCCTGATTGTTGCTGTTCGTCCAGGGATTACTCTTCGAGAACCGGTGTGGGGAAAAGGGAGTCTTGGATGTAACCCACCTTTTCAGACCTTGAGACAACTCCTACTAGTAAATCTTACTGGAAAACCTTACTCCTACCCACTTACTAGCTACTTGTCTTAGGCAAGCATGTCTTTAATTTCTCTGGGTCTGTTTTCACTTCTATAAGATAAGGTTAAGGAATCACGCCCCCAGGAACCTTGCTGTAAAGATCAAATGAGGTCACGCACTGTAAGAACATGTTTACTATCCCTCTGGCAAACAGGTCCCTGCTGAATATGACAGTTCGCTCCAGGCAGGAAGAGATCCCTGAGGTCAGGATCTGAGCTTCAGCAACTGTCTAGCCCCTGTGGCACTTTGCACGCGGTATCCACTAACCCTGCGGTCGCCAATCCCTGGGCCACAAAGCTTCATCAGTATTTACATCGCTCACCGTTCCCCCGCCCCCCAAGTCCGTGGAAGAACTGTCATCCATGAAACTGGTCCCTGATGCCAGAAAGGTTGGGGACCGCTGCACTAACCTAACATTTACTGAAATTTTAAAATGTACTGGATAAGGAGTGAATAAGATAAATAGTCTACGTCCTCACGGAACTAACACCCTAGCACAGACAAGAAACAATTTGTCAAAAAATAAATGAAAGCAGATAGTGGTAGGAAAAAATACCAACGGGGAAAGGGGAATGGAAAGGCAATAGATGAGGAGGGAGCTTTAAATAGGGGAATGAATAATGAGGAAACCAGTCGTGGAGTGTCAGGCAGAGGGAATAGCAAGCGCCAAGTCTGGACCCCGGATGGCCTGGCTGGAGCGACCTGAGAGTCAGGGGCGCGGTTCTCAGATCCTCGGGGAATACCTGGCAACGCCTAGCAACATTTTCAAGTGATTTGTCAAGCCTAGGGAGACAGGCACTATTGGTATCTAGTGAGTGCAGGCCAGGGACGGTGCTCAACGTGGCACAATGCACAGGACGGCCTCCAGCACAGAAAATTACCCGGCCCCAAATGTCAGCAGCCCTGATCTGTAGAAACCATGATCCTCAGAGGGACTGCAGGCTGTGCAAGGAGCTTGGGTTTTATCCTGCGTGTCAGCGACAACCAGGGGAGGGCAACGGGAAGATCAGATTCATTTACAAATAATTCCTCTGGCTGCCGGGTGGAGAATGGGCGGGACAGCAAAGCCCAGGGCGGGGGCGGAGGAGGTGGCCTGAAAGGTTAGGAGTCGGGCCAAGGTTCTGAAGTCGCAATGAGAGGACTTGGTGGTGGGCTGAGAGGTTGGGGTGGGGCGGGAGTAAGGCGGCCTCAAGGTGGATTCCTAGGAGTCAAGTGCTAAGACTCATCAGGTTGGGGAAGCAGCCCCCACTGGACCCCTGGCAGCACCCCGGCCCCGGAGGGCAGCCCCACCGGCACAGCGGCTGAGCTCTGACCAGCGGACAGAGCCGCATAGTCGCCGCCGCCACCAGCACCAACACCAGCATCTCGCTTAAACGCCTGCAACCACCACTGCCCAGCAACCGCTGCGGGGCTCTATGCACAGCCCGCGCATGCGCACAAACGCGCCACCAAGGCTGGGCATGCGCACACGGTAGCCCCGCTCACGGGGCATGGACTCTGAGCATGCGCAGACGAGTACCAGCAAAGCCCATATTCACGCGCCCCAACAGGCACCCAGCGCTTGAGCATGCGCACACAGCCACCCATGAGCCGGGTAAAGTTTGAGCATGCGCACAGTGTCTCCCGGGAAGCCCAAACCCACCAACCACTACGAGCCTCAGAGCCTAAGTATGCGTGTGTCACCCGCGCGGGCAAGTGAACGCACAAGCCTGCCCACAAGTCCCCAAAGACTGCGCTTGTAGCAACACTAATTTTTTCTAGGGGCGCTGGCGCGTACGCCGAACCTCCCACGTGACCGGAAGGGGACTTGAGAGGGCTAATTGGGAGGCCGGAATTGGCGTAGGTGGTAAAAGAGCTCGAACGCCGTCCCCTCTGCTCCGCGTAGGCCCCCCCCCCGAAGCAGCACGTGCCAGACGTCACGCGCGCTCCAGCCCGGCAGACGGAAATGACGCAAGTTGTGCGCGCCGCTAGTATGGCCGGGCTATGGCGGCGGGCACAGGCTACGTGCGGCTGTGGGGCGCGGCGCGGTCTTGGGCGCTGCGGCGGCCCATGCTGGCCGCCGCCGGGGGGCGGGTCCCGGCTGCAGCCGGAGCGTGGTTGCCCAGAGCCCGGCGGGCCTGCGACGCCTCCTCTCCTTGGGCGCTGTGGGGCCGAGGACCGACGACCGCGGGCCAGTGGCGGGGGTTTTGGGAGGCGAACAGCCGCGGCGGCGGTGCATTTTCGGGGGGCGAGGACGCCTCCGAGGGCGGCTCGGAGGAAGGGGCCGGGGGCGCTGGGGGCAGTGCGGGCGGCGGGGAAGGCCCAGTCATAACGGCGCTCACGCCCATGACGATCCCCGACGTGTTCCCGCACCTGCCTCTCATCGCCATCACGCGCAACCCGGTGTTCCCGCGTTTTATCAAGATTATCGAGGTAATGAGAGTCCCCGCCTCACCCTCAGTTTTCCCACCTCTGCAAGCGGTGGGTTGGACCGTGGGATCTCTTAGCGCCCTCATGCCTCGCAACTTTTCCTAGACTCGAAATTTCTCAGTTTCTCGCGTCTTTGCTCACCGCTAGCTTGGAGACCTTGAGCCAAATTCCTCCCCTTTTCAGATCTCTTAGGGTCTGTTAGATGAGAGGAGTTAAACCCGATGAGCTTGGGACTGTCCACTTGAGTCCCGGCCCCGGTCATAGAAATTCGGACCCGGGAGGGACCAGAGCAATGTTGCGGCAGTGTTGTTACTTTATGCTTACTTGGTAAATGTTTTGTAACAGCCCCTACCCCAGGCGTTCTGAGCCCCGCTGGGATCAGGATTCTTGAGTGCTTACTATGTGCCAGATAACTGTTCTGGATGCTGGGGATATGGCAATGAACAAAACAGACAAAAATGTTTGCCTTTGAAGCTGAGTGCCGGAGCCAAGAGTTCAATTCCAGGCTGGACAACATGGCAAGACCCTGTCACTTAAAAAAAAAAAAAAGAAAAACACCATGGTCAGAGTGTTTTTGACCATGGAGTAGGTACTGAGAATATTGTCCTGAACAAGTCAGACAGTCCCTGGCCTAAGGAGCTTACGTTCTGGTGGAAGAAATGACCTTTTAGACTGAGAGCCTTAGTGGGTGGGGTTGGAGCAGGGTGATGTAACAGCGAGAAAGCAGCGAGTGCAAGGAAGTTGAGCCTTTTGAATAGGAAGAACCCAAATGCCTTCTCCCCAACCCCTTCCTCTCTGTTTAAAAAGAAAAAACATGTGGTTCAGAATCAAGGACTATAAGGTTAAAAAAAAAAAAAAAAGAAAAGAAAAGGAAAATACTGATGTGGAAAGTGGAGTCCTTGGAAAAGAAAGGTTATCTCTGAACTGTCTAAGCAAGGTCATAGGGAGAGTCTGCCTCTGCATTCAGCCTCTCCCCTCACACTGTAGACGCTGCTGAATAAATCTTGAGTATCCCTTGGAAGGGGCAAGGACAGTATAGAACGGCAGCAGCCAGCCAGTGGGGAGGGGACAGAGGGAGTTTCTCCTACAGCGCTGATTACGTGTGTCTGAGCCACCCTTCCATAAAGCCTTTTCTTGCCGTTGAGTAGTGGTTACTAGCGCAGGCCCCAGAGTCAGGCCCTGTGGTGTCCTGTCCTGGCTCCGCCACCCCTAGGTCCATAACCCTCAGCAAGTTATTCTTCTGGGCCTCCATTTTCTTACCTGTGAAACGGACATAATAATAATGTCTTATTTCTTAGAGCTGTTCTGAGAGTGAAATAAGGTCGCACGCGTAAAGGGTTTAGGAACCCCCGTGCCCGGGGGTTAGTGTACCTCAGTAACATCTGCTGCTGCTGTTTCCTACGTGGTCACTTCTCACATTTCGGAGCCCTGCCCTGGAAGCTTCTTTCCTCATCCTTGACCCTGCCCCTGGCATCCTCTTTCTCCTCCCAGGCCTCTAGAGCCAGAAGTCTTCACCAGATCTAGTCCCCTTAGCCCTGCAAAGTGACAGATACCCTTTGCTGCCAGCACCGGAGCAGAGAGAGGAATCTTCCAAGAGACCGCTTGTCTGTCCACCTGCAGCTAGCCGGGAGGGTTCAGTGAGTCGCTGTGGATAGCATTTGGGAGACTGGCATTTGGTATTCACTGTATTTCCGTTGGTGATCCTTTGTAAATAGCCAAAAGGGTTCCTGCCATGGCAGGTTCTAAGGACACAGCAGTCTGCTGTTGGTGGTGGAGAAATTGAGGGCCACTTCTTTCAGACCCATAAATGTTTCTGAAACTGTTAGCAACGCTCCGTTTACTCTTGACTTTGTAATTGACACTGACAGTGACCTCTGAGCATAGAACTGTGGCTCTTAAGTTTTGGTGGGTATGATGCCCTTCTCTTGGATGTTACTTTCTTCCCAGAAAAAAATACATCTGTAGCATCAGGAATTTTTGAACCACAAGTTAAGAGCCCCCAAGTAGGGAGTGAGTTAAAACACTGGCTCTTAAAACGTGGTCCTGGACCAGTAGCATCACCTGGGAGCTTGTTCGAAATGCAGATTGTTGCCCTCCCCACCACCCCCACCTCCTGAATTGGAGACTCCAGGGGTGGGGCCCAGCATTGAGGTTTAACAGGTCCAGCTAAGCGTGGTGCCTGCCGAAGTTTGAGGGCCATTAAGTTTAAACAAGGTCTGGCCTGGGAGTTAACACAGGTTTGAAAGAAATCAGGTGAGCCCGAGGAGATCCTGCTCCTTGCTGTATCCCAAGCTTCCTAGAAGATGTTGCCCCGAACCTGCCATTGAGATGACGTCAAGAACGGGCTGTGATCCTGGGAGTTTGGGGGTTTGGTGTTGTCTTTCTGACATTAATAAAAGCAGAATGGTTCCAGTTTTCAAACCAACATTTTGCCACCGAAATCACTTTTGAAAGTGGGTGTTAAATAATTCCTTGGTTCTTCCTGTTTACTCTGAATTTTCTTTAGGAAGGGATGGGCATGCCTAGGGATGTGGCTAGTAAATCAGACTCACTCCATTTGCCACTGCCGTCCCTGTCTGGTGGGGTGGTTTTTTTTGGTTTAGGGGTTCCTGGACCAGGGTGATTAGTGTCCCAGATCAGATTAGCATGTCCCCAGAGAAGCAGCTAAAAACATCAGAGCTGCTGTCAAAAATGTCAGCCAAGGCTGGGCTCGGTGGCTCACGCCTGTAATCCCAGCACTCTGGGAGGCCGAGGTGGGAGGATCACTTGAGCTCAGGAGTTCGAGACCAGACTGAGTAAGAGCGAGACCCTGTCTCTACTAAAAATAGAAAAAATTAGCTGAGTGTGGTAGTGCACGCCTATAGTCCCAGCTACTTGGGAGGCTGAGGCAGGAGGATCGCTTGAGCCCAGGACTTTGAGGTTGCTGTGAGCTAAGGTGATGCCTCGGCACTCTAGCCCGGGCAACAGAGCAAGACTCTGTCTAAAAAAAAAAAAAAAAGAAAAAAGTGTCAGCCAAAAAAACCCTACCCTGCATTTCACTCTGGGGTCATTGTCGTGCTAGGTTAAAAATAAGAAGTTGGCTGAGCTGCTAAGAAGGAAAGTTCGTCTTGCCCAGCCTTATGTCGGCGTCTTTCTAAAGAAAGATGACAAGTAAGTGTCATTTTTCCTTCCTCCCTTTGTTGAAGTCGCCCAGGAGTATAGCTCGCACTCCACAGTGTGGTTTGACCTAAAAGCAAGGAAAACCTCCAGGGGAAAGGCTGAGAACCTGGCAGACCACCTTCTTAGCCTCGGCTGAGCACTAACCTGCATTGTCAAGGTGGGGGGACATTAACGTCGAGGACCCGGAGTGATAAAACGTCCCCGCGAGGATGCTTCGAAAGCAGAGCTAGGCGGGCACGTGCAGTGGCTCCGGACACATCCACCTTGACTCCACCAGCAGTCAGTTCCGCGTGTGTGTCCCGAGTCTCCAAATTGGAGTAAAAGGGAAGCAGAATCCCATGTGGCCCCACCCTAGTGGCTGACTTAGCGAGGCTGTCACCACTGATGGCAGGCGCGATGTGGCAGACGCTCCTCTGGAGTCCGGAGCTCCCGTGGGAGCCGAGGGGGCTGCTCTCGGTTTTCAGTAGCGGCCGGTGGGGGTGTCGCCTCTCTCGTCCTCCTTCCCCTCAGCCTGAGACGTCCCGCCGAGCCCTGGCGCCTGTGTGCCAACTCTCCCTTCGTATCCTCTCCCTCAGCAACGAGTCTGACATCGTGGAAAGCCTGGACGAGATCTATCACACAGGGACGTTCGCCCAGATCCACGAGATGCAGGACCTCGGAGACAAGTTGCGCATGATCGTCATGGGACATAGAAGGTGCGTGGGGCCGGGCACAGTGGCTCACACCTGTAATCCCCGCACTTTGGGAGGCTGGGGTGGGAGGATCACTTGAGCCCAGGACCAGCCTGGACAACATAGCAAGACCCTGTCTCTACAGAAAATTTAAAAATTGGCCAGGCGCAGTGGCACGTGCCTGTAGGCCCAGCTTCTTGGGAGGCTAAGGCAGGAGCCTCACGCCGGCGTCACCCCTGCCTTCAGGATTCACATCAGCAGACAGCTGGAAGTGGAGCCGGAGGAGGAGGAGGAGGTTGAGAGTAAACAGAAGCCCCGGAGGAAGGCGAAGCGCGGCAAGAAGGAGGCGGAGGAGGACCTGAGCGCCAGGCGCCAGCTGGAGGCAGCGGTGGAGCCTGCCTCTGACTCCCCCAGCGAGGTGCTCATGGTGGAAGTCGAGAACGTCATCCACGAGGACTTCCAGGTGACGGAGGAAGTGAAAGTAAGTGCACGCGTTTGTCACGCGGGGCTCCCTTGAGTGGGCCCCAGCACCTCTCCGAGCCGTCAGGTGCCACCTTGAGCCACACACCTGGGGAGGGCCTGGTGTGTCTCGAACAAAGTCTCGTGGAATGCATAGCACACTTTTCCTGCCTGGAGTCCTTGGAGGGCACTGGGATCAGAGGGTCAAGGAAACGTGCTGGGGCCTGTAGCTGCTGGTGAAGGAGGCAGGATTTGAACCCAGGTCCAGCCCCGGCTCCGCTGTGCAGAACCCTCCGAGGTGCCTTCTGTCCTGGCTCCATCCCACCACGGCGGGAGGCAGGGCAGGGAAAGCAAGGACCCGTGGCCACGACAGGAAAGAGCGACAGCCTTTTGGCCACCCTGGTCCCCAGACCTAGGCTGCCCCGCCTGCCTTGCACAAGGAGCCCGTTTTCAAGGTGGGGAGGCTCCCCATGGGGACGATCTGCCCTCCGTGGGTAGGTACGATTAGCAGAGCTGGAAAGGCCTGGACTGTGTCTGCAGCTCCTTACGTGTGTGCCTGGTGGCCTCAGCCTCCCCCGAGCAGAACACAAGCCAGGGGGACCAGCAGTGTTGGTCTGACCCTCTACCGGTCACTGTCGGCCATGGCACCATGTTGGATAGGATTCTGGGGCTGCTGCTAAGCTTGGTGGGAAGGAGTGCTGTGATCGATTGGTGATGTCTGCCACGGGCGCCAGAAGGGGCCCAGCCGCACTTGCCACTGGCCTGGGTGGACGCTTTTGTTCTTTGAGGTCAGCACCATAGTGGAAATGTCCTATGACTCTGGACTGTTAGCCCTGGTGGCTGTTGAACACTTGAAGTACGCTTGGTGCGAATGAGGAACAGAACACAAAATTCTGTTTCACTTTAACTCGTTTAAATTTAAACGCCACCAGGCACGGTGGCTCATGCCAGTAATCCCCGCACTTTGAGAAGCCAAGGCAGGAGGATCACTTGAGGCCAGGAATTTGAGATCAGCCTGAGTAACAGAAAATGAAAGGAAAATAAATTAGCCAGGCATGGTGGTGGCACCTGTAGTCTCAGCTACTCGGGAGGCTGAGGCAGGAGGATCGCTTGAGCCCAGGAGTTGGAGGCTACAGTGAGCTAAGGTGAGGCCACTGCACCCCAGCCTGGGTGACAGAATGAGACCTTGTCATGCCCACAGTGCCCGTGGCAGAAGGGGTCCCTCCGTCTCTATAGAGAGCATGGCACCAGGTTCCGGGAGGTGACCTGCAGGCTGGGAGCCCTGGTGACACACAGGCACACCTGGACAAGGAAACCTCACAGCCTGGGCCGTTCTGGCCAAGGCTGAGAAGGGGATGTGTCGGCTGTAAGGGCAGTGCTTAAAATAAAGGCATAAAGACTCCACTGCCGCCACCTTTCCTCCTCCGTGGTGGCTTGTTCTAAGGACAAGGCTCATGGTGTCAGTTTTGCTCTTTTGGCCCCTTGTCCCAGGGACGGTGGGTTTTGGCTCCATTCTTCAGTCTCCAGGGCCATCCTTGGCTGGGGAGTTGGTGGGGCACAGGTGGGAGGGGTGCCCTGGTCCACAGCCCCCCGCCGGGCCCCAGTGACCCACGTGGCCTCCCCCTGGCTAGGCCCTGACCGCCGAGATCGTGAAGACCATCCGGGACATCATCGCCTTGAACCCTCTCTACAGGTGGGTCTCCCGCGTACACAGCTGGCCCAGCTGGGGCCTGACCGTGGCTCTTTTGGAAGCTGGGGGCTTTCTCGGAGTGTCATCCTGGCAGGAGACCTTGCTGGGGCCGGGGATCTGGGGACCCTTCCTGGGTAGGCCATTGTCATCTGGTGGAGGGGGAGCCGATCCCGGCAGGGGTGAGGGCACCGCGTGGCCGCCCGAGGGGGCCCCTGGGGTTGGGGCGAGTCTCTAGACCGGGACGGGCAGACCCCGTTGGTCCTGAACTTGGCTGGGCCGGGCAGCAGAGCTGGCCCCCGGCGAGCATCCCCACGGCCTTGCCTAGAGGTCCCGAGGAAGAGGAGACTGGGGCCGAGTCCCTGTCGGGGGCCACAGCCCAGCGGGGAGGGAGGCCCTGGCCACCCGGCAGTGTCCCTCCGTCCCCCAGGGAGTCCGTGCTGCAGATGATGCAGGCTGGCCAGCGGGTGGTGGACAACCCCATCTACCTGAGCGACATGGGTGCCGCGCTGACGGGGGCCGAGTCCCACGAGCTGCAGGACGTCCTGGAGGAGACCAACGTGAGTGCCCACCCTGTCCCCTCCCCGCGCGTGCCCCGTCTTTCCACACAGCTTGCAGAGCTGGCCTTGCCAGGCAGGGCCGGGCCTCTGTGCTGTGGTGGGGTGGCCACGTGGCCCCAGCAGCGGCTCTCGAGGTGCCATTGCCCCACCCCCTCGGCTCCCACGGGGAGGAGCCAACTTCTGACCGTCTCGTGTCTCGGCAGATCCCCAAGCGGCTGTATAAGGCCCTGTCCCTGCTGAAAAAGGAGTTCGAGCTGAGCAAGCTGCAGCAGCGCCTGGGGCGGGAGGTGAGCCCGGGCGGGGGTCCTGCGGCAGCTCTCGGGCTCCGAGCACAGACGGGTGGCACTGGCCGAGCCGGCCGCAGCGCGCTGAGAAGTCTCGTCTCGATGTTGAGGGCCACGTGCCATCGCTGCTCTGTTCCGGGCTGTGGACCCGTCCCTGTTAAATGCGGGGCTGGTCCCAGGCTGGGCGAGGCGTCCCGGGGGAGCTGCGGGGCGGGGGCGGGGGCCGGGGCCGTCCCCTTCCCCGGGCGGCGCATAATGAAGTGTGCAAAAAGTTCAGGTGGAGGAGAAGATCAAGCAGACGCACCGCAGGTACCTGCTGCAGGAGCAGCTGAAGATCATCAAGAAGGAGCTGGGCCTGGAGAAGGAGGACAAGGATGCCATCGAGGAGAAGTTCCGCGAGCGGCTCAAGGAGCTGGTGGTGCCCAAGCACGTGATGGACGTGGTGGACGAGGAGCTGAGCAAGCTGGGCCTGCTGGACAACCACTCCTCGGAGTTCAAGTGAGCCGCGCCCGCGCGTCCTCTCGGCGACCCGCCCGCCTGCGGCGCTCACGCTCCCACCGTGGTGGCGCTGGCGGGCTGGGCCGTTAGCGTCCCCGCTCTACAGACAGGGAAACTGAGGCTCGGGGAAGTTGAGTCGGGGACCGGGGTCTCCGAGCTGGTAGACGGCGACAGGGATTTGAACGCGGGGACACCTGGCTCTGAGCCGGGAAGGGACCGAGTCGTGCGGCAGCCCTGGCCGTGCCCGGGGTGTTTTCCGCACGGGTCAGCTCTCCAAGGGGGGGGCCCTGAGCTGCTTTCTGCAGCGGCTGGGCCAGCCCCGCCGGGGCTCAGAATGTCCAGGGGACGCTGGAGTCTGCCCACAAGGACCCTGCGACGCGCCGGTTCCCTCCGAAGGCCGTGGCTTCCACTCCCAGGGTGCCCCCGACCTCTCTTCTCGGGCTGACCGTGCTGTGAGCTTAGTGCCTTAAAGCAGCACTGTGTCATCGTACGGTGCGGAGGGCACAGGTTCTAAGATCATGGCGTGGCAGGGCCCGTCCCTCCTGGGGGCTCCAGGGAGAACCCATCTCCCGCCTGTCCCAGCGTCTAGCGGCCGTCCTTGTCCCTCGGCTCGGGGCCCTTCCTCCCCCTTCAGAGCCAGCAGCGCAGCGTCTTCCAGTCTCTCTGCCTCCGACCCTCCTGCCCCTCGTGGGAGGACCCTGTGCTGACACTGGGCCCCCGGGTCATCCAGGGTGACCTCCCGTCTCAAGGTCCTTAACTGCATCCCACACGTGGGGGTCCCTTTGCCGTGTGAGGCGGCGTGTGCACAGGCTCTGAGGGTGAGGATGTAGATATTTTGGGGGCCACTCTGTTCCCTCACCGGCGCGTCAGCCCCCCCCGGGTCTTGTGACGGTGCCTGCTCGGACCAGGCAGGGTCCTGCAGAACCAGACGCCCCCGCCTCCTAGGAGCTGAGCGGGTCTGCGAGCTGGTTCTGTCCCAGCTTCTGGCTACCATGGGGGGACGAGCCCACTCCGGTTGCCTGGGGGGTGTCTGCCCCTCCCTGAGCGCCGTCCACCAGCCCTCGGAGCCCCCATCTCACTGAGATGCCTGCGACAGGCCCCCAGTGACCCAGCCCCTGCCCGGAAGGTTTTGTGCAAGGCCTGAGGCAACTTCATAGCCGTGAGTCCCTTCCGCGGGGACTTCACGTGTCCCTACGATAACATCTCCCGCTGTGTGTCCCAGGCCTGCTGGCCTCTCCCGGTGCGTCTTGTGTGCCAGAGGGTGAGCTTGGTGGCAGCTCACCCCGAGCCACCCAGTACCTGGACATGGGGCCACCTGGCCTTCCTCAGTGGCCGTCCTCCCCTTCCCCAGACCGGCCCACGCCAGCAGCCCTCACTGACCGCCCCTGGCCCGCGGCGGGTGCCATCTGCAGTGCACGGCTCCCAGCCTGCAGCGTCCCTCTCTGGCAGCGGACGTGGCCTTGTCCCCTCTTTCCCCACTTGCCCTGGGTCAGGTTTCTCCTCTTCTGAGCCTCACCCCCTCTGTGATGCCTGCTCAGCCCTGGACAGACGGCTGGGCCTCTGTGCGCTGCCGACAGCGGCGGTCGCAGACCTCGAGCCCGTCCCTCTCCGCGGTGCCTTGAGCTTTGCGAGGGGCAGGCAGGGCACTCAGGTCGGGAGCCGCGAGAGCCCCGGTGGGGTCCCTTCCAGGATGGACCCTCGGGGCAGCGAGCAGCACAGGACCCCGCTCACCAGCTCTCGCCTTCCTGCGGCAGCGTCACCCGCAACTACCTGGACTGGCTCACGTCCATCCCGTGGGGCAAGTACAGCGACGAGAACCTGGACCTGGCGCGGGCGCAGGCGGTGCTGGAGGAGGACCACTACGGCATGGAGGACGTCAAGAAGCGCATCCTGGTGAGGCCACCTGCCCCCTCCCTGGGCCTGGGATCCCCCGTGCCGTGGGCTCAGCCGGAGCCGCCTGCCGGGGGAGAGAGGCCCGCCACGGTTTCCTGGCACCCAGTCGTCCTGTCGATTCGGAGGGCGCCTCCTCTGGGGCACGGGTGGCCGGCAGGAACCCGTTGCCGCGCCCGCTGAGCCTGCCTCCGCCCGCAGGAGTTCATCGCCGTCAGCCAGCTCCGGGGCTCCACCCAGGGCAAGATCCTCTGCTTCTATGGCCCCCCCGGCGTGGGCAAGACCAGCATTGCCCGCTCCATCGCCCGCGCCCTGAACCGCGAGTACTTCCGCTTCAGCGTCGGGGGCATGACTGATGTGGCCGAGATCAAGGGACACAGGTAGGCCTGGCCTCGTTCATGCTGCCCCCTCCTGCCGGACTCAGCCTTGCTGTTGGGTTTCAGTCCCCTCTGGGTTGACCTTTAATATTTGCTGGAGTGATTTGGGTTGCAAGCAACAATTCCGCTTGTGCTGGAGTAACTGAAATGTCCAGGCGGTGGGTGGACTTCAGGCCTGGCTGGATCCAGGTGCTCACACATTGGCAGGAATCTCCATGTATCCATCCCTGGGAGGGCCCCTTGGGCAGGCCCTCGGCAGATGGCTCCGCTAGTCCCAGCTCATGTCCTGCCTTGGTCCAGGGGTGGGGGGCTGCCCTCCCTGAAGCCTGTGGCCTGGGGAGGACGTGACTACTGTATATACCAGAGAAACCTCAGCACCTGTCTGGCCTCTCTCCTCCCTGGTCAGCCTCAGGCCTGGAGCAGGGGCCAGAACCCTCTGTGTGCGCGTCCCCACGCTGCCCGGCCCTTCCGGTGGGCAGTGGGTGGTTGCTTTCTGCTGGGGCTTCCGGCATGCTAGCCACTGCAGATGGTGGTTCTTTGACCACCGTAGTCCTGGCCAGAGAGGTGTGTGAAGCTTCGGTTTATGTCGGCCTCCAGTTGCCATTCTACAGGGTGTTTAGTTTGTGTTTAAAAGTTAACGTTTCTGGCCGGGCGCGGTGGCTCACGCCTGTAATCCTAGCACTCTGGGAGGCTGAGGCGGGCGGATTGTTTGAGCTCAGGAGTTGGAGACCAGCCTGAGCAAAAGCAAGACCCTGCCTCTACTAAAATTAGAAAGAAATTAATCGGACAACTAAAAATATATAGAAAAAATTAGCCGGGCATGGTGGTGCATGCCTGTAGTCCCAGCTACTCGGGAGGCTGAGGCAGAAGGTTTGCTTGAACCCAGGAGTTTGAGGTTGCTGTGAGATAGGATGACTCCACGGCACTCACTCTAGCCCAAGCCCAGGCAACAAAGTGAGACTCTGTCTCAAAAAAAAAAAAAAAAAAAAAAAACGTTTCTGGTTTCTTTAAAAACATCAGTAATTCAGACCACCAGGGCTCGCAGCCCTCCCTGGTGGCAGTGGGCAGAGCCAAGCCTCGGCTGCCTGCCTGGCAGGGAGGGGAGAGGCCCCCAGCCTCCGCTGTGTCCAGGCCCCCCATGCAGCATCGACTGCAGGCCTGGGGCGGTGCCCCTGTGCCCGGGACGGCAGGGCAGCTGCTGCAGGCCCTTGGTCAGGGCTGGGGTCTGAGCTGGGTGCAGCAGGGTGACGGTGGAGGAGCGGGCGCCAGGGCCCCATCAGCCGGTCCAGGTGTGTGGTCTAAGGCAGGCCCTGCGGGAGTGCCGGGAGCTGCAGGCAAGGACCCCTCGCTGGGGGTGAGACCTTGGCAGGGCTTCCACACTGGCCTGGGCGTCTGACACTGGTGTGAGTCACCCAGAGAGGGACAGAGGGGAGAGTGTGGGCAGGCGGCCATATGTGCTGACGTCCATCTGGGTTTCTGAAATGAGGCCAAGGACAGGAGACTGCGGAGGTGACGTGGATCATGTTGGCAATAGTAGTGATAACAGCACACAGCCCTCTTTGGCTCCCACCTCCCTCAGGGTCAAAGCCCAAGTCTTCCCTATGCCCAAGAAGGCCCTGCAAGACCCGCCCTGTCCCCTCCCTCCCCTCCTCCCTCTCTCCCCTCCTTCACTCTGCTCCAGCCACAGGGCCTCCTCTCTGTGCCTCCAACACACCAGGCCCGGTCCTGCCCCAGGGCCTTTGCACAGGCTGTGCCTCTGCGTGAATGCTCGTCTGTCAGACCCCACGTGGCTCCCCTGTCACCTCCCTTGCTCAAGGCCTCTCACTAAGACATTTCTTAGCCCACACACATGTGCACACACCTAATGCCACATGCACTCCCCTCCCCCCATGGCAACCCCCACGTTTTGTTTCTTTGTGGCGTACAGAAAGTCCTTCCTCGTGGGTTCCCCTCTAGCTCCTTTTTGGTCTGTCTGCCCCGCTGGGCCACAGGGCAGGATTCCAGGACAACTCTGGTTTGTTCCCTGCTGAGGGTCAGGCACCTCTGCCGGGGTGGGGCAAGTGCCAGCATGGCTAGGCCCTGGGCTGGGTGCCTGTCACGCCTGCTGTGCCCCAGTCTGGCCCCAGGCGCTCGCTCTGTTGGGCGGGAGAACTCTGACTGGTTCCACCGTGCCAGTGGGAGGTGCCGGCTGGGGACGGACCCGGGGGAGACCGGGCTGAGGGTCAGCGTTGCCATGGCGCTCGCAGGCACAGGGAGAGCTGGGGCGAGTGGCCAGCGTGCCCCACAGGCTGCCGCGCACCTGGCAGCCGCTGGCTTTTATGCAGCCTGTGCCGCGACCACGTTGTGTGGATTTCCTCGTGGCCTCTTGCGAGGGGCCCCAGAGGGGGCACGATGTGCTGAGGGCCTGGGGTCTTGGCCCAGCCGCGGCCCGCGTGTGGGCAGTGGGGCCCCGGCGAGCCGCTGAGCCCGCTGTGCCTGCCGCAGGCGGACCTACGTGGGGGCCATGCCCGGCAAGATCATCCAGTGCCTGAAGAAGACGAAGACGGAGAACCCCCTCGTCCTCATAGACGAGGTGCTCGCCCCGCGGGGAGGGTGGCCCGGGCCCTGGTCCCTCCTGAGTGTCTGTGAAGCTGGCTCTGAGAACAGGCCCCACCCCGCCACCCCCTGTCCACAGCCAGGACCCCCTCCGAGCCCCAGAGTGTGGTCCCTGCCCTTGCTGGGGGTGTCCCAGCCCGGCGGGCCCCCACTGGGCGTGCTTGGCCAGGGGTGTAGGGTGGGCGCCAATGCCACCTGCTTGTGCTGTCCCAGGTGGACAAGATCGGCCGTGGCTTCCAAGGGGACCCGTCCTCGGCACTGTTGGAGCTGCTGGACCCCGAGCAGAACGCCAACTTCCTGGACCACTACCTGGACGTGCCTGTGGACTTGTCCAAGGTGGGGCCACGCCCACCCGGGGGCCTGGGCGGGGAGGGGCGGGGCCGGCGGTCCCAGCAGCTCGGCGCCGCCCCCAGGTGCTGTTCATCTGCACGGCCAACGTCACCGAGACCATCCCTGAGCCGCTGCGGGACCGGATGGAGATGATCAACGTGTCTGGCTACGTGGCCCAGGAGAAGCTGGCCATCGCGGAGGTGGGCCGCCGCCGGCGCAGCAGGGGCCCCGCACGTGGGGGGGCGGCAGGGCTGCTGGGGGCTTGCCGGGAGCAGCAGGTGCCACGGAAACAGGCGCTGAGCCTGCAGGAGTCCGCCTTGGGTGCCAGGGCCCGGGCCTGGGCCGTGAGAATGCCAGCGTGGGTGTCGCGCTCTGCCGCGATGGGAGCATCCCCGCGAGGGCCCTCTGCTGTGGTCACATGCGCTCGGGTTCCCTGCGCCTGGGGCAGCCGTCCGGGTCGAGTCCAGGGCGGGCCCTGCCGGCTCCTGGTGCCGGGAGTGGGGAGCTTCAGCCAGCTCAGAACCGGGTCAGACCTGTGGCCGCTGCTTGGCGTGACGCAGGGCAGGGGGCGTCCTCAGTGAGCAGACAGCCGAGTCCCTTGCTAGAGAGGAGCCTTGTGTTTCTGAGTCTTTTCGTTCTAGAAAGGGGCTGAGCACCTCTCTCCCCCGGGACCCCTTTTGCAGCCTGTGGTAGGCGCTGGGTCGCAGCGCTCAGGGCCCCGCTGGCAGCCTGACTTCCCAGAGAGGGGGGCTTGTTTGCAGTTCCCGGGGGGTAACAGGGGAGGGTCCTGGGGACTCCTTGAGGCTCCAGGACCGACCCCAGCATCAGCTGGCAAATGCAGGGTGACACACATGGCTCTGTTCCTGTGTCTCAGACACCCTTGGCTGTGCCGTCACAGCACAGACCTGGCAAGAATTGTGCTGGGTGACCCTGGAATCTCCAACCCAGTCCCCATCCTGTCTGCCAATAGCAGCCACCACAAAACCAGTCAGCTACCGCTTGGGACCTCAGTTTATACATGGGCCAGCCCAGGGGAGCCAGGAGGCCTTCCTGGAGGAAGCGGCATCTAAGATGACATCTTGCGGGGGGCAGGAAGTGGATCTGGGCAGAGGATGTGGCACTAGCAGAGACTGGGGGCCTCTGGGGCATGAGGGGCGGCAGGGCTGCCTGGCCAGGGGGTCTGTGGCCTCTCACGAGAGAGGCACTGGCTCTTGACCCCGAGGTCTGACGGCCCCCGCCTGCAGCGCTACCTGGTGCCCCAGGCCCGCGCCCTGTGCGGCCTGGACGAGAGCAAGGCCAGGCTGTCGTCGGACGTGCTGACCCTGCTCATCAAGCAGTACTGCCGGGAGAGCGGCGTCCGCAACCTGCAGAAGCAGGTGGAGAAGGTGAGGGCAGCCCTGCCCCTGCCCCGCAGCCCCCTGCCTGCCGCCTCGGCGCCCCCTCCGCCTGCCCACCGGCGCCCACCTCGCCTCCCCCGCCCGCGCAGGTGTTGCGGAAGTCGGCCTACAAGATCGTCAGCGGCGAGGCCGAGTCCGTGGAGGTGACGCCCGAGAACCTGCAGGACTTCGTGGGGAAGCCCGTCTTCACGGTGGAGCGCATGTACGACGTGACGCCGCCCGGCGTGGTCATGGGGCTGGCCTGGACCGCCATGGGTGAGCGGCCGCCCCGGGGGCCTGTGGCAGGCAGGGGCTCCAGCGGGGTCTCGTTCTTCTGCGCCCCTCGGTTGTCACGCCGAGAGGACTCAAAGCTTTTCTCGTTCTGTCCAGAGCAAGCACCTCCCACCTTCCGACCTGGGCACTGTGGGGGTCCTGGGGATTCGGGTTCGCTGAGGGAAAGGATGTGACCACGCAGGGCAGTGGCACATGATGAGCTTTATTGGGGTGACACCTTGATAGGTTTGTAGGTGGGGGATGAGGAGCTCCTTGACACGAGACCATCCAGGACCCTGGTGCTGGGGGCACCACAGCCCCGGGCTGACCCCTGTGGCCGGCAGCCGCCGGGCGCTGTCTGGGGCGCAGGGCAGGCTCTGGGCGGCCGGGACCCTGCGCACTTGAAGCGACTGTGCACGAACTAGCCTGGCCGCTGGCGTGGTGGGCAGTGTCGGGAGGGTGGGCCGGCCGGGGCCAGCGCCCCCAGCATTCACGGGCTCACCCCCCACCCCCCAGGAGGCTCCACATTGTTTGTGGAGACGTCTCCAAGGCGGCCACGGGACAGAGACCCCAAAGGCGACAAGGACGGCAGCCTGGAGGTGACCGGCCAGCTGGGGGAGGTGATGAAGGAGAGCGCCCGCATCGCCTACACCTTCGCCAGGGCCTTCCTGATGCAGCACGACCCGTCCAACGAGTACCTGGTGACCTCACACATCCACCTGCACGTGCCTGAGGTGGGTGTCCCTGCCACGACCACCTGCTGCCCCGCGGCCGGCGCCACCCGCTCACCTGCCTCTCCCCACCAGGGCGCCACCCCCAAGGACGGCCCGAGTGCTGGCTGCACCATTGTCACGGCCCTGCTGTCGCTGGCCATGGACCGGCCCGTCCGGCAGAACCTGGCCATGACTGGTGAGGTCTCCCTCACGGGCAAGATCCTGCCAGTCGGTGGCATCAAGGAGAAGACCATCGCGGTGAGTGGCCTGTCCCCGTGTCATGGGGCAGACATCGGCTGCCATCCATAGTGCCGTTGTTTAGGTGTCACAGATAGGCAGAGGAAGGGAAATGGCCCATTTTGCAGATGAGGGAAGTGAGGTAGCCTCGCCTAGATCCCTTACTGAGCTGGCTGCCCTTCCACAGCAGTTCTCAGCCTTTATAAGACTTTGGAGAATGCTCTAGAACCTTCCCATAGGAGGAGGACTCTATCTGGGCTCCCTGCTCAGCCCAGCGCCCAGTGCGAGCTGAGCCACGGGGCAAGAGCAGAGGTCGGTCTGTTCCCAGGTACTGAGCAGGTGAGAGGACTGAGCAGAGTCTGCAGCCCCTGGTCCTTCCTTCCCAACCCAGCTCTGCCTCCATCCTGGGCTCAGAGCTGAGCCAGCAGCGCAGTGCTGCCCTGCCCTCCCTGGCTGGTCAGATGACAGCAAAGTGGGAGGTTAAGGGAGTCAGCTAGTGCTGTGTCCCTGAGCCACTGCCCTCCAAGGTTTGCAGCTCAGGGGTTGGGGACAGCAGCAGCACCCAGGCTGTGGGAGGGACTGCCTGATGCCCGGGCAGACTGTGTGGCTTGAAGATTATGGGGGTGGGTTGTGCAGAACATGGGCTTTGGCCCCAAGGCAGGTGGGAGCCATGGAGGGCTGTGGGCAGAGGAGGGACAGGCCCGCACTGGGGTGCTCACAGGCATCCCCACCCCCCCAAAGTGTGTGGCATTTTCATCGCTACTGGATATTCAGCTCCCGGGTGCCAGACCTTTAAATGCAAAGCGGTGGATGCCGTGATTGTACTGAACTCGGGGAACCGTTCCCACTGCCCACCCCTAGCTGGAGGGGTGGCGAGGGGACCAGGCCTGGGATGGGGAAGGTGGCGGGTCACGGCAGTTGCTACCCAGGGTTTGCAGCAGGGCTGACCCAGGACCACACTCTCCCTCCTCCCCAGGCCAAACGCGCTGGAGTGACGTGCATCGTCCTGCCAGCGGAGAACAAGAAGGACTTCTACGACCTGGCGGCCTTCATCACCGAGGGCCTGGAGGTGCACTTCGTGGAGCACTACCGCGAGATCTTCGACATCGCCTTCCCGGAGGAGCAGGCCGAGGCCCTGGCCGTGGAGCGGTGACTGCGGCCCCAGGACTGCTGTTGGCAATGACAGGCCCAGCCTGGGACACACGTGTGAGGCAGGGGCGCGCAGGCCTGGCAGCTGAGCCACCAGAGGCTCAGCCCGGTGGCCTGGGTTCAGCCAAGGGACCTCAATGACGGCTTAATCGGAGTCTGCACCTGTGCGCTATTTAATTACGATTAAAGATCGTGCCCCGCCCCAACGCCAAGGGCCACAGGCTGTGTGTGTGTTAAGGTTTATTGTGCGCGGGGACAAGAGGGGAGAGGGGCTCAGTCCTTCTTGGCGGCGGCTTTCCTCATGGCGGCCAGGACGTTGCTCAGCTCCTCCCGCTTCCTCTTAGCGCGGATGTGTGTCCCCACCTGCCAGGCGAGGAAAGCCACCCGTCAGCCAGGCCCCCCCCAGTCCCGCCCTGTGCCCGACCGCCGGCAGCCCACGTACCCTCTTCTTGATGAACTTGAGGGCCCGTTTGTCCTTGGAGACCTTGAGCAGCTCCATGGCGCGCCGCTCATAGGGGGCGAAGCCGCACACCTCCCGGATCATGTCCCGCACGAACTTGGTGTGCTTGGTGAGGCGCTGAGGGGCAAGGCAGGCAGGTCAGGGCGGGGACTCCGAGGCCAGCCCACTCGGCCCTCCCCGCGCCCCGTTAGCCTCACGCTGTGCCTCGGTATCCCCGGCTGCATTCCTCCCCGCTACTTGTAACAGAGAATTCAGAAAGAATTCACGGGTGCAGCTTTTCACCCCGTCCGCACAGGGAAGCGCAAGCGCTCCCCCAAGTCCCAGCGTTCTCGACGCCGGCAGGACCCTCCTGCCCTTCGCACGGGCTGTTCCCCGCGCCAGGAATCCCCGCACACTGGGCGCAGGCGAGGCACGCGGGGAAGCCCCCCGAATGAAGGCGCCCACGACCCGTGACAAACAGGAAATCCCCCAACCTGACACTCAAGGCCTCATCTTTGCCCTTCCCCGTTCCAACCCCGACCCAGCTGCCGTTCTACTGGCGAACTCCTCCTCATGCATCAAAACCCCAAACCCGCTCGCACACGCCGCCCCCTGAAGTCGCGCTCTCTGCTCCAACCTCGGCCCCACGGGCGGAGAGCGCCAAGATGGGTGTTCGTGTTCACACGCTGGTCCGGCAAGTCCGGCTCCCCTCCCTTTCTTCCACTAGAGCGCCCCAGAACTCCCCCTGGGAACCCCAGACGGCCCGACCGCGCTCCTCCGCGCCCGGAGCCTCTGCCCAGCCGCGCGGCCCCGACGGCGCGCCCCGGCACTCACCCCGCGGCGGCGGCTGTGCCTCGGCTTGCTCACGTTCTTGGTCACCTTGTGGCCCTTGTTGAGGCCCACGGCCATGGGGTAGCGCAGCGCCATGACTGCGGACAGCAGCGGAGACGGGGAGGAAGTGAGTCCCGGCTCGGTTCCCGAGGCTCGGAACCCCGCGCCCTGGCTCCTTCGGGCTCGCCTGCCGTGCCCAGCCATCCTCCAACTCGCTCACCGGGCCCCGGCAGCCCGGGGGCCCGGATGGTGGCGGATCTGGGCCGCGCGCGAGCGTACCTACCTGGAATCCCTGATGGCGGCCGCACCGGAAGGGCTCGCGCCGCGCGGAACCCTGGGATATCTACCCGCCGTGGGACGCGCGGGCCAGAGAGGCGAGAATGGTGCGCGCGCCCCCTGGCGGCTGGAGGATTCCCTGCGTTTCCCCCCTGAGCATGCGCAACCAGGCTCCGTGAGCGTGCGTATTTATAACACAGAACCCGAGACCAGGAGTCGGAGCCGGTGGGCGTGGCTGTGGCTGCGTGAATCCCCCCCCCGTCTCTAGGTGAAGAGTTCGAATCCCAACTCCGTCACTCGCTAGCTGACGCTGCGCCAGCGACTTCGATTTCTCCCAGAACCTCAATTTCTCCATCTATAGAATGAGGATAATGTCTCGTTTGAACACGATATACCTGTACCTGGAACAAAAGAAAACGTCCATTAACGAGGGTATTGGTTTCATTATGCATAGGGTGAAGCTCTGGGCTAGGTCTGAGAAACGCAATGTGTTCTAGTGCCCCCTGGTGGCATTTGATCTAATTTTCGGTAATGCGGGGATGGACGCTAAATAACTTTGAATCAGGTGGTGGAAACAAACAAAAGATTCAGGTTTTTCTCTTTCAATCCTGCTTACCTCCAAGAGAGTTTCAATTTAGGACTGGCCTGATTGGGGTTAGGCCTTCTAACACCTGCTAAACTTAGAGTCTTGGACAGCCCACAGTAGCTAACATTTTATTTATGTAAAATTGTATTCATCCAACAGTTTTTATTTTTGCAGTTTCTTTTTCTTTATGCAACTGGTTTGCCATTTGCGGGGCGGGGGAGAGTGTCAGATTTCAATGAATTGATGTGAATATCGGCGATGTGTAGACATAGCCCACCCCTTGCCCGACACAGGGACAGTCCTGGCACCAGAACCCTAGGAATTCCCCTAAGCTTCAGTGTTCTCATCTGCACAACAGAGACAATTGTAGCACCACCCTCCGGCTGTGAAGATGCCACGAGATGATGGAAGTCAAGGGCTTAGGGCCCGATGCATGTTGTTGACGATGCACAAACGACGCACCGCATGCTGCAGACACAGCCTTGCCCCACCACGGTGCCCTCCCTCCGCCCCTGACCTCCTGACCTGAGCGAGGTCCATCCCTCTCGCTCTCAGCCTCCACTTCCCCATCTGTGAAATGGGGCTGAGAGTAACGGTCCCGGTACACACGCACCCTCCCCCTGCCCACAGCCAGAAAATTAGAGGGACCAAGGAATTTGAACAGATATGCAAGGGAGGAAGGATTTTTATTACGAAACGGGAAGCTGGGTCCGGCCCACAACACGCTCTTTCCCTCCTCCTCCTCTAACACGTGTGTACCCGGGGGTGTCAAGCGCACCAGAGACCCCAGCTGGGGGAAGCCGGCAGGGGTGGGGGGTGCTCCCAGATTGAATGAGTGGAAAGAGTAAATGAAGGACTCAGAGGTTCAGATGGGACATGGAGAGGGCTCCAGGGGTGGCGTGACCCGGGGCAGGTCACGTCACCTGCCTGAACCTCAGTCTCCTGGTCTGCAAATGGAAGCAGTAATCATGTCATCGATGACGGCCACGAAGACGGCGGTGGCGCCTTCCAAGTCCCGGACAAGGGCCTAGCACAACGGGCTGCGCTCACAGCCACAGCTGAGACTAGGTCCAGGTGCTGGCGGTTTTTCCTGGTTTTGCGTTTCTGTGCTGATGGCTCTATCTCGGGCTGCAGCCACCCTCTCGGAGGTGTCTCTGTTCGTGTCCCGGGCGGAGCGCCCCTCTCTGGAAGGTGAGGGGCCCCACCCCGGGGCTCAGGCGGCAGCCGCAGCCGAGACGTTCAGGTCCTGGTGGATGAACCAGGCCCGCGGGCGCGGGAGCCAGCCCCGCAGCAGGCACAGCAGGTGGAAGCGCCACGGGTAGAAGACTCCGGAGGCGCGCGTGGCCCCGCCACGGATCACCGCCAGGGCAGCCCTGGGCCCCGGGGCCGCCTTGGCCCGCGTGACGCCCCTGGGGACGGGAGGGCGCGGTGGAACCAGGGCTGGGCGGTCCCCCAAGCCCCCCGCCTGGCCCCAGCCCGCGCGCGGCCTCACCTGACGCCCTCGGTGGCGGGGGCGCGGTCCCCGAGTCCCAGCACACACATGGTAATGGCCACATCCACGTCCTGCACGTTCAGCTCGCGCCGCAGGGAGCCGAAGAAGCCGTCCAGCGCGAACTTGGCCGCCGAGTAGGGCGCGGAGAAGGACGTGGGCACGCGGCCTGGGGGGCGGGGCGGCAGCTGAGCGGCGACACCTTGCCTGCTCTCCTTCGGGAAGCCTTCCCGCCCGCTCCAGGCTCGCCCGCGCCGCCCGCGGAGCTGGGCCGCGCACGCACCGAGCAGCGAGGACACCACCACCAGGGAACCCTTGCTGTCAGTCAGGCTCGGCAGCGCCCGCGAAGTCAGCTGCACGTAACTCAGCAAGTTCACCTGCAGGCGGCGACCGCGAGTCACCAGGCGGAGGCGGAGCCCGGGGCGGGGCCTAGACTCAGAAGAGGGTGGAGCCTAGAATCCCGGCCGGCCGGGCCCGAGGACTGAGCACGGCCCAGGGGCGGGGCCAAGGGCGGGAGGGGCGTAGCAAAGGACGGGGGCGGGGCCAGGACCGGGAGGGCGGAGCCCGGGCAAGGGGCGCAGGGAGCCCTGAGCCCGGCCGCTGCGGGAGCGGAGCACCTGCAAGAGTCCGCGTGTCGCCTGGGCGCTGCGGGCCCGTGTGCCGGCTGGGGCGCTGCCGACGTGGTTCAGCACGAGGTAGTCCAGGCCGCCTGGGCCAGAAAGGCCGGTCAGCCCGAGGCTACCTTCGGAGGCCCCGCCCCTGGGCGCGATCAACCCCGTCCCAAACCCCGCCCCCTGAGAGGCCCCGCCCCCAGAGAGCTGCCCAGGTGAGCTCTGCCCCTAGGACTCCCTGCATTGAACCCCGTCCAGAGTTCCGCCCCCAGTGCAATGAGGCCCCACCCCCGGCCACGCCCCCGGACCACACAAGTCTCCGCCCTCAGACGTCCCTTACTATCACACCCCCACCCCAATTCCGGTCCTGCCCCTAAGGCCACGGTCCCGGACTCTGGACTCCAGGCCCCGCCCCTCACCCAGCTTGTCCAGGGCAAACTGCACCACGTGCTCGGGCGCCTCGGGGGAGGCCATGTCCGCCGCGATGTAGAAGACCTTGGGGGCGCCCAGCTTCCGGCAGTTCCCTACCACCTGGTGGGGCCAGAGCTGCCCGTGGGCCTCTCATCCCAAGCTGGCCCCCCTCCACCTGCAGGGGCCCTGCTCTGCTCTGAGCCTCGGGTCCCATTCAGCATCATTCCCAAAGCTTTACCTCTTTGGGGGCCCAAACATAAAATTTCCACAGTTCTGGCTTCTCTTGAAAATTTGGAAGGTTTGTCTCCAAGAGCGGTCCAGTCCCTTGAAGTAGCAACGGGCCGTTGCTAATAAGTGCCTCCCCCCTTTGAGTTTGAGCACCTTGGCTATCGGCACAGGCACGACACTATCAATACTCCCATTTAGTGAGGAATGCCCCCTGCAACTGCATCAGGACAACGCCATGACTCATGAGAAGGTACTTTGCCTCCCTTTTTGCAAATGAGGAAACTGAAGCTCAGAGAGGTTAGGTGACTTGCCCAAGGTCACACAGGAAGCCTGGATCATTTCAGGGATTCAAACCCAGTTCTTCTTCACCCCACCCCCACTAGCACCCGCACCATTCAACTGGACACGGGTGGTCTTACCTTCTGCAGGAGGGCCTCGGTGTAGGCAGTGAGCACCAGGTGCGAGCCCAGGCGGGCGTAGTGGTACGCCAGCTCCTCACCCACACCCGCACCGGCCCCCGTCAGCAGCACGCGGGCGCCTTGGAGGCTGGCTGGCAGGGAGCAGGGGGAGTCAGCCTTAGGGGAGGCCAGCCCGATTTCTCCCTCCCCCGCCCCCAGCTGCTCACCTGGGTCGAAGTTGTCGTCCCAATAGTAGGCGAAGAACAGGGCCCCCAGCGCTGTGAGGAGCAGCACCTTCATGGCCCTCCGTGGGCCTGCAGCAGGAGAGAGGGTGGGCAGCACAGGCCTGGCCCACAGCCAGGCTTTGATGAGCCTTTGGTGATGCTGCCTGCCGTGGACCTGCCCCCTCCTTTCCACCTCCATGGCAACCATCTGTCCAGGCCACCGCTGTGGCTCAACTCCCTCCACCCAGCAGCCGAATCATATCTTGCCTCCTCCTCAGCTGAAAATCCTTTCGGATTCATTTTAGGATAAAAACTAGACTCCTGGATGGCCAAAAAGGCCCTGCATGGACCACCCCTACTTGCCCACTCTGCTCTGCTAGAGCAGCTTCTTCTTCACCATGCTGCCTCAGGGCCTTTGCACTGGCTGTTCCTGCTGATTGGAAGGCTCTTCCCCATGAGGGCAGGAAGGAAATGAACATCTGTTTCTGTTTCGTTCACTATTGGGTCTTCATTACCCCAAACGGTGCCAGGCACACAGTAGGAGCTCAATAGATACTAGATTGACAATGCAGTGATATGAGGAACGTGGGAGGTGAGAGCTGGGGGAGTCCAGGGAGACAGCTCTGTCTGGAGATGCTCACAAGGAAGGAGGTGGACACGCAGGGCTGGGGTTGGAGACAGAGGTGCCCGTGTCATCGGGGTTCACATGTGACCTCAGCTGTGGGAGCTGATTTACTTGTTCCAGGGAGAAGGTGAAACAGAAAAACAGGCCAGGTTCTTAAAGTTCCAGGGATTATAGGTCTTCCCCAGAAAGGGCACAGACCTATCACATCTTTGGGTTTCTGTCCCCTAAACTCGATGGGATGAGGACAGGGGGAGTTCCCGAACCCATGGAGCTGAGAGGGACCAGGTGGAGGTGGTGGGGTTGGGGAGTCCCCACATCTTCAATCTCTGGGTCCGGCCCTACAGTCTCTGCCCCTGATGTTCTCTTAGCGTGTTCCCTTGACATCCTCCAGGAACCCCAGGCTCAGCATCTGACCTCAAACCTGCCTCTTCCCAGGTCACCACTACCAGGATGGCGCCACTGTAGCCCATCCTCGGAGAGTAGGCCCGGTGCTGGCCTCACCTCCTCCCATCCGTTGTCCCCCAGGGCCTGCTGGTCCCCAGGTCGCACCAGTTCTCTCTCAGAAATCTCTCTCCCACTGTCCCCTCCCCAGGGCGCATCACTTGCCTCCTGGCCCCTGCCCCCTGCCCTGGCCCCGGGGCTTCCCCACCTACACTGTGGCTTCCCCACCTCACACGGGTTCCCTGCAGCCTCTCCTCCCCACACAGCCAAAGGGATCTTTGTCATAAGAAATCTGGCCGTGCCCCTTCCTGCTCCAAACCGTCTCAGGGCTCTCCCCGGCCCCGATGGAGACCAAGCTCCACACCCAGCCCAAAGCCCAGGGGTTCTGGCCCCTGCCTGCCTATCTCAGCTTTCCCTCTGAACAAAGGGGGCGTGTGGCCCGCCGCGAGGTCCCAGCCACACACTCACCCACTCAGGCCTTTGTTTCCCCCGCCAAAGGGGCCGGGGGCCCAGCCTGGGAACCACACGAACGCCCTCGGGCCTCTCGCCCTGGCCGCGTCCGGCCGGGTCCCGGACCGCGCCCCCTTCCCGGTTGGGCCCGAGTCACGTGACTCCGAACCCACCTCCTCGAGGGCGGGAGGGAGGGGCCAGGTCGTGGGGACCGCGCGCCTGAGCGTTGCCAGGCAACGGCCTCCGCGGGACTCTCCGCCTCCCAGTCTCGGCCCCGCCCACTAGATGGAGGCGCCACACCCGGATGTGATCACGTGACTTCGGGCCCGCCCCTCTAGAACAATCCCGCCCTCGTGTTGCCGTGACATCTGCCTTCTAGGCTCACTCTTCCTAAGTCCGCGCCTTTAGTCCCCCGCGCGGGCGCGGGTGGATCTCTCGGGCTCCGAGATCTTCTCGGGTCACACTCAGGTTTCACTCAAGAAACTCGAGGCCTTTTTCCCCTCACTCCGCCAGGGCCAGTTGGGCTGACTACATTTCCCAGAAGGCTTCGCAAACAGGCGGTTGACGGGGCGGTGCCGACTACATTTCCCAGACAGCTTTGCGGCGGCCCGGGCCCGGGGAAGGGAGCATTTCCCAGACGCCTTTCGCAGCCCTTTTCCGGCGTCTCAGAGCCGTAACGAGACTCCGACTCCCGGAGGCTTTTGAGGCTGAGAAGAAAGACTACATTTCCCAGAGGCCTCTGCGCCGTCGCGGCCGGAAGCGGCGGGCGAGTCTAGTGTCCTTGCGCGCGGAGCCGAGTGACCATGGTGTCCCGGGTGTGGTCGCTGATGAGGTGCGTGGGGCCGCGGGACGTCCCCCTCCTATAGGCACCCCCCCTCCGGTTTGGTCCCGATCTGTTCTTTGCTTCCCATAGTGTCAGCTCCTCCGCCCACGTGGCCCACATAGGGAAACTGAGGGTCAAGTGTGGTGGGGCTTCCCGACGTCGCCGATCGTCCCCCAGCGAGTCTTGTCATCCCACTCAAGGGGTGGGCGACTCCTCCGAGCCTCAGTTGCTTCATCTGTGAAGTGGGAATGCCCGGTGAAACCTGCTGCTTGCCGTGATGGGGAGGTTAATGCATGCCCAGAGCAGCGAGTGACATACAGGAAGCGCCCAGGGACACTTAGAAAAACCCCTGGGTTGCTCGCGGAGCGTCCCTACCTAGGCAGGAAGGCTTCTAGAAAGTCAGAGGACTTAACGTCTTCACTGTCCCTTGCTCTCGGACTTGGAGTGACCAACTATCCCTCTCCCGGCGTCACTTTGCCGGTTAAAGTGGTATTAAGTCGCCCTGCTTTGCACACTGTACATTGCGTGCCTTTGGTGCCACAGTGTGTCACTCTCTGGACTGTGAGCCCTTGGGAGGGTCTAACTCCTCCCTGGAGGCCTAGACCCTTGTGGGTGGCCAGCAGTGTCCACTGAGCTTCTGTCCCTTCCTTCCTTGCCTACAGGTTCCTCATCAAGGGCAGTGTGGCTGGGGGCGCCGTCTACCTGGTGTACGATCAGGAGCTTCTGGGGCCCAGCGACAAGAGCGAGGCAGCCCTGCGGAAGGCCGGGGAGGTGGTCCCCCCGGCCATGTACCAGTTCAGCCAGTACGTGTGTGACCAGACAGGCCTGCAGATACCCAAGGTACCCAGGGCTGGGAGTGAGGCCAGGGCTTGGCGGGAGTTTGGCTCTGGGGTCCCTCCAGCCCTGCTTGGTGTCTTCTGCTCTGGTGCTGGCCTGATCCCAAGGCCTGAGCACCTTTCACCAGCCTGTTCTGCCCATCTTTCTTCCCAGCTCCCAGCCCCTCCAAAGATTTACTTTCCGATCCGTGACTCCTGGAATTCAGGTAGGCACCCCCAGTCCCTTTGCTTGGGAGGTGGCCCCAGACACTCCAGGCTAGCACCCTCTATGCTTCCTGGCCATTCCTTTCCGTTCGTCCCTGTTTCTGCCGTGTGCATCTCCTACGGATCTAGAGAGGAGTGGAGATTCCAGGGAGGGGGCCACGAGGGAGTCTCCTTAGAGGGCCGGGCTGTGCATTGTCCGGTAGAATGGGATGTAGGAGCCCATTATGGAACTTGTCCTGTGAGCTTGGCCAAGACAAGGCCCCGCCTCTCGTCTGCCTCAGTTTCTCTGCTGGATGTTGTGCCTCTACAAAAGCCTTGCCAACCTAGAGTTTTTCCTGGGCCTTGGCCAAGGCTGGGCAGGGGACCTCACTGGGTGGCTGTGCCCTCTCCACAGGTATCATCACAGTGATTTCGGCTCTGTCAGTGGCCCCCTCCAAGGCCTGCGAGTACTCCAAGGAGGGCTGGGAATACGTGAAGGGGCGTACCAAGTAGTGAGTCAGCGGAGGCTGCCTGCCCCGGGTCAGAACAGGCAGGGACGCCACCGACCTGAAGGTTCCAGACTGGGACCCCCACTCCAAGGGCAGCTCCCGGCCTTGCCGGCCCAATAAAGGACTTCGGAAGTGTTCCCTGACCCGTGTGCTGGCGGGGGGCGGAGGGGGCGCACGGGGTGCGCCTGCTGGTGCCCAGAGTGCCAGGGCCTGGGCTTCTGGTTCCTGGTGGCTCCTAAGGGCCTGACTCTGACTGCAGGCCGTGGTTCACCCGTTGCCGTCTGGGCCCTCGACAGTTGCTCCTGCTGCTCTGCAGGCAGTGCTCAGGGCCCCAGGAAGGGTGGGGAACGTGCCGAGAGCAAGCCCCGGCTGGGGGTTCTCAGTGCTGGAGGGCTGACCCCAGGGTGGGGCAGTCTGGGAGCCGGGGCTTTGTGGGGATGGGCAGAATTGGGGTCTCTTTCACTGTTCAACAGGGCAGGAGCCCCCAAGGCTGCTGATCCTCCATCTTGCTCCGTTTCCCAGTCCATGGTCTTGTCCCAGCCCTTCTTCTGGTCTCCACTCTCATCCCACTCTCCCCCTCTCCCTGACAACCCTGGTGATTCCTGGCGAGAACAGGCTGGGTTTGTTGCCTTTCAGAGGGTCTTCCCAAGCCCATCTCCCAGACGTCCCCTTCTCCCCTGGGATGCTGCCCCTGCCACACGTTGCCTCAGCTGCCTGGCTGCCTGAATGTGTCTCCCCCATCAGGCTGTGAGCTCCGGGAGGGTGGGCCTGTGCAGGGGCTCCCTGCAAGGCCCCCAGCACCCAGCCACAACGGGCATCCCAGAAGGTTGGTGATGGCAAGAAGCTTGTGCCAGGAAACCAGAGTCCAGTGTCCCCAGACGGGAGGGAGCGGGCTGGGGTGGCAGCCAGACACCTTTCCAGGACGTGCCCACAAGCACAGGTGGTCCCTGAACTGGACTAGGATCCCCTGATCCTGAGAGATCTGGGGTTTATGTTGCTCGGTATAAGGGACAGAGCTCGGGGTGGGGGGCAGATATTATGGACAAGGGGTGCAAAGACCACCTGGAGGGACAGTTCTCTAGTCTGACTCCGCAGTAGGGAGGAGTGAGCAGCTGCCTGCCGGGCCCCTGCACCTCCATCCTGGCATCCGAGTCCTGCAGCTCCGTGAATGTGGCCGTGAAGTTCCCCTGGGCAACAGGCTTCATCCCATGGGTCTGTCCTGGCCCACCAGCTGACACGTGTGCAGGGATGTGTCTGTGGTCAGGGGAGTGAGGGGGCCGTGGGACGGGCGACCTGGGTAGGCAGGAAGAGGCTGGGGAAGCATGTGGCCACACTCACAGCCCTACACACTCTCTAGCAACATGGGCCAGGGGAGGGGTGGGCCATTTTACGGATGAGGAAAGTAAGGCCCAGGGTTGGACTGCGAAGCAAGGCAGGGTTGGTGTGTGGCACAGTGTCACTTGGACAGCTGGAAGCAGCGTTCTCAGAAGACGATTTTGGCTGTGGCAGGCTGGGCGAGGAACAGGCCCGGGGGAAGCTAGTGTGTGACGTTGTTAGCTGGTCACTACAGCTGCTCCCATGGCCCTGCGCCTGCTTTGCGTGGGCCCTAACTGGTGGCAGGAGGTGATGGTGCAGGAACAGGATATTGTAAGGGGTGGCTGATGCAGAAGCGGATGTGACTAGGAGCAACATGAGCCCCAAGGACCCCCAAAGACACCGGCTGGGGCTGGGCTCAGGGCCTCTGTGAGCAAAGCCCAGCCCGCCCTTGGATCCATGCGTATGGGTGCCACGCGGACCTGCAGCAGCCTGGGTTTGCCCCGTATATGGGCTGAGGGCCGAGCCACATTTAATTAAATGTGAAAAGACACGGTGGCACCCAAAGCAGCCATGTGTTTCCCCATCTCACTTGGCCCCTGAAATGACTTTGCTGTCAACAGTGATCCTGGTGAACCTGAACTTGGGAGCTGCTCTCTCTATATATATAGCCTTGGTAAAATTAGGGTTTTTGTAGCTGAAGAGGGTGCTGGGGGGAGAAGGCTGGTCCTGCAATGAGGCCCTGTATCGAAGAATCCTCAGAACAACCCAGTAGCTCCATTTCACAGATAAGCAAATGGAGGCTGGGAGAACAAGGAGCTTGCCCCAAGCATGCGACAGAAGAGGCAGAAGAGAGGAACAATGCTCTTAACCCCATGGCTGGGCGTGGGAGGTGGCTGGAGGCCTGACTGGAGAAGAGATGGTCTGCAACGGTGCCGGCAAAACTGGACATCCCCACGCAAGAGTGGGCCGGGCGCGGTGGCTCACGCCTGTAATCCTAGCACTCTGGGAGGCCGAGGCGGGTGGATTGCTCAAGGTCAGGAATTGGAGACCAGCCTGAGCAAGAGTGAGACCCCGTCTCTACTAAAAAATAGAAAGAAATGATCTGGACAACTAAAAATATATATATAAAAAATTAGCCAGGCACGGTGGCGCATGCCTGTAGTCCCAGCTACTCGGGAGGCTGAGGCAGGAGGATTGCTTGAGCCCAGATGTTTGAGGTTGCTGTGAGCTAGGCTGAAGCCACGGCACTCTAACCCGGGCAACAGAGTGAGACTCTGTCTCCAAAAAAAAAAAAAAAAAAGAGTGAAGTCAGACCCTCACCTAACACCATATACAAAGAATCACTCAACATGAATTGAAGACCTAAACCTGAGACCCCAAACGGTAAAACTCTTAGAAGGAAACGTAGGGATTTGGCAATGATTTCCTGCACATGACACGGTTAAGTACAGGCAAGAAAAGGAAAACTAGATAAAGTCAACTTTATCAAAATTAAAAACTTTTATGCAACAAAGTACACTATCAGCCAGGTACAGTGGTGGCGCGCACCTGTAGTCCTAGTTACTCAGGAGGCGGAGGCAGGAGGATGGTGTGATCCTGGGAGTTGGAGTTTGCAGTGAGCTATGATTGTGCCTATGAACAGCCACTGCACTCCGGCCTGGCAACATAGCAAGACTGTAGCTCTAAAAATGTATGAAAAAAAGAGTTCACCACCAAGAGTGGAAAAGACAGTCCACAGGATGGCAGGAAATATTCACAAGCCATGTATCTCGTAAGGGCTTAATGACAAGAATATATGAAGACTCCAACTCAAAACCAAAACAGAACAACCCAATTCAGAAGCAGGCAAAAGACTTGAATAGACATTTCTTTAAAGAAGATATGAGAGGCCGAGGTGGGAGGATCATTTGAGTCCGAGAATTGGAGGCTGCAGTGAGCTGTGATCACACCACTGCACTCCAGCCTGGGGAACAGAGAGAGACCCCATCTCTAAAAAAATAAATGACAAGAACAATAAGCACATGAAAAGATGCTCAACATCACTAAACATTAGGGAAATGCAAATGAAAACCACAATGTGATATTGTCACTTCACACTCATTAAGATGGCTTTTATAAAAAAGATGGAAAGTAAGTGTTGGCGAGGATATGAAGTTGGACCCATTGTGCGTTGCTGGTGGGAATGTAAAACGGTGCAGCTGCTGTGGAAAATACAGCCATTCCTCAGAACGCTAAACATAGAATTACTATATGCTCCCACTTACGTACCCAGAGGAGAAGGGACTCAAGACACCGCCACCGATGTCTGCAGCACTATTAACCACAATTAACAGGTGGAAGCAACCTGACTGTCCACTGACCGAGGAAGGGATGAGGAAAGTGTGGCGTATCCACACAGTAGCATTCAGCCATAGAAGGAATGCAGCACTGACACAGGATAGACGGTGGATGACCCTTGAGGACATCGTGCTCAGTGAAATAAGGCAGACACAGAAGGACAAATCCCGTGTGATTCCACTCACAAGAGGTCCCTAGAGTCATCAGATCCACAGAGACACAAAGTAGAATGGTGGGTGCCAGGGGCTGGGGAGTCAGTTCTTAATTCATGGGTACAGTTTGTGTTTGGGAGGGTTTAAAATTCTGGAGATGAACAGTGGCTGATGGTTATACAACACTGTGAATGTACATAACACCACTCAATTGTACACCTAAAAATGGTTAAAAGGGTAAATTTCATATAAAAATAGTATGCATTATATAAAAATAATACTCTATTAACAAAAAAAAAAGGCAAGGACACAAATTCTCCCCTGAAGGCTCCGGAAGGAATGCAGTCCTAGAGACAGCTTGCCTTTGGCCCAGTGAACAATGTGGACTTCTGGCCTCCAGAAATGTAAGACAATAAATTTATGTGTGCTCGCTTCGGCAGCACATATATTAAAATTGGAATGATACAGATAAGATTAGCATGGCCCCTGCACAAGGATGACATGCAAATTCGTGAAGTGCTCCATATTAGAAAAAAAAAATTTATGTTGTTTTAAGCCATTAAGTTTGAGGCAGTTGGTTACAGCAGCCCTAGGAAATTCCTATAGCCCCCTATATTCTGACGCATGTCAGTTCCTTGTGTCTGCCAGAAGTCACACTTGGTGTGACAGCTGTATTCAGCCACCGGCTAACACCACTAGACGCTGCCCCACAGCCCCTTCTGGTGGACAAGCATCTCCTGTGCCCAGGCTGCCACCATGGCTGCTCCACTGCCTCCTTTGTGGTCCCCCTCCCAACCTGAACCCTTGTTTCCGGAAGAATGCAGGATTCACCAGGGAGAAGACTTTGTGCACATCCTGCCTTTCAGTGAGACTGCAAGAGACCTGGCCACGGAAGTGGAGTGCAGCCCCAGACTACACCCGAGGCAGACTGCCCCCCCACAAAGCTAAGTATAATTTCATTTCACTGAAACAGCCAGAAATAACAAGGGATGACACTTTAAATAAAGGGTATATGAACAGAAACACATTTATTACAAAAAAAAACAAAAACAAATTCACATTGTGTTGAGCTATAATAGGGCAGCAGATAAAAAAAATATTTTTACACAGTTTAAGATAACTCCTAACAGAACATAGTCTTGTTGCCACATGACAGGACACAGGATTCAAAGAACTTAGTAGCGGCGAGTGAAGCGGGCGTCGCTGGGTCTGCTACCCCCACTCTGGCCTCCAAACCCGCCTTGCATTCTGCCCCGTGGGATGGGGTGGCCCCGGGAGGCCCCACCAGGGGCAAAGCTGCCACGCCTAGGAACAAATTCAGAATCTTTTGTCCAGGAAGCTCCTCCACTCTGGCCCCACTGCAACCCCCACGAACTCACTGGGGTTTGCCCGCAGGCAGGTGCCCTTCCTGAGCAACCCCCTCCAGCAGCAGACAGACTCTAAGGGCCTCGGATGACCAGCCTTGCATCACACTTGGGGGAAGGTGGCGTTAGCTGGGAACGCTCGGTTGCTTTTAAACCTTCACCGAGGTAGGCCAACACGCAGAGAAGGGAGGCACCACAGGAAGAGAGTAGTGTCACTGACAAAATGCCTTACCCTGACATCCCTCCCCGATTCATCATGTGGCCAGGCCCAGAGTGACCAGACATGCTTCTTTCACCACCTGGAAGAAAGACACTTTTCATAGAGCGTCGAGCACAGGATGTCAGTTACGGCACCCAGTTAATGCAGAACACGCAGACCCAGTGAGACGCCTCCGCACACGCACTGCACAACACGTCCAGCCTCAGTGTCCTGGTGGAGAGGACTCAGGAACACACCATGCCGGATTCCTGGGCCAGACCTCCAGACAGCAGAGTGTCTGTGGTGCTCACCCATCCATCCCTCTGTTCATTCGAGCGACTGCTAACGAGCACCTGCTCTGCTCCGGGAGGAGCTGGAGCCTAGCAGGATGGCTCCAGGCTCAATCTTTTCCACAGCTTCCCAACAAAGACACAAGTCTGGCCAGGAGCCCACTCCTCACCTTGCCACCTCTTGTGATCCCGGTCCATCATGCCCCCATCAGCCGAACCCTGCCATGCCCGGTCATCCTCTCTTCGGCCATGGTCCCCCCAGTCACGTCTGCCCCTTGAAAAAAGACATCTCTGATTTGGACTGCTCCCATCCCTTTGGGCAGGGGGCCTGGGAAACCGGGAACCGGCTGTTAGCCCAATGGGCTCGCTCAGCTCTCCCCCACATAATCCCTGATTGCAGTGGCTACCCCACCGTGGGACAGGCACTGTGGGGTGTAGGACACTAACCTGGGTGGAGGAGGCAGCCCCCGGCCTTCGCTCAGCCTCTTGTTGGAGCCGTAGCCCCCCCAGCCATCTCGAGAGTCCCGGCCATGGCGCTCTGGTCCTCCGTGGCGTTCAGGGTAATGCTGGATGATGAGGACCCAGAAAGAAGAGAAAGCTCCAGTATCAACTCCTGGATCCCAAGGCCCTCAGGCAACAGGATGACAATGACAACAGTAACTCCCACAAGTGCTGACAGGGCCTGGTGCTCCCACAACACAGCTGCCTCCCGGAACTCAGCAGGCCACGGCCATTCCCAAGCTCAGGGCCTGGCACAGGGGAGGTACTGGGGAGTTGATAAAGGAAACGCAGGGCCAACATTCACCCGAATACAAAGGCGGAGAGTTGAAGCACGGAAAGACTCCCAGCAGATGCTGGGGCCCAGTAACTGCTCAACACCAAGGAGGGCATCTCCATGGTGGGTCCCTTCAGCACGTCCAGAGCTGGGAGGGCCACCAGGGGCCACCAACTAAGATACTGCTCACAAGAGAGTGCTCGAGGACCCACAGCTCACACAGTTAGTCGCCACAAACTGTTTTCTCTTATCAACTGTCTATAATGTAAAGTTCAAGTTTATAACCTTTAACACATGCGAGTATGGGAAATACTTGAGTTTTAGAAGTTTCTTCCTTCCACAGCAAAGTAAGCAATACACATATAGCTATATGCGACACCGCGACCAACCTACTACCAGGTTCCTTATTACACAATGTTGTTAGCTATGCTATGACAGGATCTCTAAATACCATCCTCTTTTGTAAAAAGGATAACAATTTTACTAGAAATACTATCACGTAGTAAAATCCAACAGGGTTATTTTCCTCAAAACAAACACACACCACCCTGTATGCACGTTATGAGTAACTGCTGTTTACACAGGTATTTAATCCAATGCAGTGTTTCACTGTGACCATTTTTGCTCTTGCTCTGCCCAAGCTGTAGGATACCTGTCAGGCGGAGCTGGAGGGCAGCATCCCCTTGGCCAGCACAGGCCACGAGTTCCTATCCCTGTGCTCCTGCTATTTGACAGACAAAAGAGGAGGCTTCACACTCTATGCTCACTTCTTTGAGGGTCAAGGTTAATATTTACCCAAAGCCCGTTACTGTGGCTGGAAGAACTCTCCAGCCTGACTTTCACAGAAGCCAGTGAGATGGCTTTTGCTACACGGCCTGTTGCTCTATTTTCCACAGATATAGTGGCCTTTGGGGTTTTGCCCCTGGACCACATTTAAAGTGAGAAGAAACCAGCGAAGAGTCCTGGTAATGAAAACCGCTAGGATGCTTCCGGAAGGCCGAGTCATACAAATCCAAGTTCACCTCCCCTATTAAATGGAGAGCTCTGCCAGGGTGAAGCACGGATGGTGGCCTGTTCTTACGTGTCACTAGAGCAAGGTGGAGTCCTAACCACCACCTGGGACAGCACACCTGCGGCACCATCGCCTGGCTTATTCTCCCAAACATGGGCTCTGACACCACCCTCAACAAAATAAGGCAAAGAGGTTAATTTTGTCAGATGTACAAAGTGTAGCTTTGTTCCCTCAAGGACATGATCACAGCCACAGCATCCATGCAAGGCAGTGCTGCCAAATGCAAGAAGAGCTTCTTAAAATAAGACTCTCGAAATAATATATCTTTCTATTTTTTTTTTTTGAGACAGTCTTGCTCTGTTGCCCAGGCTAGAGTGCAGTGGCGTCATAACTCACTACAGCAGGCTCCAGCGATCCTTCCGCCTCAGCCTCCCTAGTAGCTGGGACTACAGGCAAGCATCATGACACCTGGTTGATTTTTCTATTTTTAGTACATATGGGGTTTCCTTCTTCCTCAGTCTGGTCTCAAATTCCTAAGGTCAAGCAATCCGCCTGCTGGGGCCTTCCAGAGTGCTAGGATTACAGGTGTGAGCGACTGCGCCTGGCCCTGAAATACTTCTGTAAATGATGTTAAAGGCATATTGATTTTCAAATAGGTACCTAGTTCTTTAACTATTTAGCCATCTACATCCCTCTCTAATAGCTTAACAGTGAACCAACAGTTTTCTGTTCAACCAGCCCGCATAATGAATCAACAAGGCCGCATAATGAATCAACAAGGCTCTGAAGTTCTGTGCTCCTTTCTTTCCAGTCACTTGTCACCATGTGCCATTTGGGGCAGAATCGATGTCTTATTTATCACTGGGTATGTGAGCAAAAAGAATCCAACTCTCTTTCCCATTCAGAAGAGCATTATGTGATAACCTGTTGAAAAGTAGCTAGTGTGAATGAAGAGCTCTGGGGAGCACGTGCAGGCAGAAATGCGAACCCCCTCATGTAAATCCCCCACTACCTACCCGGGAGGAATCACCACGCTCACTTCACAGCTGGACAAACAGTCTCGGTAGGAAGTGGTGACAAGTTATACCCCCAGCTCTGATACTGCAACCTGGGCTTTTAACCACTGGGCCACACTGCTCCATCAAAGAAAACCCAGAAGACTAGTCTAGTTTTGCTGCATGGAATGTAAGATTTACCTCCAGAAGCAGGGAGAAGGGAATCACGTGAGAGGCATGAAATTCCTCCCGAGGCAGAAGAGCATCCCCAAGACAGAGGGCAGGAACATGGGCACCCCCAGCCACATGACGTAATCGAGGGAGGACGATGAGATTGAAAAGTGAAGCTTCTGCTAGAGC
>NW_012147964.1:1363380-1366418 GCF_000956105.1 Propithecus coquereli
GGCTGGGACTAGAACCCCTGGCCTTTCAAGCAGCTGTGGGGCATCCCTGGGCCCATTTACAGTCTCCCAGCACAAACGCCCACCTCCCAGCACCTTCATGCGTATGTTCAATCAAATCACTGAGGGATGAAAACATGGCCCCTCCACCATGTTAATTTGCATTTTCCTGAACCCTAGTGAGACTCAACAGCTTTTCATCTGTTTCGAGGCCATTTGTATTCCCCCTTCTGTGAAGTGTCCACATAGTTCTGTCAGCTTTTCTTTGGGGCAGTTTTTTCCTACTGACTTATGTTTATTTCGAATCACTTTTATTCCCATCAGCTGCATGTCTTTTGACTTTCCCTATGGTTTGTCATGGTAGAAAAGTTTAATTTTGTCTCGGTCAATTTCTCTTTATGACTTTTTAAGGCCTTCAAAACCCCAAATTCATAAGCTACGCTACGTGGTCAATGCTGTGAGCGAGGCAAGGATGCAGAGGAGGATCCAAAGGCACGGCCACAGGACCTGAAGCCCTGTGTGGGTGAGTCCCTCCTTTCTTCATTGGTGGGAAATGTCACTGTCCCCATATTCTGTGGTCTGTGCTGCTGATCAGATGCCAGTTTCTCCACCAACGCTGCACGTGCCTTTGCCTGCCATTTCCCTTTTAGGCAAACAGTTCTGTAGGGAGCGTTACAAAAACTGCTCACCTGCCCCAGCCCCCAATTTCATTCTATTTTTTTGAGTTATTTTTTCTAAACTAATAGTACCTTAAAAGTTTTTTGTAATCCAGATGTGCAGGTTCAAGTTGCCCTAAATATAGATACTCCCACTGGTCCTTATTTTTAAAACTGTAATTTAAAATTTGAATCTTCATAGGAAAGATAGATTAACAGTAACACAGAATGACCCAATAACATTCGTTTTTAGTTCTTAAAAATTATGACAACATCATTCTTGGCTGATTTAACAATGAGGACCTCTCAGTGCTCTCCTGAGGGCTTTCTGTTACTTTTTCCCTTTTCAAAGCTTCTAAAGCAGATTTAGTATTTTTTGCTAAACAGCACTAATGCAGTAGGAAAGCACTGAATCTCCTTGACTATGTCACCTTCTGTAATTTCTCGGAAGAGATGAGCTTATTTGCATAAAATCATTTGGAAAGAGCCACAGGATGAAAGTCAAAACACAGCAAGCCCAGGAACTGACAGCCAAAGGAACAAAAACATTCACTGCAGTATTCCACCCCCAGGGAACTCTGAACATGTCCTCCCAGGACATGGTCATGACCACAATGTAGGGAAACAACCCAACCACTCCTGGATCCAAACTCACCTACGGGACTCCGAGTCCCTTGACTTTCGAGGCTCTTTAATCTTATCAAAGGACACGACAGATGGCTTCTCCCTGCTATTTGATTTACGATCCTGGCTTTTGGAAACCTAGTTAATGAAAGAACATTAAAAAGTTAAGGCAGGCACTTTGGGAGGCTGAGGCAGGAAGACTGCTTGAGTCCACGAGTTTGAGACCAGCCTGGGCAACAGCAAGACCCCATCTCTACAAAAATTAATAAAAATATATTGGATATAGTGGCAGATACCTATAGTACCAGCTGCTCGGGAGGCTAAGGCTGGAGGATCGTCTGAACCCAGGAGTTTGAGGTTGCAGTGAGCTATGATGACGCACTCTACCCTGGGCAACATGGAGTGTCTCAAAAAAACCAAACAACCAAACCAAAAAAACCAACCAACCAACCAAACAAAAAGGTAGGGATTACAAATAACCAAGAAGAATTAAGTATGTCTATGTCTAAGCATTCAATGTGCAAATCCCACACAATGATCAACTTTTAATGAAACCATTAGATGATGAGGTAGTCTCTCTAAAGGAGCTTTATGCTTTGCTTATTATCATTGAAAGACAGAATCTCATCAACATTTAATGCCAAAATATGATTCATCAACTATATTCGATAGGGTAAAAATCGGCCGGGCGCGGTGGCTCACGCCTGTAGTCCTAGCACTCTCGGAGGCCGAAGTGGGTGGATTGTTTGAGCTCAGGAGTTCGAGACCAGCCTGAGCAAGAGCGAGACCCTGTCTCTCCTAAAAACAGAAAGAAATTAGCTGGACAATTAAAATATACATATAGAAAAAAAAAATTAGCCGGGCGTGGTGGCACATGCCTGTAGTCCCAGCTACTCGGGAGGCTGAAGCAGGAGGATCCCTTGAGCCCAGGAGTTTGAGGTTGCTGTGAGCTAAAGCTGATGCCACGGCACTCTCGCCCGGGCAATAGGGTGAGACTCTGCCTCAAAAAAAAAAAAAAAGGGTAAAAATGGAAATGAACACTGAACCCAAAACTTTTCATAACATCAAAAACATTACGCATACTTTCTCTTCTGTATGCAAACTGAATTCCTTGTCTTTTAGTTCATACGTAAATATGCAGTTGGAGTTACCGAATAATGCCCTTCCGGTGTGCCTGACAATCTCTGATTATGCCAAGTACATTTATTCCACAGCTCCCCATTTTAGCCCTGGAATCCACACTTTCATTTTTTCATTTTCAATCATGTTTCAAAAATAAGAGTAAAAGGCTACAACATGTTAAAAAATTGACACAAAGCACAGACTGGATGGAAGCTTCCGTAACTGAAAGGCTGGCTTGCAGGTGAGTAACATTATGAACCAGATTAAATGGCTTGTGCTCTGTGCAGCTCAGGGTTGACATGGCACGCCCAATGCTGGGCAACTGGAACTTGGACACTCTTGAGGTAATTGGTAAAGGTGGCTCAGTGTGCCTCGTCTGTGCAAATAGTTCATGGTGAGTATCTACTTGCTTCTGGGAACGGGAAATTTTAGTACCTGCTGGGTAGAGGGTGCCTGTTACCAGCCTTCAATAAAAACCTTGGGTGCCAATGCTCTAATGGGCTTCCCTGTACAGAAGCAGCCAATCTTAGCGGTGAGTACAACTATATGCTAAGTGCAGTGGTCATCACAGTGAACCGCTGAACGTGGGTGTGATCTTGGGGACCCGTGACCCACATCTGTCAAACTCGTAAGACTGTC
>NW_012147964.1:1380698-1406209 GCF_000956105.1 Propithecus coquereli
ATATTTTTAGTTGTCTAGATCATTTCTTTCTAGTTTTTAGTAAAGACGGGGTCTCGCTCTTGTTCAGGCTGGCATAGTTCTCATCTTAGAACATATTTCCAAAAATTACATCTCTGGAACAAAACGTTTACAGATTTGTAAGGGTAAACAGAAAAAATCTTCCAACATACTGTCATGATACACAAGGGTTAGCTTTTTCTAATTTATATAAGTTTCATCAACAGTGAATAAAAGTGCCAATGTTCCTGAATCTTCCGTAAAATTGGCATTTTTCTTTAGCCTTGCCAATGTGCTAGGCAAAGCAGAAATACTGCTTTTAACCTGAATTTATTTTATTATTCCTTGGATTGAGTTTTTGTTGATCATCAGTACTTCTGTTCAATTTCTCATTGATATTCTTTCTGTATTTAAAAACTTCTGCTCCATTTCTCCTCACCTGGAATCTATATATAATATTAAATATTTCCCGTCCAATTATTCATTAGTCTCTTGTTTATAGGTTCCGGGTAAATTTCACATTTATGGATCTAATCTATTAACTGATTTAAATGAGTGGTATTTACCCTTATGTTCATAAGCTCTCCTTTATACTAAGACTATGTAACATTCACCTGCATTTACTTCTTTTGGGGTTGTTTTATTTTAATATTATTTTTTATTTTTAGAAATAGAGTCTCCCTCTGTCACTCAGACTGGAGTACCGAGTTGCCGTCACAGCTCACTGCAATCCCAAACTCCTGGGCTCCAGCCATTCTCCTGCCTCAGCCTCCTGAGTAGCTGTGACTACATCGGCATGCAACCATGGCAGGCTAACTCTTTGTAAATTTTTTCGAGAGGTTTTGCTCTTCCAGGATGGTCTTGAACTCCTGGCATCCCTGAAGCAATCCTCCCACATTGGCCTCCCAAAGTGCTATGATTACAGGTGTGAGCTATGGGCCGAGAGGGTTGTCCTTTTAAAAGTTACTCTCCCGGTTTTGTGTTGACTGAGACTATTTTCCAAATACTTGTCCCATTTGCAAAATGGCTTCTCAACATTTAGCAAATTATCTTTTCTGAATGCTGTCTTAGGCTATGCTAAAATACACAAACAACCAAAAACCTTCCTCCCTACCTATCTGAAATGTTGTCCTTACTCAATATTACATTGCTATAATATGTCTGGGAGTATTTAACATTTCCATTATCTTCTACTGATCTGTTGTTTTGTTCCAGTTTTAGTTACATGGCACAATCTTTTTCTAAATATAAAACACTGAGATTAACCAAAAGAAAAATAAACTAAAGGGAACTGGGCAGAATGGTTTAACTCCAGGTTTTTCTTTGTTTTTTGGGGGTAGAGACACGGTCCTACTCTGTGGCACAGGCTGCATTACAGTGGCCTGATCACAGCTCACTTCAGCCTCAAACTCCTAGGCTCAGGCAATCCTCCCACCTTGGCCTACCAAAGTGCTGGCATTACAGACCCGAGCCACTGTGCCCGGCCTAACGCCAGAGTTTTCAAGAGGTTAACTTAATGTTAAGGAAAAAATTATGAAAAACGTTAAGAGATTGGACACCTCTTTAGGCTCACATTATTTCAATGACTCCACGCTTTGAAAAATGAGGAAATCATTTCCCCCAAGTCCTCTTGCCCAACCTCCCAATTTTTCTTACTAATCAATTATTTATTTGATGATATTCACAATTTGCCAGCAGTTCACAGTGGGCTGGCATGTTGGCACTTTTATCCAAACAGCAGTATTTACATGGTACTTTGCCCTTATTTCTTATACGAACAATAAAATGAGCACAAAATAGAAAAATGTAAATAATACTAGAAATAAAAGAATGCAAAAAATCATTAGGCATGGCAAAAATTTATGGAAAAATAAAATTTTTGGTGTCAAGAGCAAGCTTGCTAAAGTTACTGTTTTCAATGTGAAGAATAAACACACATGTATGAAGTACATGAAACATACTGTAGAAGAGTGTCTCAAAAGCAAAGTGTACTGCAGCATAGTTATGTGGTTTAGAGCTATTCCAGGGACACAGCTTCTCGCAGCTCCTTTAGCAAGAAAGTGGTGCTCAGCTTCCTGAGGGACCCAGGAGGAAAGTTGATCAGCCACACACCCTTGGGAAAACCACCTCCGGCTGGGCTTTTTCCCCAATGTGAACATCAATTTCTTAAGGTTACTAAGTGTTGGTCAAATAATACAGGGTAACAGTCACCATATAAAGGGAAAATGGGAAATTGTAGCTAAATGTTCCTTTATTTACCAAATAGTCATTACAAAAGTTTATAAAATTTTTCCTTTCTATGGAGAATTTTGGGACACCCTGCGTAAGAAAATAGACATTAATTTGTCTGTATAATAAACAATCTTGCAACACAGAGGGCAAAAAAAGTAAAAGACAAAAATATCATTTATACCATAATTGAGGCTTAAGTGTACACTACGTGATTTTTCTTTTTTTTTTTTTAGCTGAGGCTTCAGATCAGACACCTTGGGCTCCAGGGCCACCTCCACGGTCCTCACTGCAAAAGGCAGAAGTGGCCTGTACACACACAGAAAGATTCCCTGGCTGCCAGTTGGAGGAAAGCAAATAAAAATAATGAGATATCATTTTGCCTAGCAAACCATCAAAAACGTACATGTTTCATAATAATCCCCCATTGGCCCAGGTCTGGGGAAATGGGTGGTTTGGAGATGGTAAATTATCGCAGCCTTTTGCAAGGGCAGCTGAACTCAGGAACAGCCATGTACTTTAAGGGTTGAGGGTGTAGACTGTGGAGGTCTGCCTCTTGCTGTGTGACCTTGGGCAGGTTACTTAACCTCTCTGAGGCTTCAGAGAGATGTTGTAGAACATTTTGGAAGATTGGTCTCCCCACATTTTAGGGGAATATAACTTAGGTGGGACTTCTAATAAAACAGATTTTATGATGAAAGTTTAAAACACATAGGAGGAGAGAGTGTCGCCTTGACTTCCTCACCAAGCTCCAGCGAGGGTCAGCTCTGCGCTGGTCCTGATGAATACTATAGTTTCTTCTCTTTTTCTAAGGCAAGGATTGACAAACTTTTTCTGTAAAGGCCTAGATAATGATTATTCTCATGTCTGCGGCCCTATGGTCTGTGTCGCACCTACTCAACTCCGCCACTGCACCGTGAAAACAGCCACAGACCACACGCTGATGAACGGCTGTGCCAATAAAACTTTATCAAGCCTGAAATACGAGTTTCATGTCATTTTTACATCACAAAGTATTCTTCTTCAGGGCAGCAAACTGGCTTGCACTGTGGGCATTTCTGGCTACTGGAAAATTTTTCAACACCATCCAATCTCTGACAGGTTTTCATACTTTACATCACACCTTCCTAATATAAAATAGAAGGAAACCCCTGCTGTTTCTCTGTACCAACCACCCAGACACGTAGTGTGGACCTTGGATTCCCCAGGGAGCCAGACGGGCAAAGGGGAGGTGCTGTCTTTGCAGTGATCTTTATTAACAAAAATGGGCAGATGGCAAATATGCTGACTTCTGCTCTAAGTTTGTGATAAACGTCCATCCATTTATCCCTCCCAAAACCTTTCCTGAGGCCCAGAGAGACTCCACATGATTTTTCTATATTCTAATTCATCTTCAGAATTATCTTAATTAGGAACAGAGGAGACTATGAAACTAATATGACAATTCAATACACATGTGCAAATAGCTTTGGTGGCCTGACTGGGAACCCCATTCCCATGTATTTCTTTGCCAAATCATGCCTTCAGCTTTAAAAAACATTTGGAATTGAACCCGGTAGACTTTATAACATGCCAGGAAGATGTACCAGAAATATTTCTATAGAACAATTATATTTGATAAAACAACTATAATATGTATACTGGTTTTTGTCCAATTGTTTTCTAGTTAGTAGGAAACATCTAAGTAGGTTATCACAAACGTGCTACCCTTTATACTGTATTTCTCTTTTCCACAAGAAAGGCAGTAGATTTTCATCAAGCACAATCAGGATTTCCCAGTTCTACAACCAACTTTTCTTCTGAGCAATAATCCCTTCTGCAGCCCAAATCCCTTCCAAGATGTCGAGAGAATGCGTGGTCTTAAAAACGTTCAATTTTCCACATATAAAGCATATCCCTGACTGGAGTGATTATCAATAATCGCGTTATGGGGAAAGACACTCTATTTTCCGAAGAAGAAAAATGTATTTAAACTAACCAAACAAGAATGGATGGAAAACATAACTCTCACAAAAACTAAAGGGCCATTTGTCGTTAGTAGCAAGAGAAATTGCGCCCCTGAAATCCTTCTAACAGGCTTTTCACCCTTGTTCGCCACCTCTAGCTGTAAAGTACAGGCACAACTAGTGTTCTGGCCTCCACTCCCCAAGTGCAGCCCCCTTGCCTGGGATCCACCTCTTCCTACTGCTACACTTTTGCCTCACGGATTATGTCCAATCCCACTGTTAGTCTGCCCCAACCCCGACTTCTGCTGGGATGCCCCCCAGCACCCAGTGCTGCATGTGGGTAGGTCATTACTTTTCCATTTGATTGCACAAATACATTTACGCAATTATACAAATACACTCACTATATGAAGTAAAAAGCTGGTTTCCCTCTGCCCCACTCTCCTCTTAAGAGGCAACCACTGTTACCACCTTGGTAACATGCTCTGCAATCTTTTTTTTTTTCCTCACTTGACCAAACAAGACATTCTTGGGTCTTTACATCATACATATATTATACATAAATTAGCTTGTTGTGAAAATTAAATCATATTGTCAATACCTTCTGTAACTTGCTTCCAGTACTCAGTAACAGGCCCTGGAATACCTTCACATACCTAATACTCCACTCCCATCTTTTCCTGCACACTATGGCTGTTCCTGAGTTCAGCTGCCCTCACAAAAGGCTGTGCTAATCTACCACCTCCAACCCACCCATTTCCCCAGACCTGGGCCAATGGGGGATTATTATGAAGCATGTACATTTTTAACAGTTTGCTAGGCAAAATGATACCTCATTTTTTTTATTTGCTTTCCTCCAATTGGCAGCCAGGGAATCTTTCTGTGTGTGTACAGGCCACATCTGCCTTTTCTTGTATCTGTGAGTTGCTGTTTAGTCCCTGCTCTCTGTTGAATGGGTTGTCTATTTTCCTTACTGATTTGCAGGAATATTTAAATCTTTCTGGGTATTAATCTTTTCCTTATCTATAATATTCTTTCTCACTCTCTTTACAGAGACTTAAAACTTTCATGTAGCCTAATTTATTTTTCTTTATAGTTTCTCAGCTTTGGTTTCACTTCAGGTCTCCCTGTCAACTACATTACAAAAGTACTGTCTTAGCTGGAATTTCTACTTGGCATGGGAAGAGATAACAGAGCTTTTTCCTACCATCAGCCAGCCAGCCAATTGTTGCAACATGATTTACTAAAAAATGCTTAGTGCTACCTGTAAAATGAACAAATCCTCAAAGTTTTTACTCTGTTTGCAACATCCTATCATCAAAATTAGAGGAAATTGCCGTTTCCTTCCCTAACATTTTAGTTATTCTGCATTTTCTTTTTAGATTACCTTTAGAACACACCACAATGTTTCTCTTTAGGATAATTTCGGTGGGGGGAATCGACAGTTTCTGATAAGAAGTCATCACATGTAGGAAAACTTTCTAAAATTAGTCATGTCACAGGTCTTGAATATTTCCTGTTAGCTGTATTTACTACCTAAGAATATTACATATACTTTATTTTGCTCAAGTCTTTGATTTGTTGATGATACAACTGCCACCTCAAATATCCAGGAGACTCAACCAATAAACAACTATAATTAGCTAGCAAGTTCAGCAAATGGACAATTTATATTAGCCAGGACTTTATTTTGTCCGTTGTCTTTGGCTTGCTTCTGATTGCTTTAACAGCATTTAATTTCATGAGGCACACTCAGCCCAGCAGACTTTACAAACTCAGCACTTGCCTAAGAGCTGACATGCCAGTTGCAAAGAGTATATGTAAGTGCCCAGATCTTCGTTTCTAATGTCTCTCTCCTCAAAAGGGGACCAGAGGATGTGGCAGAAATGACTGAGTACAGGGATGGGGCAGGAAAAGTATAAGATAATACTGAAGTATCCTCTTGTTCCAGGAAGTAAAGAAGGACTCAAAGAACGAAGAGGGCAGGTGGAACCGATACAGGTGCCAGCCTGACAGGGCTCCCATTGGGGCAATTTGCCTATCATTATAAATAATAATAAAAAGGCTAACTGGCCACGGGTGGTGGCTCACACCCATAATGCTAGCACTCTCAGAGGCCGAGGTGGGAGGATCACTTGAGGCTAGGAGTTCCAGAGCAGCCTGAGCAAGAGCAAGACCCCATTCTCCACTAAAAACAGAAACATTAGCCAGGCATCGAGGTGTGTGCCTGTAATACCAGTTGCTCAGAGGCTGAAGCTAGAGGATGATCACCTGAGCCCAGGAGTTTAAGGTTGCAGTGAGCTATGATAACAGGACTGCACTCCAGCCTGGGTAGCAGAGCAAGACCTTGCCTCAAAAAACAACAACAAAAAAACCAGCCTTACATTCCACTTGGAATAAATGAAGAATCTGAGTTTACACTGATAAACGGAGAAGGACAAGCTATTCCTTTTATTAGTACACCAAGAAACAAACAGAAGGTGTAAGGAAATTAGAAAATCTCCATTTGACAACCACAATAAATGAGTGGACAGAATTTAGTGGTTCCTGAAACTAGTGGAGGATCAACAGGTATTTCCACAGTCTCAAAGTATCATCCCCATAAGTACAATTACAGAGGAGAAGAGAGTAACCTTCCAGTGGAGACACCTGGTCAACACCACTTTAAGTCAGTGAATATGGTCAGTGGGTTTCAAATTGACAGCAGGCGCCTCTGCATAGGATACGCTGAGAATACAACACTTCTGGTGGTATTTCTGACAAGATTTTAACTTGATCCTAATCATAGGCAGAAAAACACCAAACAATTCAAATTGAAAAACAGACTACAAAATAACTGTTCTGCACTCACCAGAAATGGCAAAGTCAAAAAACCAAAGATAACTGTAGCAACTTTTCCAGATTAAAGAAAACTAAAGAGACAGGACAGCTGAATACAATGTATGACCCAGTACTTTTTTCCCTTTTAATCTGTAAAAAACATTACTGGAACAAACTACTAAATCGGAATATGGCCTAACATTAGATGACATTATTGCATCAACACTAATTTCTTGATTGTGATAGCAATGGTTATGTAATGATCTTTCTCTCAGTCAATACTGTAGTATGTACAATAAAGGGACACAGCCTTGCAACCTATTACCAAACAGTCCAGGAAAAAAAAAAAAAAAAACTAGAGGGAGAAAAGGATAAAGGAAATGCAGTAAAATGCTAACTAACATTTGGGGAGTCTGGGTAAAGGAAATAGAGGAATTCCATGTACTGATTATCCTTTCAACTTTCCTTAAATAGGAAAATGTAAAAACAAAAAACTAGGAAAAACCCAACAGCACAGGATTAGGTAATACGTAAAAAGCAAACATGCCAACTTTGCATCTCCAGTTACAAAAGATTTTCACACACACAAAACATCCTATTAATTTGTACTTAATGATAATGCCACTACAGAGACACTTACTTTGCTAATAATTATCTTAAAAGATTCTTCTAAACCACTACTGTTGTAAAATTATTTTGGAGGTATGCTGAAATTCGTTGAGTTTTGATTTCTAGTCTTAAGCCATTTGGGGTTCACTCATTAAAGAGGTCGCTCAATTTCCAGTTAAAATCTTGATAAAATCTACTGATAATATAGCTGAAAAGAATTCAGTAAAACTTATAAACCAGGCCATGAACTATCAAAAGGTACTACCATGTTCCAGAATAAAACTAATTACATCACACCATAAACACCAAACAAACAAAAACACACAAAAAAGTTTCTATGGCATAACTCCATTTTACATGAACTTCTAGAACAGACAAAACTAACCTTCAGTGAAAGTAATCAAAACAGTGTTCCTTCTTCTTGCTGAGGTGGGTGGGTGACTGGGAAGGGGCAGTGGCAATCTTTAGGATGATAGAAATGTTTCTTATTTTCATCCCTACCTATTTTTACCATATGCAAACATAAACTCTAAATGAAATAAATATCCAAATATAAAAATAAAACCATAAGGATTACTCTTAGCTAATATTTTCTTATAATTTTACATCAAAAGAATGCCTTTTAAAACAACATAAAATCTAGAGGCCACGTAGAATAGGTTGACAGCACCCAGACATATGAAAGATTAAACGTATAATGACCGGAACACCACAAATAAGTCAAATGACAGACTGGAAAAAACTGCAACATTTTACATATGGAGAGCCCTTATAACTCAGTAAGATAACCCAGTAGAAAAACGGGCAAAGGACATGAAAAGGCAATTCAGAAAATACAAATGGCCAATTATCAGAAGCTTTGTAATCTGTGAAGAAATGAAAACAAAAATTTTACCTACAGAAAAATGTAGACGAATACAGAGAAACACTTTATTTAACGCCATATCCCTTGGGCTGGCTGCAGTGGCTCTTGCTCATCACATTAGCACTTTGCCAGGCTCAGCTGAGAGGACTGCTTGAGGCCAGAATTTTGAGACCAGCCTCAAAACTGCAAGACCCCATCTCCACATAAAACTAGAAAAATTAGCTGGGTGTGATTGCGTGCACCTGTAGTCCTAGCTACTGGGGAGACTGAGGCAGGAGGGTGACTTGAGCCTAGGAGCTGGAGGTTGCAGTGAGCTATGATGACATGACTGTACTCTAGCCCAGGTCCCAGAGCGAGACTGTCTCCCCAACCCCCCAAAAGGTATAAAATTACCCTCAGGTTGTGTGTATAAGGAGCACATGAAACATAAATGAATTCCATCTTTAGATATGGGTCCCATCCCCAAGATACCTCGTTACATATATAAATAAAAGTAGAAAATCTGAAAAAATCTGAAATCTGAAACTCTTCTGGTCCCAAGCATTTCAGATGAGGGATGCTCAACCTATACCAAGAAAACATTCAGAATGACCCAAATGCACAGTTTTGGCTGATTCTTTCTTAAAATAGTAGTTGCATGTTAATCCGTTAAACTGCTGAGAGGGAACGATAGACTAGCAAGACACAGGCCCTGCCCTTGACAATCTGGTCATGACAGAAGGGGGGACAACATCAATCTCAAATCAAGGCATAAGGACCTAGGGGCTGAGAGTGCAGAGGACTGAAGGACAGCTGAGGAGCTATAGATGGAACGACGTGAAGGAGGCCTTGAATACAGACAGATGGGAAAGAAGGGTGGGCGGAGCACATAAGCCAAGGCACAGAAGTCAAAGGGGGTGAATCATGTTTTTGGGGCCTGACTGAATCACAGGGCATGGGCGTGGGGAGTAAGAAAGATAGATCTGGGTAAGATGGTGGCAGTCATTAATGTCACATGGAATGCAAGTTTTACTCTGTGGGCAGTTTTTCAAAGAAACATTGTGTAAGTGACAATTCTGTCTTGGCCAGGTGGTATTTAACAGGGAAGTCATTTTCTGCATGTCAGACCAATAGGAGAGTCAAGCAGTGCCCGATACTCTCTCCCTAAAGAACTTTAACAAGGACTATTGAGAAACCTACAGAGTAAATGAACAAAGGGGCAAATATCCCTTCCATCCTCCACTGGACCAAGCTAACAAAACAGGAGAGGGATCGTCAAGGAAATAATGCAAAGCTTCTTTGAAGGCTCTTGATTCACAGGGTGGTGCCCACGTCCAAACACAGCCAAGTAAGTGAGGAACATTAGTGAAGTAGTTTTCAAGAAAGCTCTTAATATGACACATGCTTATGAAATGCACCATACCTTTGCTGGATCTCTTTGATGTTTTCTTGTTTCCTTCAGAGGTAATTTCAATTTCATCAGGATTACCACCTTCATCTTCAATTGCCTAAACAGAAGGGACATGTAAAGTTGACCAAAGTCAGCACAGAGCCTGACTTTCACAGAACCTTCAGGTGAGAAGGGACATGTATCTTTTAGAGCGTACAGCTGCTCCTGATCTGGAAATGCCTTCCCCCACTGGGCATCTAGCCCACCCTTTCATCTGTTCTCTTGCTCTATGCTCAAGTCAGACCGACTCCACCAGTTCTTAGCTGTGTAGTCTTAGGCAGGATGACTTAATTGCTCTTTGTTCTTTCCTCCGGCACAGGGGGCTAATAATATTAATAGTAGTCACCCTGGAAGGTTGTTGTGAGGACTCTACCATGCATATAAAGCAAGCACTTACCAGATACTAGGGCTTATGTGGTCCATCCTATTCCTGGCACCAAAAGAACTCAAAAAGGGAAAGGCACACTCTCCAACTTCCTATGACTTTGCCCAGCACAGTGCCGTGTAAGCCTCCAGTGACCCCTCCATGCCATGCCTGCACTCAGTACTGTCTGCGTAGATGCCACCACTCACTGGCTGGGTTCCTACTGTGACAGGCGTGGGACCAGGCATGACATGCAATGCCTCAGCCAACTGCCATCACATACATCCACGACTGACTCCAAAGACCTCACTTTCAACTACTAGGTGACCCTGCCTCATAGGACACTGAATAACGATTTCTTGGCAAACCCTGCCTCCCACAGAAAGAACTTGTCATTCACTGGAAACAGTTCCCACAGTCAGCACAGTGCCTGCCACCAAGCAGGTACCTCTGCAAATCAGTACTGAACATGACACTGATGATGACTTCCCTAAAAACTGGGCTTCAAGTTTACTTCTACTGATAATTTGCACTTTATTTCTATTAGTACATTGTAACAGATAATGAAATAATTATTCAACTCACCATAGGTTTCAGACCATTGCTTTAAATCCATTTCAAATACTGTGGTTTTTTTTTTTTTGAGCTTCAGAAGTCTCAAAGTTTCCCAGCTTGGGAAGTCTGAATTTAGAACTGGGCCTGGGAGTTACACACCTAATCTGTACTAGCACCAAAGAAAATCTCCACTCCTCTTGGAAGCTGGTGGAGAAATTGGAGTTCTGTCCTGGGATAAAAGGAAAAGCGCAACCACAAACTCCCTCACCCTCTTCCTGGGGACAGAAAATCCTCAGATATCACCAGGAGAGGAGAAGAAATGACACAGACGGAAAAGTGTCCTAATCCCACCATTTGCTTTTTGCCCTTCCTGGAAATATGAACTAAGAAAGGGACACCAAGTACATTACAGACGTCGGAGAGGAAGATAAGAGTTACAGAGCTACTTGGACATACGGGTTGCTGGCACTTGTGTTTTGGAATCACACTGTTAAGAAACTGAAAAGAGCGAGAAGGAAGAGGAATGGATTTGTGTTGTCAGAGATGACAGTGACTGAGGATTCCTCAAGTCACACACCAGTCTCAGCCACCAGCCTAACAGGAAGGGTACATGCCATCAAAGCAGCTTTGGATGCCTACGAGCTGTTTGGGGGGTAGGAAGGGGAGGAGAGGATGAAGCCCCTCAAATTGGTTTGGTGCATGAGGACCCCTGGCGGCTCAGAACAGGGACCACACCTGTCCAGCCACCAATCCCCACTCCGTGCATTTCCTCCGGGTAAATGTCTGCATCCAGCAACCTCCTGCTTGTCTTAAGTAAAGAGAGCTAGTATCCATAGTGAAAGAAACACAAGCTTGAGTTTTGTAAAGGTCCGAGTGACTCTGAGCAAGTTGACGAGCCAGCCGTGTCTGAGCCTGACAACAAACAATGTCTCCTCCTTCCTCTCAATAGGAATTAACAAGGCCCCATGGACGATTCTTTGGGAGCTAGGAGGGTACAATGAGTCACCAGTCCTACCCTCAGTGGCCAGCATGAGAGATTACGAGGAAGAGGTCTCCAGAGACGAGTACCTAGAAGGGAGAAATGCAGAGAAAGACGGAGAAAGAAACCTACAGGAATAAGCAAACTGTAGGGGAAGCAGATGGCGGCTAACGTTTACTTGACTCAGCACTTTGCAAGAGATCTGTCAGAATCCCTCTAGGTTTGGGTTACAGCCCCTCATCTGCAAATGATGAATCCTGGTGGCACAGAGAGGTAAAGTGAATCGTCATAGCAACGATTCGCTGAGTGCCAGGCAGCATGCCAAGCCTGTTCCATGCAACCTTATTAAATCCCGAAACCAAAACACTCATGGTTGCTTCTTTTCACAGAGAAACAAACAGATTTAGAAGGTGTTAAAAGTCTTCCATGCCATAGATCAGGCCACTGAGACCTGGCAGAGTCCTGAGTCCAGACCAACTGACCCGGGAAGCCCACTCTCTGCTTCTTGGTGGATGAAGTTCTGAAGCCGATTTTGAAAAGTCCTGAGTCTAACCGTATTTTATTTTACTTAATAAAATTTTTAATCATTTTATTAAAAACATAAATTTAATACTGCTAATCTTCTCTGTGTCGTTCCCATTTCAGTGTATGCGCTGCGGAAACGAGGATCTAACCGTAATTTTCATTTATGATCGCTAATGTCCACAACTCCTCTCCCTTCCTGACATATTATTTCAAAGAGACTGGGGCCAGAAAATCGTTAAGACTCGTTCTTAACGCCTTCCTTCCCTTACGAATTTTCTTTAGCTGTTTATTTTGCGTATGAACCCTGTACTCCAGGTCATGGCCCCCCACCCCCAGCCAACCACAAGGTGTGCGGGAGCATCTAAGGAAAGGAAACCCAGCTCCCGCTCAGGAATCAGACTGCCAGGTTCAAATCCCGACTCCGCCTGTCCCCGGCCGTGTGACCTTGGCCGAGTCCCTTCACCTCGCCTGGGAAGGGAGGATTTCGGGGTCCCCGGCCTAGTTACGGAGACTGGTATGAGACAAGAAGAGAACTCTCCACCCAGGGGCCCCTGTCACCCGTCACTGGCAGCCGAGGACCGCGACGGCGTCTCCCGCCCGCGTCCCGTTTTTCCGTTCTTCTCCTCGCCCCCAGGGTTTGAACGCGCGCCCGGGCCAGGCTCGGAGCTGCCGCCGGGGCCTGGGGAAGAGCCGGGAGGCGCAAGCGAGCCAGGCCCTGGCAGGCCGCGAACGGGGCCGGGGGCGGACCCAGGCCAGGGGACCAGAGTCGCGGCCGCCGGGACCCCTCACCCGCGCTTTACCCCGACCCACGGGACCCCGGCTCCACCTTTTTCAGCCGCTCCATCAACACGCTCTTATTGCCGCTCGAGTCCAGATTCCGTTTCCTCAGCTCCGCCCGCAAGTCTATCACCCGCAGATCGCTCAGGCGCCGCGTCCCGGTCTCCGACGAAGCGGAGCTCAGAGCCGCTGCGCCCGCCGCACCCGAATCTCCTGGGCCTGACAGAATCTCCGCCATTCCAGGGACCCTGGCTCCGCCGCCCACTTTGCACACAACCGGCCCGGTTCTAGCTCGGCTCCTAGCACAAAATGGCGCCGCCTGCAAGGGAACCGCTCCAGCCGCCCCGGCGCGCCTCGGTCCTGCGCAAGCGCACCCGGCGCCGTCGGACTCGCCAGGCCCCATCTGCACATGCGCAATGACATGCTCAGGAAGGCTCTGCACAGGCGCGTTAAGCCGTAACAGGCTCCCGCCGCGATATTTGCCTGCTGTAGTTACCGCGCCTGCGCGTAGTCGCCGGGACGTGCTGTTGGGCGTCACGCGAGCGCGCACGCAAAGCGGGGTGGGAGAAAGCCAATGCGTTTTCCTCTTAGGCGGCGCCATTTTGTGCTCAGAGCCGCTACATCCGACGCTGGAATCGGTGGCGGAGACGGGCACTCAAGGAAGGCGGAGGCTGTCGCAAGGTCGGGCGACTCGGGCCCTGGCTCAGGCGCTTCGGAGACCGGGACGCGGCGGCTCAGCACCCTGCAGGCGCAGCTTAAGAAGCGGAACCTGGACACTGGCGGCAACAAGAGCGTCCAGATGGAACGGCTCAAGGTGAGATGGGCTGAGGGTCGGGGGTGGCGCAGGAGGCCCGGGGACGTTCCAGCGCGGGCCTGTCACCGCGCTTCCGGGACGCAGGGCGCCCCCGGCCCGCCCCGCTATTGACCGCCCGGGGCCCGAGCTCCTGGGTAGTCACTGGTCCTGTCTGTGCCTCGCTTCTTACTTTCCTTGCAGCTATTCCCCTCAGTGCCCTTAAAAGTCTTCTTGGCTACCACGGTGGCTGTTCGACCCAGTTCCAGATTTGGCTCCGTGACCTTGGGCAGGTGTCTTTCTCTGTTCATTTTCCTCCTCTGGAGAATGTGTGCCTGAAGAACCACTGAGAATTTGCAGTAAAGGGGGGCGGTCCTTGCTGCCCCAGGGCCTTCGCACTTACTGTGCTGGCCACTCACTGGGACTGCTGGTCCCCTAGGTCTTCCCCTCGGCAGGCGTCACTTTAGAACTGCGACATTGTCTCCCTGAAGTGCTGCGCCATCTCCTTGTTCCTGTCTGTGGCACCATCCTGTGTTTACACTCCACCGTGCAATACTTGACACACTTGTGTCCGTGGGGATTGTCTCTCCTCCACTGGAGCAAGCTTTGCGAGGGTAGACATCTTGTAACCGGTTGTGTAGCAGGGAAACGTTTAGTCAATGTTTTTAGTCCCCCCACATTTCAGATGAGTTCACATTGTTCACATTATGGCTTCGGCTGGGAGCTCTAAGTGGCCTTGATAGCAGTATTTATCCCAGCCTTGCTAATCTCAGCGGCTACAGTCTCAATTAAGCAGAAAAGAGAGAACTCTAGCAAAATTTGCTGACCACAACTTTTAAGTTTCGTCATACTGATTCATTCTCTTTTGAGTTTCTTTCCCAGGAACGGTGGGACCTGCTAGAAAGCCTTACACCACCTGCTTGTCCAGCGAAGACAAGGTAACTGATAGTGCACCCCAGAGGTACAATGATGCTCACAGCTGTCATGCATTACTCATTTCGCCTGCAGAAAAAAACCTGACCGATGTTTGGGCAGGTGGATTTGAGGCAGTTGGTACCTCCCCCTTCGTCTTGAGAGGTCCATGGATATAAATCCTTTCCTCCTCAACTCTCCTGGCTCTCTCAGTAATTAGCTTTCTGTGCCGCGGGCAACACTGAACCCCCCTTGTGAGTTCGTTAACAACCTTGTGTGTCCAGTCCTGTTTCACACAGGTGGAAGGCACTGAAAGACCTGTTGATTGGAACCACCAATCTCTCCATACACAGGCTGCTGCTTCCTTCCCAGATGTCGCTCACCTTTTGCCTCCCCAGCAGTCTCTCTGTTATCATTGGGCAGTGTCAAATTAGTGCTTGTTTTGCAACTGGACATGGATCCCAATTCACAAGTACCGGCTAATGGTTTCCCTTCCTTTCCTTTGGGATTTGGGCCAATAGGGTACCCCATTGTGTTGGGTTCATCCTACCCCTTTTCAGGCTTGCAGCACAAATACAACCAGAGTTGGTGTTTCCAAGAGTGCATTTGCCTTTGTTTACCAGGAAGTTGTTACTTGCAAAGAGCAGTGTGTGCCATGCCTCATCTTAATAACACTGTAAAAATTCATTTCTTCCTAACAGGTGGTTAAGGAGGAAGGGCAAATCCTGAGGAAAGTGGCATCACGTTACAAGTCACAAGGAGACAGACAATAAAGAGATGTGCCACATCAGTGGCCCCAATCCTTTTCGGGCCCAGGGACTGGTTTCACTGAAGACAATTTTCCCACAGATGGGGGTGGGGTGGGATGCTGTGTGGTTTCAGGATGATTCCAGCCCATACATTTACTCTGCACTTTATTATTATTACATTGTAGTATATAATGAAATGACTGTACAACTCACCATAATGTAGAATCAGTGGAAGCCCTGAGCTTGTTTTCCTGCAACTGGACGGTCTCACTTGGGGCCCGCCCATTGCAGACAGTTTTGGTTGCTGTCACTGTAGAAAACCCTGCTTCACAAACACAGGATGTCAGAAATGAAAGCAGGCTTTTTAGTGCTTTTGTGGCTACTAAAGTTCTCTCAAACATGCTTTTAAGGCCACCATCATTTGTGATCTCAAGCAGGTGATCCTCTTCTAGTACGAAGTCCATTCACCTGGCTTATTCACAAATGGGTGATGGTTCTGTTCCTTCTCAGTTTGGGGGTCTTTTGTGATTGGGAAGTAATGCTCAAATTCCTTTGAAGGTGGTATAGGTGATCAGGTAGTACCTTGGAGAATGAACACCACAGCTGAGTCTCTTTTAAAATCTCTAATGCTTGAATTGTGTCAAAAATGCACATGCTCATTCGTTGCCCTCATAAGTCCAGCGTGGCTTTGAATACAGCCAGTTTATTTGCTGACTTGAACACAGTTGTCTTTCTGCCCTGAAGGGACATACTGATTTTGTTGAGCACATTCAAAGTATCATATAAGCAAGTGTCCCAAGCCATTCTGTGTCACTGGAATGTGCTGCCACTGGTGACTTTTTCTGCAACAAATCTCTGGAGCGGCTCTTGTAACTCAAAAACCCTGGCCTGTGATCTACTTTAGAAAGCCATCTCACTTCTGTGTTTCGATGTGTGTGCTCTGCAGCCATTCTTGACACAGATCTGTCCGAACAGGCCTAAGTGCATGTACTTTAATGTTAATAATTTTAATGACATCCTGGAAAAGGCCATTTACTTAAAGTGACATTTTTTGGTTAGCCAGCAGTTCTCTAAGCACGACACAATGTGAAGACTCGCATTCAGAAGCGACCTCCCTGACTGAATACTGCAACCACTAAGCCATGTAGTCATGGCTGTTGCTCTGTCCATACGTATACAGACACAAATTGACCAATTCAGTTTTCCTCATACGTGATCATTCAGAGTTGAATACTTCTGCAGCTGTTGTATTCGTTGGCAACAAAAGTGGACATGCCATCACGCACATCCTCCCAAAAAATATATGGCACAAAAACAATCATTGTTGCCTTTTTATCAAAACTGGTAGACTAGTCAACCTGGGTTGCGTGCCATGTGACTCATTAATCCTCTCTAACAATTGTGCCTCCAGATCCTTCTGCTACTTCATCGCTGTGTCTAGTTATGGTACTACCTGAAAGAGGAACCTCTGTCGCCTTTTGAACTGCAGGCTCTCTTAACATTTCATAGCAACTGTCCTTACCACCAGGCAGGATCAACTCTTCACCAATAGTAAAGAGCTTCTCATTCTTAGCTTTACCAACGTGGTTAGCCACTCTCTGTGCACACGCATTTGATGAAGTGGTGGCCTTCAATAATTGCTTCTCTTCTTACTGTTCACGTTTTTTTCTTTTGAAAACCTCCAAAGGCTTGTCTTTTAATGCAGAGTGCTTGGTCCCTATGTGGCAAAACAGTCTTGAAGCTTTCCCGGATTTGTTAGATAGCCTATGGCCACTTATTATACAAAGCAGACTCAGAGAACGTGACTCATGTGTTGCAATAAACCCATAATTTAAGTAGGACTCTTGGTATTTTCTTTGAAATGGAGCTTTCGTTTTCCTGGCAGTCTTATAGAGCCAGTCTTCTGCTGTCTCATCATTAGGCCTTTGCCCCTTTTCAAAGAAGCTTTCCAGCAACGTTTGTTGAGTCATGTTTTGCTAGGGTGAGCTTGTGGGCTTACCAATCTTTTTTTTTTTTTTTTGAGACAGAGTCTCACTGTGTTGCCCGGGCTAGAGTGCCGTGGCGTCCTAGCTCACAGCAACCTCAAACTCCTGGGCTGAAGCAATCCTCCTGCCTCAGCCTCCCGAGTAGCTGGGACTACTGGCATGCCCCACCAAACCCGGCTAATTTTTTTCTATATATTTTTAGTTGTCCAATTAATTTCTTTCTATTTTTAGTAGATATGGGATCTCGCTCTTGCTCAGGCTGGTTTCGAACTCCTGAGCTCAGAATGATCCGCCCGCCTCGGCCTCCCAGAGAGCTAGGATTACAGGTGTGAGCCACCGCGCCCGGCCCGTACCAATCTTTTTGCTGAGACAAGTGTGCAGTGCGGGAAAGAGGCACTGGGGGAAGCAGTAAATAAAACAATGGGCAGGCCACGTGCAAACTGAAGTGTCAGAGATTCTAACTTAAAGCCTGCCACCAGATGCAGCTCAGCTGTCACTTGCCACTCAGTGATAGGGTTTTCATTTGAGTCTCTGAGCAATAGACTTACCATAATCTACGTGCCATCAAACCTCTCTGCTAAATGCTAATCTGTATTTCCAGCCACTCCCCAGCACTAGCATCACCTCCGTTCCACCTCGAGTCACCAGGCGTTAGATTCTCATAAGGAGAGCAACCTAGATCCCTCACACACCAAGTTCGCACTAGGCTTCTCACTCCCATGACAATCTAATGCCACTGCTCATCTCACAGTAGGCAGAGCTGAGGCGGTGATGTGAATGATGGGGAGTGGCTGTAAATAGAGATGGAGGTAGGAGGTACCCTCGACCACTGCTCAACCATGGCTGTGCGGCCTGCTTCCAAAAATGCCAAAGACTGGTACTGGTTCCTGGGCCAGGGATTGGGGACCACAGTGCTACAACAACCCACTTCTACTTTTTGCTGCTTGGGACTAGAGTGTTTAGAGAACTTAAAGAAACAGTGTTTGTAGCACTCTTTGAGCCCACTAAGCCAGGAGGAGAACAGCTCTGCCCCTTGGTGTCCCCCCTCTAAGAATTAGACTTGCTCTTCACCACCCAACAAGTAGCAGAATCAAGGGTGTGGACAAGAATAGAGATGTACTGGTGCCAAATGAAATGAAAATATACTAAAAGTATTTCAGCTTTTTCACCAGGACTAAAAAAGAATTAGAGGAAGATACACTCTTAAAGCTGCCCCAACTGGCCTGAGAAACTAAATGCACCTCCTTGGCTTCCTTCCTGGTTCAAAAATGTCTTAATCCTATGAAAATGACACCAGCCCGATATGGAATACAACACAGCTTCTCTAGGATCCACAATAGACTGCTGGGGTATACACACTCAACCAGTTTTTTACCAGGATTTTTTTTTGAATACAGGGTAATACTCTACTGCCTGGGGCAGAAAGCAGTTGTGTTTGTATAAATCCATAACTCTCTGCTACCTCAAATGCCTGGGTTCAAGCAATCCTCCTGCTTCAGCATCCCGAGTAGCTGTGGCTATAGGCGTGCCCAACCACGCACAGCCAATTCTTCTCTTTTTTGGAAAGACAGAGTTTTGCTATCTTGCTATGTTACTCAGGCTGGTCTCGAAAACCTGGCCTGAAGCGATGCTTCTGCCTCAGCCTGCTGAAGTGCAAGGCTTCCACCACTGCCCACGGCCCCCACTATGTTTTTTGAAATTAAGATAAAATTTATAAACTGTTAAATTCACCTGAGGAAAGTATACAATTCAGGGCCTTTTAGCATATTCACAAGGCTGTGTGATCACGAGCACTATTTCCATATTTTCATCACCTGAAAAGGAAACCCTGTCCCATTAGCGGTAACCCATCTTTCCCTGTCATTATAGATTTGCCTGTTCTGGAAATTTCATGTAGATGGAATGACACGCTATGTGGCCTTTTCTGTCAGCTTCTATCACTTACACAATGTTTTCAAGGTTCATCTCTGTTCTATGTGTACTGGTATGTCATTCTTTTTGATGGTTTATACCAGCTATTACTGGAAGCATCACATTCCATAAAAGTTTGAAACCGTAACTGTCCTAATTGCTATCATCATCCTTGTTAGATCTTACAGTGATAAGTCCAATGTAATTTCAGACTCTTGTGCAATGGGCCTGTTTCTGAAAGACACTGTAGAAATTCTCGAAACTGTACGGATTCCTTTCATCTCAAGAAGTGGTAAATTCAGACAATGGAGAATATCTGCTTTGAAACTAAAAAGAAATGACAGCAGTTTTCACAATTTCCTTTTTTTTTTTTAACACTTTTTCTTAGGACTACTTTGCCATAAATATATCTAACTGTCTGAAACTTGTGCTTGTGTTTTTAAAGGTTAGATTTTTAGTTAGGTTACATATGGGATTTAAGTTAAAACTTGATTTATCAATATTGACATGTTTTTGCTCTTCCTGTAACGGTCTGTATTTCAGCTGGAACACTGACTGTCCCAGCAGATACAGTATGTGACCCTTCTGAGGCTTGCTTTACACTTTGTAAGTCATGAACAGCGTAGTGTTTCCTTTAGGCTCAATTTGTCCCATTAGTAGGCTGATGCCCTCTGAGTACTGTATATGACACCTTGTGAATTACCAGCCTTTCCACTCTGGCTACTGAGAAAAGCAACCTGTTTGCAATCAGTCCTGAGTGAACCCCTGGCATTATTCCCTTTGCCCCTCATGCTTGGTTCTCTCTCAGCGTCTTATTTCCTCATAGACCTGCACCAGGTAGGAAAAACTCTGAGTGCATCTCTCAAGCTCTCTGATTTCTCTCTGCCTTGGTCTCAGAATCTCAGCTGTGTCCCCTCAGCTCAGGAATACTGCCTGCCTCATTTACGTGTCTTGGCCCATGGCCTGGAAACTCCAGTCAAAGAGCAGGGATGGTAACAAAGCTCTCTTGGGCAGGGTGATGTCCCGTGTCTGAAAACCATTCTTGCCTACGTTTCATCCAGCCTTTTAGTTGTTTGAAGCACGAAGGTAATGCTTGGGTTTCCCTCTTGGCCAGAATTGAAGTCCCCTCCCTGTGGGAACGTGCTTGACAGTCCTCATCTGTGTCAGAGCTGTTCTCAGCCTGAGCCAGCACAGGCAGGTGCACTTGTGAGTAGGCGGCCCCTCGCCTAGCCTTGGCTCCAGCGGAAGTGGAGAAAATGATCCAAACGGGAAGCACTTTTCATTAGTTACAAGTCTTGAGTGGAGTAAACTGTCTTTTAACTTTGCCTGTTTGTTTCTGCACTATGACGACTGATCTTGTATCAAAACCAATTCTGTTTTGATAGGTCAGGAGTAATTACAACCTATTCAAAAATGAACTATGGAAATATAACAATTTGCACAAAAAGAACAAGCAGTGGAAATGATTCTGCTTATCAGTTACTTGCTAAGAATTGTAGTAAGCTGTGTGGTTCTTTGTGAGAGAGATCAAGGATGTCCTTTTCATGAAGGTTGTTGGGGCCAAGGTGGTAACCAACGCCCACAGTCCTGGGGCTCGGTGCTACGAACGGAGGTGCATGGAAGAATGATCTCCGTAGAGAAGGTGAGGCACCTGTTGCCTGTCGTGGCTCCAAATGACGCGTACAAGGGAGGAGACCTGGTCCACCAACCATTTCTATCTCTATCATATTTTAGGCCAAAAATGAGCCTGCTCGGAAGAACGTATCTGACAGAAAAGAGTGCGAAGTGAAGCGGAAAAAATTATCCAGGGCTAGCAGATACCACTGTGTGGAGATGAAAATCTGTGCAAAGCAGTACAGCCAAATTGAAGAGCTTCATAATTAGGATAGTAGAAATACTATTTCTGTAAATGATTTTGAAGGCATATTCATTTTTTAAAAAAATTACAGCTGATGGCTTTAAACAGCTTCATTTAATTTTACAGAAGGACAACTATGCAGAAGTAGACTGAATAGCATTGTGACACAAAGTAGGGGCCTAGTTCTTTAACTATTTAGCCACTTCCATCCCTCCCCTGTATCTTAACAATGAACCAACAGTTTTCTGTTCAACCAAGCCACATAATGCAAAACCTAAATTTCTGTGGTGGTTCTCTCTCCAGTAAGATGTCACCATGTGCCATTTGAGGCAGCAGCGATGTCTTATTTATCACTGGGTATGTGAGCAAAAAGAACCCAACTCCCTTTCAGACTCAGAGCAACAGTATGTGATAACCTCTTGAAAAGCAGCCAATGCGGGTCAAGAGCCCTGGAGAGCAGCTACACCCACACTTCATGCTAACATGTGCGCCACCTCAAAGTAAATCCTACACTACTCTACCCAGGAGGAATAACTTCCCTCATTTCACAGCTGGACAAACAGTCTCAGTAGGAAGTGGTGACAAGTTATACCCCCAGCTCTGATACTGCAACCTGGGTTTTTAACCACTGGGCCACACTGCTCCATCAAAGAAAATCCAGAAGACTAGTCTAGTTTTGCTGCATGGAATGTAAGATTTACCTCCAGAAGCAGGGAGAAGGGAATCACGTGAGAGGCATGAAATTCCTCCCGAGGCAGAAGAGCATCCCCAAGACAGAGGGCAGGAACATGGGCACCCCCAGCCACATGACGTAATCGAGGGAGGACGATGAGATTGAAAAGTGAAGCTTCTGCTAGAGCTGAGGAAAAGCTAACGGGCAAGAGGCATCAACTCTGCCACAACGGCCTCACCACAGCCTTCCCCCCTGTCCCCACGTTTTCAAGTAAACCCACTAAAGATCTGAGACTCTTGCTGGGAAATCCTCAACCCACATGTAAGAGACAGAAGACAAAGATGAAATTGAGCTTGTTCTTCTCATGTGCTAATCCTGCAACGGGAACGAGTGTGGCCATAGACTGTGTTGTTTTCCAAGGCTGAGTGGGGCCCTGGGCTGCCCAGGTGAAGCGTGGGCTTCTCCTTGCCTCAGACACAAACAGGGAAGGCCCTTGGGAGCAGACACACCAACCACAGCTTCACTAGGCGCACGTGGAGCAGACCAGTCCACGACGCAGAAGCACGCGAGTGCTGCATGCTCACCAGGCACCTTCCCACACAGCCAGGCGAGCCCCACCCCGAGGCTTGCCAGCACTGCGCAGTGTGGTCAGTGAGCGCCGCACACACAAACTCAGTCAGGGTCTGGGCCAAAAGAGGCTTCAGAGTAACTCTCTGGATTCAAGGCCAAGACCAAGCACAAACATCCCACATTTTCATCCCAAACACAAAGGTGCTCTGCTTTTCCTTCCCTCACTTTTCCTCTCACTCCAGTGGGAGGAAGGAGGATGTGAGCAGAGGGGAAAGGAAGCAACGCTGTGGGAAAAGCTGTGGCTACAACTGTAGCTTCTGACTTACCTGTCCTTCTCTTTCTCCCATCATTGACCTTGAACCTTCTCTCCTGAAAAAGGTAATTTAAATCAAGCCATAAGGAGAGGAAGAGGCTTGTGAACAGAGAGGCCCATCAGACCCGAAATGAAAAGCAACGTTTCCCAAACCGAATGCAGGGGATGCAGAGCCTGATTCAGTGCCAACTGCATGCACCGAAGGCTCAGCGCCCAGAAAGGCCACTCCTTATTCTCAGAGAATGAACCAGTAGAAAGAAGACCTGCACCAAGTGGGCAGGGTCGGCAGGGGCCCAACTGACCTGTCCACCGAGTGGTCGGGGTAGCGGCCTCGGTCCCTGTGGTCAAAGTCATGGAAGCGATCCTGGCGGTTGAAGTCAGAGTGGTAGCGCTCATCCAGGGCAGCCCGCTTGGCCTCTGGCCAGTAGGCATCATCTCGCCTATGACGGGGCACGGGAAAGAGGTAAAGCCATTTCCCCTCCAAACATACGACCTTTGTGGGAGCTGGTCAGATAGCCCCTAACTGTCCCTGGCCCCAGCACTTCACAGAAACGGAATTAATTTCACCATAGTGTTCCCTGCTACATGAGCCTAGACATCTGATTTGACCTGAATGACTATTTCCATTTTGTCTGGCACACCCCCTCCCCACCTACACCCAACAGGACAGTGAGAAGTGGGCAGTGGCAGCCTTCAGACAGGCTCGGGGAACTCCACACAGCTGCCACCTCTCGGGAAACCAGTGCAAGCCTCAAACCTGAGCAGCTCTTTACGCGCACCTGCCATGCCTCCCACCGCAATACTGTTTCATTGCCCCACAAAGGTGGCACTGACAGAAGCACTTGAAACATCCTGTATCAGCACACAGGTGACCACCATGGAGTCTCACCTTCAGTGTTTTCCGAAGGACATAAATGATCCTAGAACAGCTTAGATGACCCTTTACACAAGTGAAATGATTTCATGGATTCCTCTTTAACTTATGCAGCAGAAAAAAAGAAATAGCGCAGTTTGTCCCAAAGAGTGATGCATGGAGAAAGCCTGATACGATCAAGGCTGGATTTATCCACCCAATACCCAACAGCAAAGTTTGAGTTTAGGTTCCCGTCTGACTGGCGTGTAGCATTTTTCTATGCGTACCTCTCATCAGTATGTTTGGGGATTGGCAATTGATTGTATTAGTAGAATGAGCAGAAACAAATTACAATGGATTAAAAAGCCCGGACAGGACCCAGAAGATGCAGCCTTCCTCCAGCATTTGTTGTGGGCTCCTCCTGGTGCTTGGACAAGAACCCAAAGATCTCATTAGCACCACAACATCCAGCCATCTCCACATCCCTGCTGGAGTACAGAAGGCCCATGTACCTACCTCTGCTTCCTTTTAAAGACAGATCTCATGCTACTATGACTCTAAGGTCTGTGCAACAAACAAGTGTGACCCCCATGGGCCACCTAACGGCGACCGGATGGGGTGTCAGCTTACCAGCCTTCCAAGTCGTAGGGCCTCCGCCCCGTGGGCCACCGCTCCTCGCGCGCACGGTGGATGCGCTCCTGCTCTCGTTTGCGCTCATGTTCCAGGTACATGCGCTCGCGCTCCAGCCGCTCCCGCTCCATGCGCTCCCGCTCAAGCTGCCGCCGCTGGTAGGCCAGCCTCGCTCGGGCAAACTCCAGCTGCTCCCGCTCCTCCCGCTCCTCTTGCTCCCACTGCGCCTGCGTGACCTCCTCCTCCTCGCTGTCCTCGCACACTCTGTGTAAGAACAGCAGGGCTGCAGGAAGGTCCAGCAGGCATCGCGCTGCCAGGTTCTACACCTGGGAAAATAGACTCCAGGGCTGTGTCTTCACCTGCACGACCTATAGAACCACATGCACTTGCACAGAGGAGGAGCCTGAAGCCCAGGGGCTGCTGTGAATTAGCAGAAAGACACCAGGAGTGCCATCGGGGTTGTATTTCCACTGGTCCCTGAGTAGCCAGATAATAAAGGGCCAAGGCGGCATGCGTATGTGTTCTCCTGCCCATGATTAGCTATTATGTGAACTGGGCCTCATTTTCTGAACATTTCCTGGATTTTGCCATCTGGCTTCAGGAGAAGACAGTAATAATTAAACAAATTATACTCTTCACAGCGGGTGTCTCTGAATTAGAACCTTTGCTGTCTAAACCACGAGCTTAAATTAGTCATTGCTAAGATGTGACTGGAGCACTAGAATCCAAATCTTGTTGATCTCTATAAAGCCTGAGACCTGAGCTTGGCAGGTTCCCCCCACCCGACCCAGGAAAAGGACACTACCAGCTATATAATTTTGACAGTGACACAGATGAATTTTTGTGCCTTTCCTTCCGGGTTTTTGTAGATGCAACACAGGCGCCAAACTGTCTGCTTTTGATCCTTTCTCTATAGGCATTTATAGATACACAGTCTGCCCTCTGCATCCATTGATCCAATCAGCCAAGGATCAAAATATTAGGGGAAATACCCCCAAAATAACCAACAATATAATGAATATAACACAATAAAAAGAATAGAAAACAGTAACAAACAAAAAAAACCCACTAGGCCGGGCGTGGTGGCTCATGCCTGTAATCCTAGCTTTCTGGGAGGCCGAGGTGGGCGGATTGTTTGAGCTCAGGAGTTCGAAACCAGCCTGAGCAAGAAC
>NW_012147964.1:1407149-1422990 GCF_000956105.1 Propithecus coquereli
GGCTGGGACTAGAACCCCTGGCCTTTCAAGCAGCTGTGGGGCATCCCTGGGCCCATTTACAGTCTCCCAGCACAAACGCCCACCTCCCAGCACCTCCACGCGTATGTTCAGTCAAATCACTGAGGGATGAAAACATGGCCCCGCCACCATGTTAATTTGCATTTTCCTGAACCCGAGTGAGACTCAACATCTTTTCATCTGTTTCAAGGCCATTTGTATTCCCCCTTCTGTTAAGTGTCCACATAGTTCTGTCAACTTTTCTCTTGGGCAGTTTTTTCTTACTGACTTATTATGTTTATTTCGAATCACTTTTATTCCCATCAGCTGCATGTCTTTTGACTTTCCCTGTCGTTTGTCACGGTAGAAAAGTTTAATTTTGTCTCGGTCAATTTCTCTTCATGACTTTTGAGGCCTTGGAAACCCAAAATTCATAAATACATTTACTTTCACATTAGATGACTAACTGGGTGGTTTTTACTTTACATCCACTCACCACCCACACCGCATGGTCAGTGATGTGAGCGAGGCAAGGATGCGGAGAAGGATCCGAAGGCACAGCCACAGGACCTGAAGCCCTGTGTGGGTGAGTCCCTCCTTTCTTCCCTGGTGGGAAATGTCACTGTCACTGTCTCCATGTTCAAGTCTCCATATACATTGGTGTGTGCTGCTGGTAGTTGCTGGTTTCTCTACCAGAGCTGCATGTGCCTTTGTCTGCCGTTTCCCTTTTAGGGAAACAGTTGCCTAGGGAGCATTACCAAAACTGCTCCCCTGCCCACCCCCACTGCACTCTGTTTTTTGAGTTTTTTTCCTAAATTAATAGTACTTCAAAAAATTTTGTTGACCCAGAAGCACAGATTCAAGTTGCCCTCAACATACATAAACCCACTGGTCCTTATTTTTAAAACTCTAATTTAAAATTTGATTCTTGAGGGGAAAGATAGATTAACAGCAACACAGAATGACCCAATAACATTTGTTTTAGTTCTTAAAAATTATGACAGTATCTTTCTTGGCTCATTTAAGGATGGAGACCTCTCAGTGCTGTCTTTGGCTCTATCTCACTGATTCCTTTTTTTTAAGTCAAGCACAAAAATGAGGTTTATTGAGGAGAGAAAGATAGGATTATAGGGAAAAGCAAGTACGCAATTACAGTGCACGGTACATATTCCACAGATGACAACCGGACCCATTGTTACAGCAAAGTGAGAGCCAAAGGAACAGCACAAAAAAATTATCTCACTGTTTCTTTTTCCCTTTTCAAAGCTTCTAAAGCAGATTTAGTACCTTTTGCTAAATAGCACTCCTGCAGGAGAAAAGCACTGAATCTCCCTACGTCACCTTCCGTAATCTTTCAGAAGAGATGAGCCCATTTGCATAAAATCATGTGGAAATAGCCACAGGATGAAAGTCAAAACACAGCAAGCCCATGAACTGACAGCCAAAGGAACAAAAACATTCACTGCAGTATTCCACCCCCAGGGAATTGTGAACGTGTCCTCCCAGGACATGATCATGACCACAGCATAGGCAAACAACCCAATCATTCCTGGATCCAGACTCACCTACAGGACTCTGAGTCTCTTGACTTTTGTACTTCTTTAATCTTATCAAAGGATACAATGGACAGCTTCTCCTTGCTATTTGATTTACGATCCTGGCTTGTGGAAACCTAATTCACCAAAGAACATTAGTAAGTTAAAGTTGGCCAGGCATGGGGGCCCACACCTGTAGTCCCAGCACTTTGGGAGGCCAAGGCTGGAGGACTGCTTGAGTCCAGGAATATCAGACCAGCCAGGGTAATAGCAGGACCCCATCTTTACAGAAATCAAGAAAAATTAACTGGGTGTGTTGAGACACATCTGTAGTCCCAGTTACTCAGGAGGCTGAGGCCAGAGGATCATTTAAGCCTAAAAATTTCAGGTTTCAGTGAGCTATGATGATACCATTGCACACTACGCTGGGCAATACACCGTACCTCAAAAAAAATAACGGGTAGGAAATACAGCAGAACAAGAAGAATTATCTATGTCCATGTGCAAGCACTGAATGAGGATATGCCACACAATTAACTTTTAATGAAACCATCACGTGATGAAGTATTCTCTCTAAAGAAACTTTATGCTTTTATGATGCCAATGTCACAGGGTTAAAATGGAAAAAAATAAATAAATAAATAAAGAAACTTTATGCTTTGCTTGCCATAATTGAAAGACAGAATTTAAGCAACATTAATGTAGAAATATTATTCATCAAGTACATTCAATAGGGTAAAAATGGAAACAAGCACTGTCGCGAACTTTTCATGAGATCAAAAAAATTTGTTATACTCTGTCATTTGCATCCAAAATAAGCTCTTTATCTTTTTCCTTCACAAGTATACATGTAGTGAGTTCCCAAATACAGCACTTTGGGTATGCTTGACAGTTTCTTTGTTTATGCCAAGTACATTTAAAAGAGAGCTACCAATATTAGTACATTTATGAGGGACCTACCCATCTTAGCCCTGAATATCACACTTTCATTTTTCCATTTTCTGATCATGCTTAAGAAAATCAGAGTAAAAGGCTACAACATGTTAAAAAATTGGTACATGTTAAAATATTGCAACAAAGTAGCAGAGACTTGGTGGAAACTTCCATAACTGAAAGGCTGGCTTGCAGGTGAGTAACATCATGAACCAAAGTAAATGGCTTGTGCTCTGTGCAGCTCAGGGTTGACATGGCACGCCCAAGGCTGGCAACTGCAACTTGGACACTCTGAGTATCCCCAGTCGACAGGTAACTGGTAAAGGTGGCTCAGTGTGCCTAGCCTGTGCAAACTGTAGTTTATGGTGAACATCTACTTCCTTGTGGGAACTGGGAATTTTAGTACCCACTGGGCAGAGGGTGCCTGTTACCAGCCTTCAATAAAAACCTTGGGTGCCAATGCTCTAATGGGCTTCCCTGTACAGAAGCAGCCAATCTTAGCCGTGAGTACAACCATATGCTAAGTGCAGTGGTCATCACAGTGAACCGCTGAATGTGGGTGTGATCTTGGGGACCCGTGACCCACATCTGTCAAACTCGTAAGACTGTCCCAAGTTGAACTTATGAACATCAACAGCTGCCCGTGACCCTAATGGCAGGCAGAGTCAGGTGCTAAGTAGCTAACACAGACATGTTGGGTTCCAGTGTTCTGTGCAGCAGTGTGCAGAGAGAAGCCTATGGGATTGGACCCAGGGAGACCAGGCTTAGAGGCTGGCGGGGCCAGGTTTACGAATACACAAAAGGGAGCTGCTGAAACTTTCAGGACAGACAATGAAAATGGACCACTACATGCCGAATCAGGGAAAAAAGTCAAGTGCTCTCCTATTTCAATTTCAAAGTTAGCTTAGGAAAATAAAAACCAAAAATCATCAGACGAAAATGAAGTATAAAGGAAAGCATTAACATTTTCTCTATTTAAAAAGTGTTAGATTTATGGGATTTTGAAAAGGTAGAAAGCTTTTCTCAGATTAAGCTCAAGAATTCAATGAGATTAACACAGAGATATATGCTATGAGCTAAATATCCTATGTAGAAAATTAATACTCACTCTCTCTTTGGATCCAGATGTTTTCACACTAATAACAGGCACCCCTTTAGATTTATCCATGACTACAGTCCGCTCGGTTCCTCGACTCCCTATAGGAAAAAAGGAGTAAGGAGAAGGTAAGAAACATGCAATAAATATTCAATGGAGAAAATGTGAAAATTGAACCTAGCTGCCTCCTAATCTTAGCAAATTAACAACCCACACAGGCTAGGGACAGAAAACAAGATGAAACCTCCCGTATGGTTTCTTTGTTTACCTGATTTTGTGGCTCGAGATCGCTCTGAGGGGCCAGGTTTCTGGTCATCTTGGTCCTTATTCTTTTCTCCACTTCCATCTTCACCCTTTTTAGCATCATCTTTTCTGTCGGCTTTATCATCCCTCTTAAGGTTCGCAGATCTACAAACAGCAGCCCCGGACACAGGAGCGTGTTAGAGCAAGTACTCAGGGAAACAGAGCAGCCCTGCCTGTATTCCCGCAATGAGCATGAACTGATCGGAGAGAGGAAACCTTCACCTACTGGCGGTAAAGGGCTGCTGACCAAGTTCAAAAAAAAAAAAACAGGGAAAGGGGTCCCGTGGAGGGTCAACCTCTGATATAGTATCCGTACTTCTACAGCTATGGAAAACTTGAAGGATGTCAAATAAAGGAAAGGGATGTCTTCAGCTGTCCCCTCCCCATTTCATTGCATCAGAGAAGAAGACTACCTGTCCATGTTGCTTGACTTCTCCTTCTTCCCTTCACTGTCTCTTTTGTCAGAGGTTTTCTTCCCGGCAGGTTCATTTTTCACCTGAAAAAAACAATCAAGTTCAAATATTACATCATTTCCAAAAACGGGCCACATCCCAGGAACAAAATGATCACTCACTTTTTCCACGGAGATCATCTTCCCGTGCAGCTCCGTTTTGTGCAGGTGGTTAATGCATTTTGTTGCCTCCTCTGCTGTGGACATCGTGACAAAGCCGTAACAGCGAGCTCCAGGACTCCGGGCATTTGTCACAACCTTGGCACCCACCACCTCAAAGGGAAGCATGTAAATATGACTTGGACATCAAGCCTACACAGACACAGATCCCCAACACCCACGACTCAAATATGTGGGATATTGCAATTTGAAGCAGAAGAACCCTCTGAGAGAGGTACTGGGGGTTGGGGGGTGGAGGGCAGGGCAGTGGGGACACTGCTCTCCTTTGATGTATTCCAGTCCTGGAGCCCTCCATGGGGTGAGTGCTGGCACGAGAGTTGGGTCTCCAGGTGTCCTACAGATTGTAGATACAGACTGGGAGGATAATGTTACTCTCTAATTGTTGTTCCTCAAAGGGACCAGGAGGGCAGTGTGCAGGAACGGAGAGAGAAGGGAAACGAAACACAGAGTTCCCATTGCGTTCCTTTAGTGTGGCTTAAAAGTTGTGCAGAAATGATTGTAAATATATAGTCATGATGTTTTGGCCCTAAAGTATGTGAAGTGTTATTATGTGTTATCATGTAGGAGGACTTGTCCACAGATAGTGATGTAAAGACAGGTTTGTAAACAGTGCTCTGGAACACAAAATCCACCTAATTTTTTTCCTTTGCCTGAAGGCTGAAAAGTTAAACCACCTTACCATTAACACTAACAAATTTCAGTGATATGTTTCAGATGAGGCACATCCTTATCATGTGATTCAGTTCTAACGAATTCAGCAAGCTGAAGTCAGGCTCGCCCTTTTAAGGCAGAAGGCACCACAGCTCAGGAAAACGCCCTCAGGAATCAGTGGCCACAGCCAGTGTTCACGTGTGCTGTGTCACACGGAAGGTTTCAGAGTGGTCTGGTCTCCTATTTAACCCACAGAGGCCTCCAATGCACCCAAGACACTGCAGTCTTTAGGATACTTTCCTGCTGAAAGCAGCCACCTACTGGGAGTCCCTCTGCAGTCACGGCAGGGGCCCCAGTTGGGAAGATCAGGTGTGGGTCTTCCAGTCATGCACTTGGGATTACTAAGGCCCAGAGAGCCCTCAGTCATAATTTCTTTTCTCATTACTTCTTGGATGTCAATAATCTGGATAAACCATATTGTTTTTTCTCTATCACAACATACTGACCCCTTACTATGGACAACACGGTATACTAAATTGTACTCTGGTGACCCAAAATCTGACTCTCAGAGACAAGGAGCCCTGGATGCAGTAGTTTATTTAGAAGATGAGTGCAACAAGTGTAAGTGAGAAAGGGAAGGGAGGAAAGTCGATGGCTGCCACACGTTATTAGCTCAGCAAAGGCAGGTGCTGTAGATGAGAAGGGGCCAGAACTACCCCCAGTGGTTGGTTGGGAGCCCTCCACATTAGCAGGGAAGTTCAGACAGGGGATACGCAGGGACGGGGTCACACAACATGTTCAAACAGGCCCCTGTTCTAAGGGCTATATTTCTTCGTCAACACGACTCTCCTCTAATCACTGTTGCCTCGAAACTGCGCTGACCAGCACCTCTGCTCACCCACTGCCCTCCCCTGGAAGTGAGTCCTCTGGACATACACACAGACTCACGAAGCCATTAAAGGAAGGGGGCAAACCCGCCACGGCCATCAGCAAACATAACCTCCCAGTGTCATTCAAGGTGCTGAGCAGGGATGAGGACCTGCATGTAAAGTCTGTATTACATTGGCTGAAAAGTACCTTCTTTCTCAGACAACCCCTGGCTCTTACCTTTCCATATTTGCTGAAAAGATTCTTCAAATCTGTAGCTCTTGTTGTAGAAGAAAGTCCACTAACCCAGAAATTTCTACCACAGCTGCTACGACCTATTCCAAAAAAAGGTTCTGGTCAATAACAGACACCCACAAGATCCTTAGTTTTTAAGAAGGTTATTCCAAACCAGACACTGTGTGCCCTCTAGTCCAGATAGTGGCAGCACCAAAAGCCAAACAGGTGGAGGCCTGGCCCAGTGTCCTCATAAACAGTCTGCAGCTGCGCACCAGGCCCCACAGCACTGCCAGAAAGGCCCATCACAACAGCAACTGTTAGCACTGCGAGAAATTGTTCCCTTAGAAAGTTATTAAATGGCTAATTAGGTTTCTCAATGGAAAAACATTCCTGTTGTTTCCATTTCTTGTAGCATATACCTCTGCTTCTATCCCGTATGTGCAGTCTTTTAAAACAATGGTTAAGAAGGAAATTGGTCCAGTTCAATTCTCTCCCAATTAATGATTTCACTAAAGGGTTACAGGACCAATAAACTCCAACACTCTCTTTAGAGCATTAGTCAGTATGTTAACTCACGGGATGGATCTGGTTTGCTCCCTACAATGCAGAAGCTATAGACTTAATGGTACAGAAGTGGAGAAAGACTTCAGGAAAGACTCAGGAAAATCTGGGTGAGAAACGCAGTACGCCATGAAAGAGAATCAAACAGCCCACCCCAGCCAAGGCCAAACACGCCCCAAAGGACTGCTGTCTCTGGGGTGACCTACCCTTTTCCTCTTTGGAAGGCCTTTTTGTATCTGAGTCATCGTCGGCAGAACTAGAGACAAAAGATAATGTCACTCCAGAAGGAAGATGCATGGAGGAAACAAACTCAAAATAATAAAATACGTGCTGAGGTTGCATACCTACCCGAAATTTAGTTTTGAAAAAATGATAGCCCGACAAACTTGTATTGGAAATCAGACCTAACCATAAGATTTTGGACCCACAGGAGTTAATTAACTCTGCTGGGCTAAAGATAATTAGGAAGAATTAAATAACATAACCATGATAGGTTGAAAAAAAGAAAAGAAACTGAATTACCCATTAAAAATACACACAGAGAAATAAGACATTTTTAGAACCGCAACTACAATTTCATCAGTCTGGCTGGCCACTTGCAGAAAAACAGCTTATGTGTGTCATTAAATGACCAATGGAAAGGAGATAGTGTCTGGTCTAAAACTGAGAAAAAACAAACCTCATTTTCTGATCAGCGCCCTCACTGGTTGAGGACTCTTTAGGAGCCGGAGGGACTTCATTACAAGCTTCAAAATCAAACTTCTTCTCGTCTTCTTTGCTATCTCTGCCTTCTGGACTTGGGGCTTCCGTGGGCGCTTCCGCGACCTCGTCGCTACAGGCCTCCGCGTGCTCGGAGGCTGCACTACTCTGCTCAACTGCCGGCTCTAGCCCTACAGGCTCACAGTCAGTCCTCTCGCCATCGCCTGGCTGCTCCACGGGCTCCCTTTTCACTACCGCTAACAGGCTGTCTGCCTTGCACGACTGAGCGTGTGTTGACTCGCTGGGCAAATCTAAATCACCCTCCTCCGGATGGGCGCTGTCAAAAAGGTCCTCTTCCTCCGCGAGCTCTCTGTCTGGCACCACGCTACTTGTATCCTGTGCAAATGGCTGCTCCAGCTCGGAACCTTCTTCTTTTACTGGCTCAGATTTACAAGTTTCCCCCAAAATGTCGAGTATTTTCTCATTTTCTACGGATTTAACAGGAATAGAATGGCACAAGGTTTAATTACCAGGGAAATAAAGCAATCACAAATGCGGAACTGGCACGGCTGCCACACTAACATGAAGAGAACTGCTAGCTACACAGAGATTGGAAAACCCGCGGGTGTGCAAAGTTACACTGGTTACACTACCTGCGCTCCGACAGACTGCTACGTTAGCCTCTACGCTACATGGAAGAGAAAAGCATCCCAGAGATTTAACCCACAACACCTTGTGGCTGATTCTTGACAATCTTCATTCTGTCGTAGTCTATACATGACTCTTCCAAATTTAGCTTCCAAAGTCCAACTTGCTTAACTGAATGTATCACCATTCACTGAACAGCTCAATTTCCAAATTTCTTTGAATCTCTTCCAACAGAACACTCAGACATGAAAAGCACAAAAACTGAAAACGGTGCCCAAAGATAATGAAAAAACACAAACCGAATAGGGAATCCAATTATCACGAAAAAAATCGAAACGCTACCGGAATACAACTACCTCTAAAGCCTGAAAAAAAAACATAAAAACAACAAACTGCACAAAATCAAAAAAAAACCGTAAAAGAAAGAAAAGACACAAGATCACAAAAACTCTTCGGGCAAATGTAAAAATACCACCTCTAAACAAAAAGGCAAAAGAAAGGTACATATCATCAAAACACATTGAAAAATAAAAAGGCAGCAAACAGCACAAACCCACCAATACAGCTGAAAAAACAATAACGATAACCACGGTCACAGATCGACTGAAAGCCCAGAGAACACAATATACAACAACAAGGCAACTTCTGAAAAGTAACCAATGAAAACAACAGAAACTACAAAAAGAGAACGGTTCAAAACCAAAGAAGGTAAATTAGACAAGGAACAAAACCAGAATCCAGCAAAACCCCCACAAGTAACTGCAACAAAAAACAGAAACAAGACCAAGCAAAAGAGAGAAAACTTACAGCAACAAAAAACAAAAACAAGAATAACCAAAAAGGAAAAAACGGAAACATAGCAAACAAAAACAAAAAACACAACAAGGAAAAAACAAAAGAAACAGAACAAAAAACCCACAAAACCAACAGCCACAAAACTCACACACCCCACAAAAGACCCCAAACCAATGACAACCACAACACATACCAACACAACATGAAGAACCGAAAGCACCGTAAGACCTGGAAACAGAACCCACACAAGAAAGAAGAACAGACTTGTCAATCTTCCAAGACTAAACGCTCAAAAGAAAGAACAACAGAATTTTCATTTTTGTACTTTTCCTGACTTAACAGAAGGCATGATACATATGAGACAATTCCTTTTTTTTTTTTTTTTTTTGGACACACCGAAAAACCCCTTGGTCCGTCACTCTGGCTAGAGTGCAGTGGTGTCATGGTAGCTCACTGCAATCTCAAACTTCTGGGCTTGAGCCATTCTCCTGCCTCAGCCTAGTGAGTAGCTGGGACTATAGGCACCGGGCCTGGCACTTGGCCAATTTTTCTACTTTTAGTAGAGATGGGGTATGGCTCATGCTACGGCTGGTCTTCAGCTCAAGGGATCCTAGCACCTCAGCTTCGAAGTGCACTAGGGTTACAAGTGTGAGCAATGATACCCAGACCAGACAATTACTTTTTCACAGTGAATCTGGAATTAACTTTCTGAAAATTCAAAGAGGGAATATGGGACAATGTAGTTTGACTTCCGTTCTTATTTTGCATGGCGGTGCCACCCTAGTCCCTGCACACCCAGTGACCTTGAGCGTTTGCTCTTCCTCCTTCATCTCCTTTTCCAATCAATGTTCCTACCAGACCAGCTCTAAATGTCACTCAAAAATTTTCCCAGGAAGCCCTACCAATTCTACTATTACTATTGCTTGTCTATAACTGCATCTGTTTTGCGTACCCCTGTCCTTGTCTGTCTGGACCTTGCTACCACAGCAAGCACCTGTCCCTCTATGGCCTCAGTCCTTCAGCCAATGGGTTCCCACATGACCTGACTCCTCAAAAGGCCCATTCCTCCCCTGCCCCCATGTTGGCCATGTCCCACACTTGCTTTAGTATTTAGCTCACGGACTCTTCTCTACAAAGCCTTCCCTAAAGCAGCTCCCTCTCTGACCCAAACTCTAGGTGCAATTCCATTAAGGAAAGGGCCTTTCTCCTCTATATGTGGTCCATAGGTTCCTGTGTTTCCCATGCACACAAGGCACATTACTCTGGAATTCCAGCCAACACTGAAGATTGAGTACTGACTAGGGTCCGGGCATAAATTTAAGTGCCTATATACACATAGTTGTCATCAGACAGCCCCAGGAGCTTGCTACTATTAGTATCATCCTTCTTATAGATTCGGTGACTGTGGCCTACAATGTCTGAGTACCTTGCCCAAGGACACAAAGCAGGTTGGAAGCACACAGACTTTGATCAAAGGTGCTGTGACTTCATGTCTGTGCTCCAAATTATCAGGGGAGGCTCTTCCCAAAGTTCTGGTTACCTGTGTACTCACATGCAAAGGGGGCCCTGAGAGGATGGGGACCATACTTATCTGTCATGTATCTCTAACACTGGCAGCTAAGGCCATACCTGACCCATCATAGGTGCTTCCCACATACCCAATAAATGGATGTGATTTACACCTTCCTCTAAGATCCTGGGATGCCCTAGGAAACTGTTCACTTTTCTCATGGTTTCAATCTATTTTTTTTCCATTTACCCTATGCCATGCTGGGAATTAGGACTTCACAACTAAAGCAAATGATTAGTCTTGGCAGCATAACTCTTGTCCTGAATTTTCATTAGAAAGCATCAAATCTATTCCAATTTATGTATGAGAGGAACTATATATTTTCTATCGTAACAGAGACATAGAAATACACTGGAGAGCATCACAAGATCCGGCTCTGCCTCTCCTTTCTGAGTGCATAATGGGCTGTGCCACTTCACAGCTGGGAGACATCAGCTCTAAAGGAGAGCTGGGCTTTACCAAATTTTCTCCAGGTTTGCACCCTCAGGCTGGAGTTCTGGTTTTCCAGTATCTCCTTTGCCCCTGGCCTGGCAGAAGCAAATGGAAATCTTGTCTGAAAAGTGATTTCTAATTAGCATAGGACAGATGACACTATTTAAAAACAAAAACTAGGGCCTGCCAAAGGTTGACTGTATTTTCATTTCCTAATAAAAACTTCTACTGAAAAGTGGACAGCTAAGTGAGTACATGTATTCCAACAATGTAAATCTATGTAGGCTGGCAAAATAATGAAAAGGAACTCAAGACCCACATTTACAAAAATCATACCTGAAAGTTAGTTCTCATCTCATTTGTTTTCATCTATGATTTAATATTTAAAGAGATGGTAATGAAACAGCCAAGATGATATGGTCATCAAAATAAATCTGTGCAATTCTGGTAGGAAAAACATCCAAATACAGGACGAGAACCCCGAAGATTCCAACTTTCTCAGCAGCAATGTCAGTGCCCTGCCCACCCCTCCCATCCTCATCAGTGCCCTGTTTATCTTTCTTAGGGAGGGAATACCCCCTCCACTGTCTCCAGGAAATCCGCTTTCTGCAGGGGACAGCATGCAGAGTGGATCAGACAGGCTGCCTGTCCCTGAGCAATGAAATTAACAAGCATTATCACCAAGTGTGCCCTTCCATGCGCTGCTAGTGTGCCATAGTGCTTAAAATCAACGAGTCAAAGCCAAGAGTTAAGTCCTTCCTTGGCCACAGGTAAGTTACATTTGGGGAGAAAGGACAGAGGAAAAACCTACTCTAAAGATTCTGACAAAGTAAATAAACCCTGCAATGACTATTACTTGGAACTACCATACAATGTCTGAAATGGTTCTGAGAAACTGTGATCTAACCTTTGATTCTACAATTATTGAGGCATACAATAATGTACCTGTAATATAGTGAAGTCAGATGATGAAGTATCTAAACTGTTTATATTTTCTTTGTCCTCTACCTGTAAAATAAATGGAGAATACAGTTTATTACATTGACAATAACATAATGGCACATCTGTGGAATAAAAACTCATTAGCCATGAAAATCATTTACAATTAAACTGGGAACGCAGTGTCTTAAAACAAAACTGAAACAGTTACTCAAAATACTATTAAAAAAACCAGCATTACCAATCCATCTAGACTGAAAGAAATACTGTATGTAAACGCCTATGTGCTGATAGAGTATGAAACCCACTGAAATGATATCAGTGTGGGTTTCCAGACACAACCCAAAGCAAAAATTATAACTTAAGCAGAAAAGAGATTCAAATTTGGTAGAACACAGACTCTTTAGGTGGATTAGAATACCAGGTTTGGGGGCTGCTGTTCCAGGAACAGTGTCTACAATCACACTGCAGAGTGGAGTCTTTAACCACCTACTATGGCAGCCTGGATGCCACTGACACAGGACTGCTGCCCATGGGGCAGCTACCATCCAAAAAGCAATAGTGTCTCTGAGAACCGTGCCTCTGAGCATCAACTTGTAGATAAGAGTGTGAGGACAGCAGCATAGGATTGGCAAAATCCAGGTAACTACACTATGCCCCATGTGCAGGGAAAGAATTTAACTGGACGCTGAGCTTCTATTCTAAGAGGGGGGCTACACCCAAAAAGGCGAGGGATTAACGAAACACAGAGAAGGGGTTTGGATGTTTTGTGAGTCAAGTATTGGCTGTCTGCTATACAGCCCTAAAAATTGGTATATTTTTAGGGGAAATACTTTTGAAATATTTCATAATGAGCATGTATTAGCATCATTTTTACTTCACTAGCAAAGACATACAATTGATCAAAAAATTCAAGAAGTACACTGCCTATTCATTGAAGACTAACCCCCACCACTCCTTCCTAATCCTAATGCAACTGTCACCAGATAAACAGAACCTGTGTGTGCCAAAGACCACCTACCCTTTCTCTGTCTGCAAGACAGGCAGCACAGTATTCTGAGCCCTGATTTTAATGTCTCTTTGGGCATCATTTCAGTTCATACCACTATGCTTCGGTCATTCTGACTGTTACACAGCACTACTACCTGTAGTACAGGCAGTAACATATTTTATAACAACTCTATGAATATGTTCATAATTCTTACTATATGCTGGGCACTGCCCTGGGCCAGGGGTCAGCAAACTTCTCTTAGGGTTGCACAGTAAACATTTCAGGCTTTGTAGTACAGATGGTCTCTGTCACAACTACTCATGTCTACCACTATGACACGAAAGCAACCGTCAACAACAGCAACAGTAGATGTGGCTGTGCTCCAATCAATCCTTATTTACAAAAATGGGCAGATGACCAATATGCTGGCTTCTGCTCTAAGTTTGTGATAAACGTCCATCCATTTATTCCTCCCAAAACCTTTCTTGAGGCCCAGAGAGGTTAGGTAACCTGCCCAAGGTCATATGGCAACTGGCAGACCTCCACAGTCTACACCCTCAACCCGTACACTACACTGCTTCTACACATTACGATGTTTCTAGCTTATACTGCACTATGTATTATTTTCTAACGAGAAGCAGTAAGAAAACAAAACAGCCTTAAGAAACTACAGCCAATGAAGAAGGGTATGTAATCCCCGCCACCACACAAGTATTTCTGCTGCTCCTTTTTAGGAAGCTGGCGAATGACACTCACCAAAAAATAAAGCAACTGCAAACCCGATCTGTATCAGAATAACTCTCGGAATAACAGCCATTTCTCAAAATCAAAACCCCCATTCAAAGACGACAATCTGCTATCTCTAGGGATACTGAGAATCAGTTCCAGGAGGAAACGCAAACGTATTCTGAAATGGCAGAAGTCAACCGGCAGGGCTTCCTTCCCTGAAGGCTGCTCGAGAGGCGGAGGCCGCAGAAAATCCGGGACCACTATGGACACGGGGCCCCTCCCATGAACCAACACCTAAAGGGCCCTACAGAGACACCTCACCACGGCCCCTCATTTTCACAGCCTTTCCTGTCTCCTACCATTAATCCTCATGCAAACGAAAATAATTTAATAACAAACAAATGGCATCAAGTCAACGTGGTGCACGACTTAAGTACACGGACTCTTGAATTAGCCTAGTCTTAATTCTTATTCTATTACGGGCTGTATGTTACCTGGACATACCTGTTTTTCCCCCACTTTCCTCAGCTGAAACCGGGGACAACAGCATGAACACTTCACATTGTTGTCAAAAGGATTAAAGGACACAATGACTAATGTCTGGTAGGCAGAGGTGAATGCATAATACCCACTAAAATTTCGTTATACATGTGAGATGCTCCTAACGTGAAAAAAAGCTAAGGCTTTAAAAACAATGTCAAGGTTCACTATTAGGAGGGTACCAACTGGGAAAAGAATAACTTCCGACCTCTTCCTATTTAGTATTTTCAAGGCATCTAAGCTATAACAGCACAGATCAACTTCCTGAAACAGGAAGGTTTTTAATATTGTCCTCAAAATGTTTCATGCTGTTTCCTGCAAATACACAGAACGCACTTACGTACACACCAAGACACAACTGAGCAAAGAAAGTGTGGAGAAAGAATCCAACGAAACATACATGTAAGCAGATGAACCATTCTTCTACTGAACTGGCATTAAGAGAACTTAACTCCAAATATAAAACTATCATCTATTATAACATTTGTAGAACTGAAACGAACGTTCAGGATACATTCCACAGACACTGCCAAGTTACCTACAGCTTGTTCTTGAAGCCGCTCCGGAAGCTCTTTCATGTCTCCCTCGACTAGCTCTCTACTGTCAGACGGGGACTCCGGGAGATTATCAGCATCATCGTCGTCTACACAATCTGCAACGCTTCCATTATCAATTTCTGCTTCATCCAATACACTGATATCTATTATATCCATATCCTGCAAGTTATCCAGACTGGCTTCAACATCCTCCTGTGACAAGACAAAATAAAACAAAACCATCATGTGACTGCCATTGGTCCATGCACCAACCTGCTTCGCTTGCAAGGCTGCACATACCTGTCCATCCCCAGAATTTTCCTCAAGCCCATTATCTTCCACACCCTCTTCTTCCAGTTTACGCCCTGAGGAGAAAAAACACCATTTACAGCATGAGATCAATCATATTTATTTTCTACAAGCAATAACCTTCATTTCTATAAGCCTCCAGCACGACATAAGCAAAGACACCTTAAATACCCGTGGCACTTACCAAGGTAGGAACACTGCATAATGCAGAATGGGAATGCCATTCTGCTCCAGGCAGGCCCCACCCCACCGTCAAGCAAACAGCTTCTGTTCTTATCAACTGGCAGTGGAAGCAGGAGGCGTGGGAAATAGGTTCTTAGCAAAGTTAAGCAGACCAGACCTGTCCTAAGGCCTGACCTTTTTGTCAAGAGGCTTTGTCTGTGGGGAGGGCAGCGTCTGATGCAAATGCGCTGCTCTTTAGTTAACGAACACAATGTTTGCCTGTCCACAAAAACAATGATATAAAGCAAAATATAACTAAGGAAAATGAAAATAAAAGCCATTCACAATTTCAGCATCTTGAGTTAGCACTCACGTTATACTGACATCAGATGTCCTCTGATGTTTTCCATGTGGTACATGTACTCTGCCTACAAAACTGGCACTGCACTGTCCTCTCTTTTCACTCAATATGCTGTGAACATCTTTCCATATTCTTTAACTGCATCACATGGCTACACCAGCACTGATCTAATGAACACTTACGGGTGGAAATTTAAGAAGATGCTTATGAAGATGAACATCCTGGTAATTCCTTTTTGCACATATGCAGTTCTCATCTGTTTTTTTTTGTTTTTTTTGAGAAAGAGTCTCACTGTGCTGCCCTGGCCAGAGTGAGTGCC
>NW_012147964.1:1423043-1448878 GCF_000956105.1 Propithecus coquereli
GCTAGGATTACAGGCGTGAGCCACCGCGCCCGGCCATGCAATTACTTTTTAACAATGAATCTACAATTAACTTTTGAGAATTCAAACAGGGAACATGGGTCCATGTGGTTTGACTCCTGTTCTTATTTTGCATGGTGTTGCCACCCTATCCCCCGTGTGCACTGAGTGACTTCCAGGATTGTCTGAGTACCTTGCCCAAGGACACACGGCAGGTGGGAAGCAGACACAGACTGTGAGCAAAGGCCCTCTGACTTCACGTCTAGGCTCCAAATCATCAGTCCTGGCTCTTCAGAATGCTCTGGTTACCTGTGTGCTCACATGCAAAGGGGGCCCTGCGAGGATGGGGACCATACTTATCTGTCATGTATCTCTAACGCTGGTAGCTAAGGCCACACCTGACACATCACAAGTGCATCCCATATACCCAATAAATGGAAGTAAGTTAGACCATCCTGGAAGGTCCTGGGATGCCCTAGGAAACTATTCACTTTCCTCACAGTTTCAATTACTTTTAATCTTTTTTTTTTTCCCATATAGCCTACCACATGCTGGGAATTAGGACTCCACAACTAAACCAAATTATCAGTCTTGGCATTGTAAATCTTTTCCTTAACTTTCTCTAGAGATTACCGAATACATTGCAATTTATCTTTGAGAGGAACTATATATTTTCTATCATAACAGAGACCTAGAAATACACTGGAGAGCATCACAAGATCCGGCTCTGCCTCTCCTTTCTGAGTGCATAATGGGCTGTGCCACTTCGCAGCTGGGAGACATCGGCTCTAAAGGAGAGCTGGGCTTCCCTAAGTTTTCTCCAGGTTTGCACCCTCAGGCTGGAGTTCTGGTTTTCCAGTATCTCCCTTGCCCCTGGCCTGGCAGAAACAAATGAAAATCTTGTCTGAAAGGTGATGTCTAATTAGCACAGGACAGATGACATTATTTAAAAACGAAAACAAGGGCCTGCCAAAGGCTGACTGTATTTTCACTTCCTCACAAAAATTTCTCTGGTAAACTGGATGGCCAAGTGAGTATGTGTACTCCAACAATTTAAATCTATGCAGGCTGGCAAATAATGAAAAGGAACTCCAGATCCAGATTTACGAAAATCATATCTGAAAGTTAGCTCTCACCTCATTTGTTCTCATCTAAGATTTAATATTTAAAGAGATGGTAATGAAACAGCCAAGACGAACAATATGGTCACCAAAATAAATCTGAGCAATTTTTATAGGAAAAACATTCCACAGGCAGGAGCAGAACTCCTGAGACTTCACCTTTCCCAGCTGCACTGTCAGTGCCCTGTGAGCATTTCCTGTGTGGGGCGGGAGGAGGTGATACTACACTGCCCCTCCCTCTGCTGCCCCAAGCAAATCCGCTTTCTGCAGGGGACAGCATGCAGAGTGAGTGGATCAGACAGGATGCCTGTCCCTGAGCAATGAAATTAACAAGCATTATCACCAAGGGTGCCCTTCCATGCACTGCTAGTGTGCCATAGTGCTTAAAATCAACCAGTCAAAGCCAAGAGGTAAGTTCTTCCTTGGCCGCAGGTAAGTTACATCTGGGGACAAAGGATAGAGCAAAAACCTACTCTAAAGATTCTGACAAAGTAAATAAACCCTGCAATGACTATTACTTGGAACTACCATACAATGTCTGAAATGGTTCCGAGAAACTGTGGTCCAATCTTTGATTCTACAATTATTGAGGCATACGATAACGTACCTGTAATACAGGAAAGTCAGATGATGAAGTATCTAAGTTGTTTACAGTTTCTTTGTCCTCTACCTGTAAAAGAAATTGAGAATACAGTTTACTACATCAACAATAACATAATGGTACATTTGTGAAATGAATTCTCAATAGCCATAAAAATCATTAACAAAATTGGGAACACAGTGTGCTAAAAAATAAAAACCATAATTAAAATACCTACTCAAACAAACAGTAAAAAACAAAAACCAAAAAAACAAGAAAGAAGCATTATACTACGAATGCAGCTAGACTGGAAGAAATATTGTATGTAAACGCCTGTATGCTGATAAAGTATGAAACCCATTCATACAATATCAGTGTGAGTTTTAAGAGAGAAGCCAAACAAAGAAAACAATGTAAGTTAATCAGAAGAAACATTCAAATTGGGTAGTACACAGACTCTTCAGGGGGATTAGACCACCAGGTTTCCGTGCTGTTCTTCCCGTAATTATGTCTAGAATCACACTGTAGACCTGGCGCGGTGGCTACAGCCTGTCCTGCAACCCTAGCACTCTGGGTGGCCGAGGAAGGAGGACTGCATCAGTTGAGGAGTTTCAGATTGGCCTGGGCAGGAGAGAGAACCCATGTGTACTAAACATAGAAAAATTAGAGGGTGTGATGGTGCACCTATGGTCCTAGCTACTGGGGAGGCTGAGGCAGGAGGATCACTTGAGCCCAGGAGTTGGAGGTTTTAGTGAGCTAGCATTGCGCCACTGTACTTCACCAAGGGTAATACAATGGGGCTCTACCTCAAAGTAAAAGAAAAAAAACCAGGAGACTGAATGAACCTCCCTTCTCATTCACCCTCCTTCATATTCTAAAATAAATTAATAAATAAATAAAAACAGAATCACACTGCAGAGTGGAGTCTTCAGGTTCCACCGATTACCCAGGGCTGGATGCCACTGACACACAGACTACCGCCCTGGAAGCTGCTACCACCCAGAAAGCAACCGCATCTCTGACAACCCTGCCTCGTAGCATCAACTTCTAGCTCTGAGTATGAGGACAGGAGCACAGGCCTGGCAAAATCCAGGTGACCCCTCTATTCCCACCCTCGTGCAGGAGAAGAGTAACCGTACACTGAGCTTCTATTCTAAGAGGGGGGCTCTGCCCAAGAAGCTGTGGGATTCCCAAAACACAGAGAAGGGGTTTAGATGCTTTGTGACTCAAATAGTGGCTGTCTTCTATACAGCCATGAAAATTGGTACGTTTCTAGGGGAAATAATTTTCAAATATTCCCTAATGAGCATATATCATCATCACTCGTATTGACTAGGAAAGACACGGGAAAGATCAAAAAGTTCCGACAGTACACTGCCTGTTCCCTGAAAACTACTGCCCACCACTCCTTCCTTCCCCATATGCAACCGTCACGACACATACTGTACCTGCGTGTGCCAAAGACCACCCACCCTTTCTCTGTCTGCAAGACAGGCAGCACAGTATTCTGAGTCCTGATTTTAACTTGTTTGGACACCATTTCAGTTCATACAACATGCTTAGTCCATTCTGACTGTTCCACAGCACTATTACCTGTAGTACAGGCAGTAACACATTTCATAATAACTCTATGAATTCTGATGTTCATAATTCTTACTATACGCTGGGCACTGCCCTGGGCCAGGGGTCAGCAAACTTCTCTTAGGGTTGCACAGTAAACATTTCAGGCTTTGGAGTACAGATGGTCTCTGTCACAACTACTCATGTCTACCACTATGACACGAAAGCAACCATCAACAACAGCAACAGTAGATGTGGCTGTGCTCCAATCAATCTTTATTTACAAAAATGGGCAGATGACAAATATGCTGACTTCTGCTCTAAGTTTGTGATAAACGTCCATCCATTTATTCCTCCCAAAACCTTTCCTGAGGCCCAGAGAGGTTAGGTAACCTGCCCAAGGTCATATGGCAACTGGCAGACCTCCACAGTCTACACCCTCAACCCGTACACTACACTGCTTCTACACATTACGATGTTTCTAGCTTATACTGCACTATGTATTATTTTCTAACGAGAAGCAGTAAGAAAACAAAACAGCCTTAAGAAACTACAGCCAATGAGGAAGGGTATGTAATCCCCGCCACCACACAAGTATTTCTGCTGCTCCTTTTTAGGAAGCTGGCGAATGACACTCACCAAAAAATAAAGCAACTGCAAACCCGATCTGTATCAGAATAACTCTCGGAATAACAGCCATTTCTCAAAATCAAAACCCCCATTCAAAGACGACAATCTGCTATCTCTAGGGATACTGAGAATCAGTTCCAGGAGGAAACGCAAACGTATTCTGAAATGGCAGAAGTCAACCGGCAGGGCTTCCTTCCCTGAAGGCTGCTCGAGAGGCGGAGGCCGCAGAAAATCCGGGACCACTATGGACACGGGGCCCCTCCCATGAACTAACACCTAAAGGGCCCTACAGAGACACCTCACCACGGCCCCTCATTTTCACAGCCTTTCCTGTCTCCTACCATTAATCCTCATGCAAACGAAAATAATTTAATAACAAACGAATGGCATCAAGTCAACGTGGTGCATGACTTAAGTACACGGACTCTTGAATTAGCCTGGTCTTAATTCTTATTCTATTACGGGCTGTATGTTACCTGGACATACCTGTTTTTCCCCCACTTTCCTCAGCTGAAACCGGGGACAACAGCATGAACACTTCACATTGTTGTCAAAAGGATTAAAGGACACAATGACTAATGTCTGGTAGGCAGAGGTGAATGCATAATACCCACTAAAATTTCGTTATACATGTGAGATGCTCCTAACGTGAAAAAAAGCTAAGGCTTTAAAAACAATGTCAAGGTTCACTATTAGGAGGGTACCAACTGGGAAAAGAATAACTTCCGACCTCTTCCTATTTAGTATTTTCAAGGCATCTAAGCTATAACAGCACAGATCAACTTCCTGTAACAGGAAGGTTTTTAATATTGTCCTCAAAATGTTTCATGCTGTTTCCTGCAAATACACAGCAGGCATTTACGTACATCCTGAGACACCACTTTTCACCTAAAGTGTGTTTTCAGAATTGTCCGAATTTTACATGTAAGCAGATGAACCATTATTCTCCTGAACTGGCATTAAGAGAACTTAACTCCAAATATAAAACTATCATCTATTATGACGTTTGTGGAACTGACACGAACGTTCAGGATACATTCCGCAGACACTGCCAAGTTACCTACAGCTTGTTCTTGAAGCCGCTCCGGAAGCTCTTTCATGTCTCCCTCGACTAGCTCTCTACTGTCAGACGAGGACTCCAGGAGATTATCAGCATTATCATCGTCTACACAATCTGCAACGCTTCCATTATCAATTTCTGCTTCATCCAATACACTGATATCTATTATGTCCATATCCTGCAAGTTATCCAGACTGGCTTCAACATCCTCCTGTGACAAGACAAAATAAAACAAAACCATCATGTGACTGCCATTGGTCCATGCACCAACCTGCTTCGCTTGCAAGGCTGCACATACCTGTCCATCCCCAGAATTTTCCTCGAGCCCGTTATCTTCCACACCCTCTTCTTCTGGTTTACGCCCTGAGGAGAAAAAACACCATTTATAGCATGAGATCAATCATATACATTTTCTACAAGCAATAACCTTCATTTCTATAAGCCTCCAGCACGACATAAGCAAAGACACCTTAAACACCCGTGGCACCTATCAAGGTAGGAACACTGCATAATGCAGGAATGGGAATGCCATTCTGCTCCAGGCAGGCCCCACCCCACCGTCAAGCAAACAGCTTCTGTTCTTATCAACTGGCAGTGGAAGCAGGAGGCGCGGGAAATAGGTTCTTAGCAAAGTTAGGCAGACCAGACCTGTTCTAAGGCCTGACCTTTTTATCAAGAGGCTTTGTCTGTGGGGAGGGCAGCGTCCGATGCAAATGCGCTGCTCTTTAGTTAACGAACACAATGTTTGCCTGTCCACAAAAACAATGATATAAAGCAAAATATAACTAAGGAAAATGAAAATAAAAGCCATTCACAATTTCAGCATCTTGAGTTAGCACTCACGTTATACTGACATCAGATGTCCTCTGATGTTTTCCATGTGGTACATGTACTCTGCCTACAAAACTGGCACTGCACTGTCCTCTCTTTTCACTCAATATGCTGTGAACATCTTTCCATATTCTTTAACTGCACCACATGGCTACACCAGCACTGATCTAATGAACACTTATGGGTGGAAATTTAAGAAGATGCTTATGAAGATGAACATCCTGGTAATTCCTTTTTGCACATACGTAGGTCTCATCTTAGAACATACTTCCAAAAATTGCATCTCTAGAACAAAATGTTTACAGATTTGTAAGAATAAACATAAAAAAAGCTTCCAACATACTGTCATGATACACAAGAGTTAGCTTTTTCTAATTTATATAAGTTTCATCAACAGTGAATAAAAGTGCCAACGTTCCTGAATCTTCTGTAAAATTGGCATTTTTCTTTAGCCTTGCCAATGTGCTAGGCAAAGCAGAAATACTGCTTGTAACCTGAATTTATCTTATTACTCCTTGGATTAAGTTTTTCTTATTGAGCACCTGTACTTTTGTTAAACTTTCTGATTTATATTTTTTTGATATTTAATAACTTCTGCTCCATTTCTCCCCACTTGGAAACTGTGTATCATATATACAACATATCTCCCCTCCAATTATTCCTTAGTCTTTCATCTGGGTTTTGGGTAAATTTCACTGCTGTGGAGCTAAACCTATTAACTGTTTTTTAAGTGTCAGTGGTTTGTGCCCTTATGTTCAGAAGCTCTCCTTTACACTAAGACTACATAATATTGACCCGTACTTAGTTCTGTTGGGGGTGTCGTTTTATTTTTATTTTTAGAGACAGGATCTCCCTCTGTCACCCAGACTGGAGTGCAGTGTCGCCATCACAGCTCACTGTGACCTCCAGCTCCTGGGTTCCAGCCATTCTCCTGCCTCAGCCTTCTGAGTAGCTGAGTCTACATGAGAGAGCGACCATGCCTGCCTAATTCTTTTTAAATTTTTTCAAGAGGTTTTGATGTTGCCCAGGATGGTCTTGAAGGGCTGGCCTCCCTCAAGGAATCCTCCCACACTAGCCTCCCAAAGTGCTAGGACTATAGATGTGGCGTGTACCTGTAGACCCAGCTACTTCAGAGGCTGAGGCTAGAGGATCGCCTCACCTTAGGAGTTGCAGAGGTCAAAGGGGGTTGAATTACGTTTTTGGGGCCTGACTAAAGCACAGGGAATGGGTGTGGGGAATAAGAAAGATAGATCTGGGTAAGATGGTGGCAGTCGTTAATGTCACATTGAATGTGTCTTTTACTCTAGAGGCAGTTTTTGGAAAAAAATGCTAGGTAAGTGACAATTCTGTCTTGGCCGGGTGGTATCTAATACAGAAGTTATTTTTTGTGGGTCAGACCAATAGGAGAGTCAAGCAGTGCCCGATACTCTCTCCCTAAAGAACTTTAACAAGGACTATTGGGAAACCTACAGAGTAAATGAACAAAGGGGCAAATATCCCTTCCATCCTCCGCTGGACCAAGCTAACAAAACAGTAGAGGGATCGTCAAGGAAATAATGCAAAGCTTCTTTGAAGGCTCTTGATTCACAGGGTGGTGCCCACGTCCAAACACAGCCAAGTAAGTGAGGAACATTAGTGAAGTAGTTTTCAAGAAAGCTCTTAATATGACACATGCTTATGAAATGCACCATACCTTTGCTGGATCTCTTTGATGTTTTCTTGTTTCCTTCAGAGGTAATTTCAATTTCATCAGGATTACCACCTTCATCTTCAATTGCCTAAACAGAAGGGACATGTAAAGTTGACCAAAGTCAGCACAGAGCCTGACTTTCACAGAACCTTCAGGTGAGAAGGGACATGTATCTTTTAGAGTGTACAGCTGCTCCTGATCTGGAAATGCCTTCCCCCACTGGGCATCTAGCCCACCCTTTCATCTGTTCTCTTGCTCTATGCTCAAGTCAGACCGACTCCACCAGTTCTTAGCTGTGTAGTCTTAGGCAGGATGACTTAATTGTTCTGACTTTGTTCTTTCCTCCAGAACAGAGGGCTAATAATATTAATAGTACTCACCCTGGAAGGCTGTTGTGAGGACTCTACCATGCATATAAAGCAAGCACTTACCAAATACTAGGGCTTATGTGGTCCATCCTATTCCTGGCATCAAAAGAACTCAAAAAGGGAAAGGCACACTCTCCAACTTCCTGTGACTTTGCCCAGCACAGTGCCGTGTAAGCCTCCAGTGACCCCTCCATGCCATGCCTGCACTCAGTACTGTCTGCGTAGATGCCACCACTCACTGGCTGGGTTCCTACTGTGACAGGCGTGGGACCAGACATGACATGCAATGCCTCAGCCAACTGCCATCGCATACATCCACGACTGACTCCAAAGACCTCACTTTCAACTACTAGGTGACCCTGCCTCATAGGACACTGAATAACGATTTCTTGGCAAGCCCTGCCTCCCACAGAAAGAACTTGTCATTCACTGGAAACAGTTCCCACAGTCAGCACAGTGCCTGCCACCAAGCAGGTACCTCTGCAAATCAGTACTCAACACGTCATTGATGACGACATCACTAGAAACTGGGCTGCAAGTTTAGTGTCACTGATAACTCTTTCAATCTTTACTGTATGATATCCTGTGAGCACAAGTTTTCTTTCCAGTGCTCCCCAAACTTTTTGACAGCAGGGACGGTTTTCATGGAATACAATTTTTCCTCAGACCAGGGAGAATGGGGATGGTTTCCAGATGATTCAAGTGCATTACATTTATTGTGCACTTTATTTCTATTATTAGTACATTGTAATATGTGATCAAATAATTATTCAACTCACCATAGGTTTCGGACCATTGCTTTAAATCCACTTCAAATACTGTCTTTTATTTATAGAGTTTGAAAAGTCTCAAAGTTTCCCAGCTTAAGAAGTCTGAATTTAGAACTGGGCCTGGGAGTTACACAGCTAATCTGTACTAGCAGCAAAGAAAATCTCCCCTCCTTTGGAAGCCAGTGGAGGAATTGGAGTTCAGTCCTGAGATAAAGGAAAAGCACAACCACAAACTCCCTCACCCTCTTCCTGGGGACAGACAATTCTGAAACATCACCAGAACCATAGAAAACATACCCCAGAGAGAAAGTGTTCCATTTCCAACGTTTGCTTTTTTGCCCTTCCTGGAAAAAATAAACCAAGCAAGGGACACGACCTACATGACAGACGTGGGAAATAAACAGAAGGTCAGTAGTTCCAGAGGTGCTTGGACCAGCCAGCAGATGGGCATGTGGATTGAGGGCTCTTGTGTTTTGGAATCACCTTGCTAAGAAACTGAAAAGAGTTCTGGAGAAGGAAGAGGAATGGATTTGTGTTGTCAGAGATGACAGTGACTGAGGATTCCTCAAGTCACACACCAGTCTCAGCCACCAGCCTAACAGGAAGGGTACATGCCATCGAAGCAGCTTTGGATGCCTACGAGCTGTTTGGGGGGTAGGAAGGGGATGAGAAGATAAAGCCCCTCAAATTGGTTTGGTGCATGAGGACCCCTGGCGGCTCAGAACAGGGACCACACCTGCCCAGCCACCAATCCCCACTCCGTGCATTTCCTCCAGGTAAATGTCTGCATCCAGCAACCTCCTGCTTGTCTTAAGTAAAGAGAGCTAGTATCCATAGTGAAAGAAACACAAGCTTGAGTTTTGTAAAGGTCCGAGTGACTCTGAGCAAGTTGACGAGCCAGCCGTGTCTGAGCCTGACAATAAACAATGTCTCCTCCTTCCTCTCAATAGCAATTAACAAGGAAGGTACCATCTGGGGTTGCTTGGGAGCCAGGAGGGCCAAGTGAGTGACCAGCCCCATCGTCTGCAGGGTAGGTGGCCAGGCTGAGAGATCACAGGGAAGAGGTCTCAAGAGAGGAGTGGCTAGAGAGCAGAAAGGGGGAGAAAGGCAGAGAAACAAAGCAACAGGACCAAGCAAAGTATACGGGAAGTAGAAAGCAGCTAACGTTTAGTTCACGGGGTGCTTTTCAAGGGATCCCTCAGAATCCCCCAAAGGCGGGTTAGAGCCCTGCATCTGCCAGTCATCAACGGCGGTGGCACAGACAGGGAGAGGGAACCGTCACGGCGAGATTCGCCGAGTGTTTACACGGGCCGGGCAGCACGCCAAGCCTGTTCCACGCAACCCTGTGCCATCCCCAAAGCAAAGCACGCGCGCTTTCTTCTTCCCACGGGGGAAGAAACAGGCTCGGAAGGGGTCAAAGGTCTTGCACGCCCTAGACCAGGCCACTGAGAGCCGGCCCAGTCCTGAGTCCAGACACTCTGACCCGGGGAAGCCCCCTCTCTCCCTGCGTCTTGGTGAAGTCCTCAAGCGGGTTTTCAAAAGCCCTCCGCGAGTCTAAGCGCGTTTCACATCGGTGATTACTGCCATCAACACTCTTGTCCCTTCCTGACGTGTTACTTCGCAGAGACTGGTGCCAAAAATCACTAAAATGGTTTAAGATCTCATGTCTCTTCAGTATTTCTTTAGCTGTTTATTTTGCGTATGAACCCTGTACTCCAGGTCACGGCCCCCCACCCCCAGCCCACCACAAGGTGCGCGGGAGCATCCAAGGAAAGGAAACCCAGCTCCCGCTCAGGAACCAGACTGCCAGGTTCAAATCCCGACTCCGCCTGTCCCCGGCCGTGCGACCTTGCCGAGTTCCTTCACCTCGCCTGGGGAAGGGAGGATGTCGGGGTCCCCAGCCTAGTTACGGAGACTGGTATGAGACAAGAGGAGAACCCTCCACCCAGGGGCCCCTGTCACCCGTCAGTGGCAGCCGAGGACCGCGACGGCGTCTCCCGCCCGCGTCCCGTTTTTCCGTTCTTCTCCTCGCCCCCAGGGTTTGAACGCGCGCCCGGGCCAGGGGACCAGAGTCGCGGCCGCCGGGACCCCTCACCCGCGCTTTACCCCGATCCACGGGACCCCAGCTCCACCTTTTTCAGCCGCTCCATCAACGCGCTCTTGTTGCCGCTCGAGTCCAGATTCCGTTTCCTCAGCTCCGCCCGCAGGTCGATGACCGGCAGGTCGCTGAGGCGCCGCGTCCCGGTCTCCGACGAGGCGGAGCTCAGAGCCGCTACGCCCGCCGCACCCGATTTTTCTGGGCCCGACAGAGTCTCCGCCATTCCAGGGCCCCTGGCTCCGCCGCCCACTTTGCACACAACCGGCCCGGTTCTAGCTCGGCTCCTAGCACAAAATGGCGCTACCTGTGAAGGAACCGCTGTAACTGCTCCGGCGCGCCTCGCTCCTGCGCAGGCGCACCCGACGAGGTGGCCTCTCACTCACAGTTGCATATGCGCATGCGTCATGAGAGACTCTCCGGGCTGTGCGCAGGCGCGATAAGCCTCCGCAGCCTCCCGCCGCGAGCTGCCGGGATATCTGGGTGCCGCAGTTACTGTGCCGGCGCGTCGTGGCCGGGAGCGTGCGCTTGGCCGTCGCACAAGCGCGCCAGCTGCTTGGGACGCAGGTCGGAGCGGTGCGCATGCGCGGCCGCAAAGCGGGGCGGGAGGAAGCCAGTGCGTTTTCCTCTTAGGCGGCGCCATTTTGTGCTCAGAGCAGCTACAGCCGCCGCCGGTGAGGCAAAGAGTCGGTGGCGGAGAAGGGCAGGTGAGGATGGCGGAGGCTGTGGCAGGGCCGGACGACTCGGGCCCTGGCTCGGCCGCTCTGGGCTCGGTCGCATCGGAGACCGGGACGCGGCGGCTCAGCGATCTGCGCGTGATAGATCTGCGGGCGGAGCTGAAGAAGCGGAACCTGGACACTGGCGGCAACAAGAGCGTCCTGATGGAGCGGCTCAAGAAGGTGAGACGGGCTGAAGATCCGGGGTGACGCAGGAGGCCCGGGGACGCCCCAGCGCGGACCTGTCACCGCGGCTCCAGGACTCGGGCGCCCCCGGTCCGCCCCCCTGTGGGGCGCCCAGGGCCCGAGGTGTCGGCACCAGAAGGGGCCCGGCTGTGTGACCTTGGGTAGTCACCGGCCCTCTCTGTGCCTCGCTTTTTACTCTTCTTTCAGCCATTCCTCTCTGTGCGCTTAAAATGCAGTTTTCTTGGCTTCCAGGGTGGCCCCTGGACCCTCTTCCCGGGGCTCCCGGTCCAGATTTAACTCTGTGACCTTGGGCAGGTGCCTTTCCATCTCCGTTTCTCAGTTTCCTCCTCCGGAAAATGGGTGTCTGAAGCATCGCTAGGAGTTTACAGTAAAAGGGGGCGGTGCTTGTTGCTGCCTCAGGGCCTTTGCACTTACTGTGCGCCTAGCCACCCCGACTGCTGGTCCCCCTTGTCTTCCCCTTGGCTGGCACCTTGTCATTTTAGAACTGAGACATGGTTTTCCAGAAGTGCTGCTGCACGTCCTTGTTCCTGTGTGTGGCACCATCCTGTGTTTACACTCCACCGTGCAGTACTTGACACAAACTTGTGTCCCTGGGGATTGTCTCCCCAACTGAAACACGGTCTGTGAGGGTAGGGACCTTGCGAGCGTCCATTCCAGTCTTGTGCAGGTGGAAGGCACCAAGAGACCTGTAGAGTAGAACCACCACTCACCCCTGTGCCTAGGCTGCTGCTTGTTCTTCCAGCCCAGAGGTCACTAGCCCTTCTCTCCCCAGCAGCCTCTCTGTTATTATTTGTTCTGTTGTGTAACTTTAAAGTAGGAGGTTGGGCAGTGTGGAGGTCAGTGCCCGTTTTGGAACTGGTCACGGACCCCAGTTCACAAGCACCGGCTCAAGGCCTCTCTTCCCTTCCTTTGTCTTTTGGCCTTTGGATCAGAGAGAACCACATTGTGCTGGGTTCATCCTATTCCTTTTCGGGCTTGCAGCACAAATGAGAGAACCAGAGTTGCTCTTTGCAAGGATAGGTTTGCCTTTGTTTATTGAGAAGTTGTTACCTACAAAGAACAGTGTGTGCTGTGCCTCATCCCAATAACATTGTAAAAATTCATTTCTGTCTTACAGGCAGTTAAGGAGGAAGGTCAAGATCCTGATGAAATTGGCATCGACTTAGAAGCCACAAGCAAAAAGACGACGAAGAGATGTGCTAAAGGTACACACACATGTACTCTTTTGTCCTTCAGGCTTGAGTGGTTAGAGAACTTAGAGAAACAGTGTTTGTAGCACTCTTTGAGCCCACTAGGCCACAAGCAGAACAGCTCTGGCCCTCAGTGTCTCCCTTCTAAGAATTAGACTTGCTCTTCACCACCTAACAAGTAATTGAATCAAGGGTGTGGGCAGGAGTAGACATGTATTGGTGCCAAATAAAATGAAAATATAGTAAAAACATTTCCCTTTCTGTTGTTGGGATTTCAAAAGAACTAGCGGAAAACAAACTCTTAAAGCTGCCCCACCTGGTCTGAGAAACTAAATGCACCTGCTTGGCTTCCTTCCTGGTTCAAAAAATTAAGTGTTAACTGTAGGAAAATGACACCAAGCTGATACAGAATAGAATCCAGCTTCTCTAGCATCCAAAACAGATTGCTGGGGTATTTGCACTGAGCATATTTTTTACCAGCATGTATTTTTTCGTGGGGAGACAGGGTCTCCTCTATTGCCTGGAGTAGAATGCAGTGGCATCATCATAGCTCACTGCTACCTAAAATGCCTGGGTTCAAGCAATCCTCCTGCCTCAGCCTCCTGAGTAGCTGGGACTATAGGCGTGAGCGATTATGCCCAGCTAATTTTTCTATTTTTTGTAGTGACGGGGTCTCACTCTGTTGCCTAGGCTGGCCTCCAACTCCTGGCCTCAATCGGTCCTCTCACCTCAGCCTCCAAAAGTGCTGGCATTACACCACCACACCCAGCCCCCAGTGTGGTTTTTGAAATTAAGGTCCAATTCATAAACCATTAAATTGACCTGACCAGTGAACTAGCACCTCTTGTATTATCCTGGATAGAGCTTGAGCCCATCCTTCGAAGTGAGGTGTCCCAAGAATGGAAAAACAAGCACCACGTGTACTCACGATCAAATTGGTACTAACTGATCAACACTAAGGTGCTCACATGGAAGTAATATTCATGGGTGCCGGTCAGGTGGGAGCAGGGTGGTGAGGTGGGTAAACTCACGAGCAGTGGATGCGGAGCACACTGCATGGGGGAAGGGCATGCTTGTGGCCCTGGCTTGGGCGAGGCAAAGGCGTTATATGTAACCAAAATGTTTGTAACCCCAAAATATTCTGAAATAAAGAATTCACATGACAAAAGTGTACAATTCAGTGCTTTTTACAATATTCATAAGGCTGTGCACCCACTGGCACTATCTAATTCCAGATTTTCATCACCTCAGAAGGAAGCCTTGTCCCCTTAGTAACTACTCCATCCCTGTCATTATAGATTTGCCTGTTCTCGACGTTTCATATAGAAGGAATCATACAGTGTGTGGTGTTTTTTGTCAGCTTCTATCACTTACGGTGTTTTCAGGGTTCATCCCTGTGGTAATGTGTATTGGTACGTCATTCCTTTTAATGGCTCATAGCAGCTATTTTTGGAAGTGTTTATAAAACTTTGAAACCTTGACTGTCCTAATTGGTATCATCCTCCTTGTTAGATTTTACAGTGATAAGGCCAATGTAATTTCAGACTCTTGCGCAGTGGGCCTGTTTCTGAGGGGTACTGTATGGAAATTCTCACAACTGTATGGGTTCCTTTCATCTGGAGAAGTGCTAAATTCAGACAGTGGAGAATATCTGCTTTGAAAGTAAAAAGAAATGGTAGCATTTTTAACAATTTTCTTTTTTTTAAAATGGCTTTTCCTAGAAGCACTACTTTTCCATAAATACATCTAACTGTTTGAAACTTGTACGTGTGTTTTTAAAGGTTAGATTTTTAGTTAGGTTACATGTGGAATTTAAGTTAAAACTTAGAGACATTGGTATGTTTTTGCTCTTCCTGTAGCTGTCCATATTTCAGCTGGAAACACTGTCCCAGCAGATGCAGAACATGAGGGACTGGCCTCATGCAGGAAACATAGAATATGTTTAGGAATAGAATAGAAATACTTCTGCTTAGGTGTTATCTGTGATCTGAGAGTGTGTTTTGAATAGTTGTAAAAACTGCTTAGCAATATAGTTTGCAACTTTTCAGTGTAGGTGCTCGTTTATAATTGTAAAGTTCAACACTTATGAGATGTTCTCGACTCTTAACAGGGATGTTTTGCATCATTAGAGAAACTACTCTTTGCTGGAGTGCTTTAATCACCTGTCTGGATGTCTGCATCAAAGCTTAGGTCCAATCAAACTACTTGGAGTTAGCATTTTGTCAGGAAGGGCGACAATTACTTCCATGGATATAAAGAAAATGTCTCTGGCCTCTGCTGTAGTAGGGGGCATTCAGAGGGCTTCTGGTCCTTTCCCATTCCTTTTTCAGAGAAGTAACCCAGCTCAGAGAGAAGAAGCAGGTGGCCTAGGTCCTCAGGCAGAGCTCAGTCTCTGCCGGTCTCAGTGTTCTACCTTGAGCTAGCCATGTTCTCTGGAGGTATCTGGGCACGTGGTTAGTATAGGACGTGTGAGACCCTTATGGCTTCGTGGTTGCAATTAGGGTCTGTGATTATATAAAGTGTTGGATTAGGAGGACCTACTCATTTGTTTTCGAGATGCTACGGTACATAAAGTTCAGTTAGGCCAGAGTTGGACTCACTCTGGGAACTCACCACTGACTGCCACCTCCTTTCCAAAGTAGGAAGTAGCCAAACTTTCTCAGAGAAAACTTCATCGTGAATCGGTGTAAGATTTATCACTCACCTAACAGGCAAAATTATCAGAAACTTGCAGGTGGGTTTTGAAAGATCAAAATTTTGATTAAAAATTGAAAAGCTTTAGGTTATACGTGGGGTTCAAATTGGATTTTCTTACCCCTGTGTCTCCCGAGCCTTCAACTTTTAGTCACAGGAGGCCAGGCGCTTGGGTCGGGGTGCTGCCTGTCCACTGAGCCTTGGCTTTTTTTTTTTTTTTCTTTCCCATTTCTCCTGTTTGCATCCACTGTGGGCACTGCAGGCTGCTATTTAGAGACACAGAAATTGGGTGCAATTAGGAAACATTTTTAGACAGAGTATTTCAAGAGGATATGCCATGTTTAGATACAATGGGAAATGGGATGGCTGAGTCTCAGCTTTGGAGCTGAAGCAAATTCTGGTGTGTCAACTGCACGTAATGAAACCGGCTAGCATTTTCAGGAGTGTGAAATAATGAAATGTAAAGCTCGCAGTGCTTCGCACATAATAAAACTACATTCCTTGAATAATTATTGATGAGAATGGTCAATGAGATTCTTAAGGTAGACACAGCTGGTTGGATCTTTTAGTCAAACATTGAGGGTTTTTATGGTTAATTGTCTTATTTTAAAAACTTATAAAAATAATACTTTTAGGTAATTTGGAAAATGTAAAAAGTCTGCATGTGAAAATAAAGTTATGTCTATTCTTAACCACTCAATGTTTTAACCACTGTTGAAGATGGTCCTATCCATCTGTATGTTTTACAGTTGCATCCTGACAGTTGCATATGCACAAACGTGCTTTTCATAAAAGTAGATGTCTATTTTTCTATGTTTACCTCATGGGCATTATCCTGTCCTTAAATATTCTTTAAAAGCATAAATATTTTTGTACCACTTTATTAAGTTTATGGTAAAAGAGAAAAAATAGAAAAGCACAAATTTTTGTGATGTCACAAGGCATTGTGGAACAGAGTTTCTGTGCCTTGGCTCTGTTGCCACTTTGGGCTGAGTAATTCCTGGGTGTTCTAGGCCCATGAGTGGCACCATTGGCCACCAGATGTCGGCAGCATACCCCCAAGTCATGACAACCAGAGAGATTTGCAGACATTGCCCAATTATACCCCAGTCCCTCCGTTGAGAACCACAAAGGGAGAAAAATGTGCCATAATTTGTTTCCCTTTTGGATATATAGGCTGTATATACTTTTTAGATAGACTAAATACCTATGTTTTGGATTCCTTGTTATACATATTGAGTGACAAAGGGGGCAGTCTGTTCCAGTGGGTGGAACATAGGGAGAACCAGCCAGTTACTAATCCAACATGTTACTTTTTGGGCTGATTACTGGGTGGGTATTACTTTTTTTTTTTTTTGCTTGCTTGAAAAATTCGTGTTTTTGTTCTTTGCTGCTTTTTCTTTTGTGATATTTGTCTTAGTGCAGAGTGGTTTTGAAATCTCTTGAAGCCTTTAGATATTTTGTGGAAAATCAAAACATTTTGATAATTTGACAGGAATCCTAGATTTTCACGTCCCTGTGGATAGCTTACTTAGAATACCAAGTGAGGCAAAATTAGGTAGACGAACGAGTACTTTTTTTATTTTCTCTTATAACATGTTCTAAGATTGAAATCTGTTATTTTGCGTAAACTAATGATGATTCTGGAACTTGGGTGTTAGCTGATTGGACAATTATTCTATAATCAGGACAGAAGATGGAGGAGGAAGGCACAGAAGATAACGGCCTGGAAGAAGACCCCAGAGACGGGCAGGTATGTGGGGTCAGAGTGGAGATGACAGCAACAGCTCTGCGTTCTGGTCCGCCTGGTCGTCTGTGCATCTCGTTGCTCTTCACAGGAGGACATGGAAGCCAGCCTGGACAACTTGCAGAGCATTGACATGATGGACATTAGCGTGCTAGACGAGACTGAAGGCGAGAATAGCAGTTCTCCAGATTTTGGGGAGGACGGCACCGACAGCATTCTCGATTCCTTGTGTGACAGTAAAGAATACGTGGCGGCACAACTGAGACAGCTTCCGGCTCCGCTCCCAGAGCATGCTGTAGGTAACTTGGACACCCGGCAGAATGTGCCAGCAGCCCTGAGGCACCACGGCGGTCACGTGCTGCTTCTGTGAGGGAGGCTGCAGCTAAATCACCATGAGCACATAATTCAGTGTCTAAACCCTGGTGGTAAATCATACGCATTTAAACTCCACGTGGGTCACGTGTCAACTAATGGACAGCTTTTTATACTCACCGAGAAGCGTCATGTGATGTTTGGTGGGGAGACACTTTCTAAGCATGCTATAAAGTCATAAAATAGAAGGCTAACCGTTAATAAAAGGTCTTTCCTTTTAAAAATAGTTTTGTTTTGTTTTTTTTTTTTTTGAGACAGAGTCTTACTCTTTTGCCCGGGCTAGAGTGCCGTGGCGTCAGCCTAGCTCACAGCAACCTCACACTCCTGGGCTCAAGCGATCCTCCTGCCTCAGCCTCTCGAGTAGCTGGGACTACAGGCATGCGCCACCATGCCGGGCTAATTTTTCTATATATTTTTAGTAGAGACGGGGTCTCGCTCTTGCTCAGGCTGGTTTTGAACTCCTGAGCTCAAACAATCCGCCCGCCTCGGCCTCCCAGAGAGCTAGGATTACAGGCGTGAGCCATTAAAAATAGTTTTAAAAAACAAAAATGGCTCATAATCATATCATGCAGATACTCCTGTTGATTGTGTTTCAGCGTGCTCTATTGCACAAGGTTAATTGTGTTAAAAGATATAAAGCAAGGTGAAGAAAAGTCCCCCTGCACCCAGGAACCCCTCTCCCCAGGGGATTCACTGTTCACATCCTGGTGTGTAAAGAAGGGCTCTGGAACTCAAGCGATCCCCCTGCCTTGGCTGGGATTACAGGCAGGAGCCACCATGCCACTCCAGGAGGGCTTTAATGTCTATAAACCTTTCCCAACTTCTCACTCCTAATATTTTGGTGTAGAGCTCTCTGGTGAGACTGTTCAAACATCTAGAACTGACAGTTCTAGGATAGGGTCACTGTCCTAGGACTGATTAGCATTTTAATCTGACTGCACATGCCCAGCTGTTTTAGCTGGTGGTTTTATTTACTTAATGTGTTACAGCTTTCAACTTTGGGGGTAAATGCCCTTGTAGGACTGAACTTTAAGACTTAGGGTCAAAAGTCACGAACTCCAAATTTACCACACCTTGGGCTAGGGTAGCATATTGGGCAACTGCAGGTATTGCTGTGAAGTGAAATCGGAGGAGTGCAGAGTTTGTCATTTCTAGTTCTGCTTTGGAAGTCCTGTGGTTGGGTATGTTGATCATCAGCACTTAGAAACTGCCTGGGAAGTGCATTCAGCCAATACAGGCAGAGCGAGCCTACCATCTGCAAGCCATCGTCCCAGACGCTGGTGTAGCAGTCTTAGAGCGTGCGTTCTGGCAGGGAGGGAGGTGCTACACTGCGTCGTCCAGCGGTAGAGTTGCATATGGTGGCAGGTGCTGTGAGGGAAATAGGCACAGATTGCGTAGAAGGTGAGGTGTAGGCCTCTGCGTTCACAGCTGTGGTCTCCACAAAGTAATGTTCATTTTGTTTTTCAGGTGGATGGAGAAGGATTCGAGAACGCTTTGGAAACTTCATCGTTGGACTTCAAAGTAACTCCAGTAAGTTGCCCTTGCATTCTGCATTGCTGGAAACTTTAAATGAGTGGTCGATTATTCGTTACAGAAAAGAGAGAGTGAGAGAGAGTGTTTGTGTGTGTGCTCCTCTGTGCATATAAAAATGATTAGTTGAGCATCGATACCGAGCTAGGTGCGGGAGATAAGAGGTTAGCAAAACAGATGCAGTCTCAGAGTGTGCAGTGTAGTGTTACAAAGCCACCAGGCACGTGACTGGAAGGGAAAAGAGGTGCCAGGAGGGAGCAGTTCAGGGGATTGGACTGCAGAAGCAACTAGAAGACTTGCCAGGGGATGTCCTATCTGAATCCAGACCTGACATACAGGTCTGCCATTAGCCGGGTGAGGGGGGAAAGGAGAATTGGGAGCAGAAGATGTGGGCAGTGGCCTGGGGGCAGGGTGGGAATAGCGGGGAGGCCAGGGGTGGAGCTGCGAAGCAGGGGGGCCTGCCCCATGGTCTGAGCCACAGGAAGGACTTGACCTCAGGTCCTGAGTGGAAAAGTTTTTTTCAGCAGGATGGAGAGACACAATTGTGTTAAAGATAAAGGGTTCTGGTTACAATAACAGTTTTATGTTGGGAGAAATGCCTTTTTCTTCAGTGTGGTGTGATGTGTAGTGGTGGTCTCCTGTGTGACCTCTGCTTTGACTGGGAGTCTTTGCCAGCTGCAGTGACCACTGGGGGGGATGGTGCAGGGGCCAGACTCCGAGGAAAGAATCGGACAGGCTTAGCATTGCCACTGCCGACACGCTGGTGCCAGAGAAACTGGCAGAGTAAGCTTGTCTTCATCAAGGTATTTGGATTGGAATATAATTTTTTGAAAGGAGAAAGTTATTTAGAAATAGGCATTTACTCACAGAAAGCTATTTTTGCTAGGGAAATGTATCTGCCCCAGTTTTTAAAGTGACTTGCGGATTTGCTTTTTCTTTTTTAAATAGGATGTTGAAGACCCTGTCTTGGAGCCAGGTACTGATAAGAGAAACGCGACAGTTATGGTTTGCAAGTTTTCATGCTACTATGATTTGAAAGCTGTATATATTTTAAGCTGTGTTATGGTCTTGTAAATGGCGCTAATGGTGGACAATCCAGATCGTACGAGGATCAGAGATTGGAAACCCATGCGTATCACCAGATCTGTGGGCGTGCCTTTCTGGCTTCTTGAGGTCAGATATATTTGGTGAGATATAGTGATTATTTTCACCTCTAACCACGTAGAGTGGCATTTAATTCCCCCTCCCCCCGAGATTCTTCCATGTGTTTCTACACATGATCACAGATCTTGTGATATTTTGCTGCAGTCTTTTTGATTAATGCAGTTAAAGCAGGATAAAACTGTTGTCAGGGCACTTAGAACCTGAAAAGTGACTGGATTCCACAAGAGCAAACAGAGTTTCTTCATGAAAATTTTCAACATGTTATTCCCCTTCTGGACTGCGTTTATCTCCCACCGCCGGAAGAGTTTCTGGTTTTCATATTGGACTGTTCTGTTAAAAGAAATTCTGTTAAAAGAAATTCAAAGAAATTTGGAAATTGAGCTGTCATTGAATGGTGATTGCATTCGGTTCAGCACCTTGGACATTGGAAAATCAGTCAGAAGACCCAGACTTGAACAAAAACTCGAAGAAGACTGTCGAGAAGCAGACACATGGTTGTAGGTGTTTAAATCTGTGGGGGCCTTTTCTCTTCCATGTAGCGTAGAGGCTAACGTAGCAGTCGGTCGGAGCGCAGGTAGTGTAACCAGTGTAACTTTGCACACCCGCGGGTTTTCCAATCTCTGTGTAGCTAGCAGTTCTCTTCGTGTTAGTGTGGCAGCCGTGCCAGTTCCGCATTTGTGATTGCTTTATTTCCCTGGTAATTAAACCTTGTGCCATTCTATTCCTGTTAAATCCGTAGAAAATGAGAAAATACTCGACATTTTGGGGGAAACTTGTAAATCTGAGCCAGTAAAAGAAGAAGGTTCCGAGCTGGAGCAGCCATTTGCACAGGATACAAGTAGCGAGAGGCCAGACAGAGAGCTCGCGGAGGAAGAGGACCTTTTTGACAGCGCCCATCCGGAGGAGGGTGATTTAGATTTGCCCAGCGAGTCAACACACGCTCAGTCGTGCAAGGCAGACAGCCTGTTAGCGGTAGTGAAAAGGGAGCCCGTGGAGCAGCCAGACGATGGCGAGAGGACTGACTGTGAGCCTGTAGGGCTAGAGCCGGCAGTTGAGCAGAGTAGTGCAGCCTCCGAGCACGCGGAGGCCTGTAGCCACGAGGTCGCAGAAGCGCCCACAGAAGCCCCAAGTCCAGAAGGCAGAGATAGCAAAGAAGACGAGAAGAAGTTTGATTTTGAAGCTTGTAATGAAGTCCCTCCGGCTCCTAAAGAGTCCTCAACCAGTGAGGGCGCTGATCAGAAAATGAGGTTTGTTTTTTCTCAGTTTTAGACCAGACGCTATCTCCTTTCCATTGGTCATTTAATGACACACATAAGCTGTTTTTCTGCAATTGGCCAGCCAGACTGATGAAATTGTAGTTTTGCTTCTAAAGAATGTCTTATTTCTCTTTGTGTATTTTTAATGGTTGATTCAGTTTCTTTTCTTGTTCTCAACCTACCATGGTTGTGTTCTTAAATTGTTAGTTATCTTCAGCTAAATCGAATTGCCTTTTACGAATCTGACATTGTATTTTTGGGGTCAGATTTTTCAATATAAACTTGCAAAGGTTGTCTGTTAAGATTTTATTTCAGACTAATTTTCTGGTAGGTATTCAGTTTTAGCACATACCATACTTTTAATTTTGTTCTCTTTCATTTTTTTCCTGTATGAGTAACATTAACTTTTGTCTCTAGCTCTTTTAAGGAAGAAAAAGATATAAAGCCAGTCATTAAAGATGAAAAAGGTACGAATTAACTTGGGAGGCAGGGCGCCATGTGTGGATCCCTTATTTTGGGAGGAGGGGCCTGCAGATCCCCTCACTTTGGATCCAGTGATTTAATTGTTTTATTGCGGGTTGCTGGAATTAACCACCTGGTGGTTTCTTGAGAGACAAGTTTTAAGTGTTTGTGAGTGTCTGCGTTTCATGTTTCTACAGTGGTTGTCATTTATGGGGTAGTATAAAGCCCATTACAAGAAAGGAATAATTGTGTCCGTTGGAGAAGAGTAAGAATTTTTAGAGCCTGTTGTGTCGTTGCAGAACGGATCATCAAAAGACACTTCAGTTTATAACTGATGTGGACATGATTATTCCTTGGGTAAAGAAACTCCGGTTTTGCTGTTGGAATTTTCAGTCTTCTGTCCTGTGTTTTGGTGCGAGTGTTTATGTGTGAATTGAATTCTTGAATCAGAACAGTAGGGGCTGGATGTAGTTAGGACTTTAGAAGAGGGCTCCAGCCTTAAGAATGGAGGTGCTTCCCATTACACATTGAGTTAAAGTATAATTCTCATCTCACCGCAGGTCGAGGCAGCAGCAGTTCTGGAAGGAACCTGTGGGTCAGCGGGCTATCCTCCACCACTCGGGCGACCGATCTGAAGAACCTTTTCAGCAAACATGGAAAGGTATGCCTGCCCTTGCATCTTTCTTGCCAGGCGGCCTCAATATGGGTTAAAAAAGAAACTCCAGAATTTACTTCTTGTTGTTAATTTTATTGGTTCTCCTTTCTGGTTTTTTCATATATATATAGTTGTCCAGCTAATTTCTTTCTATTTTTTTTTAGTAGAGGCGGGGTCTTGCTCTTGCTCAGGCTGGTCTGGAGCTCCTGAGATCAAACGATCCGCCCGCCCCGGCCTCCCATAGTGCTAGGATTACAGGCGTGAGCCACCGCGCCGGCCGGGTTTTTTTTTTTTTTTTTTTTTTTTCTTTTAACAAACCTGAGAAACCCCTCTCACCTTTGTGTCATGTGCCTTGTTTCCTGGTTCACAGTAATCAGGATATCAAGTGGAACAGATGAGTTATATTATAACCCTGCTCAGAAAATGTGTATAAATAGCTACTATGTAAACGTTGCTGTTGTTGTTTCTAACTTTTCTTAACAAAACTGATCATCTTTTGTCTTACTCAAAGTTTAAAGCTAGCATACTGAATTTTCCCTTTAAGAATTAGTGAATAATTGACTTATACATCTTCTAGTATTTGAAATGTATTGTGTGGTAACTAGAACATGACATTGGTTTAAAAAACAAGTCGCCAATTTGGTGCTTATGGAGGCAGGACAAAAATATTGCAATTCACAAGCCTCCCAAAGGAACTTGAAGGATGATTTAAGGGGATACCATTGTCTTGGAATCAATTAACGAAAGTCTCATGATAAGCAGTTAGAACTGCCCTGGTGTTCTGGGTGCCTGTGCGAGTGGCCCCCCTCAAGGGAGAAAGGCTCAGTACCTCTTAGCATCTGGAAGGTACAGGGATTCCAGGCAGAGCTTCAGAGCCTGTCTGATGCACCTTATCCTGGCTGCAGAAGTCGTTCCTTTGTCTAGGTCTGTGTCACCTGATCAGGTGTCGGTTAATGGTTCAGTGACTTCAGACGGGCCCCAGAAAACACATTCATTTCCTTTTTCAACAATATCTTTAAGAAGGGCTTAGAAAACTTAGAGCCATATGTAACCTATTTATTTGGTTATTTTGTTGATGTTCTCCTTGACTGAGACAGTGATGGTAAAGCAGAAGCGGACACATGTATGGTCACTGTTGTCATCGGTGTTTTAGTTGTCTGGTGGAAAAAGCAACATTTAAGGAATAATATGTTGGCTGAGTACAGTGGCTCAGGCCTGTAGTACCAGCACTTTGGGAGGCTGAGGCGGGAGGATCGCTTGAGCCCCCAGGAGTTTGACGTTGCTGTGAGCTGGGCTGAGGCCATGGCACTGTATCCCAGGCAATAGAGCAAGACTTTGTCTTAAGAAGAAAAAAAAAAAAGCTACTGTCCTCCTCTCTGTTTTCTCTTCATCCTGTTTATTCATTGATCCCTTTTTCTTATTAATCTGCCGTCTTGTGGACCGAATCTTTATCATTTGTGGCTGCTTAGCGATACCTCTGTTGTGTTGTTCTTCCGTGGTTGCTTTTTAGGATTTGCAGTGCGCATCTCAGCTTACTGTGTATCTCCACACGATGTCATCCTGGTTCGAGTGCAGTACCAGAACTTCCCAAGAGTTCACTTCCACTTCCCTCTCCCAATCTTTGTGATATTACTGTCATATATTTTCCTTCTATTTAATAACCCACCCAATACATTATTGGCTTTGTTTTTTTCTGATTTGGCTTTTTTGCTTTGGACAGGTAACTTTTAGAGAGATTTCTAAATAACAAGAGGAAGACAAGGTCACCGTGCCATGTGCTCTTCATGCTTTTGGTTGTGCCTCCAAGTTCCCACTGGATGCTAGTTATTCTCATATTTCTATTCTCTTGAGCTTTTTTTCTGGATGCAGCTAATGTATTTGACAGAGTTTGAACCTTCTGAGGCTTACTTTTATGCTTTAGAAGTCAGAAACAGAATAGTATTAATTCAGGCTAATTTTGTCCACACTACTGGGCCAGTACCTTTCAAGTACTGTGTCTGGTACCCTGTCAATTAGCAACTTTTCCACTCTGGCTATAGGGAAAAGCAACTTGTTTGCAGTGAGTCCTGAGTGAACCCCTGGCATTGTTTCCTTTGCCCCTCATGGGTGGTTCTCTCTCAGCCTCTGGTTTCCTCACACACATGCACTGGGCAGGAGACACCCTGGTCAGATCTCTCAAGCTCTCTGATTTCTCTCTGTCTTGGTCTCCTGACCTCAGCTGTGTCTCCTCAGCTCAGGGATACTGCCCACCTCAGTTACTTGTCCTGACCTGTGCCTGGCACCTGCAGGCCATGAGCAGGGGCAGGGCAGTGACACAGCTCTCTCAGGCAGTGTGATGTCCAGTCTCTGAAAACCATTGTTGCCTACATTTCATCCGGCCTTTTAGTTGTTTGAAGCACAAAGGCAATGCTTGGGTTTCCGTCTTGGCGGGAAGTGAAGTCCCCTCCCTGTGGGAACGTGCTTGACAGTCCTCATCTGTGTCAGAGCTGTTCTCAGCCTGAGCCAGCACAGGCAGGTGCACTTGTGAGTAGGCAACCCCTCGCCTAGCCTTGGCTCCAGCGGAAGTGGAGAAAATGATCCAAACGGAGGACTTGTCATTATCATGAGTCGTGAGTGAGGTTAACAGTCTTTTAACTTTGCCTATTTGTTTCTGCACTATGACGACTGATCTTGTATCAAAAGCAATTGTGTTTTGATAGGTCAGCAGTAATTAGAACTAATTCAATAATAAATTTATGAAAAACTAACAATTTGAGGAAAAGAACAAACGGTGGAAATGATTCTGCTTATCAGTTACTTGCTAAGAATTGTAGTAAGTTGTGTGGTTATTTGTGAGAGAGATTAAGCAGATCCTTTTTATGAAGGTTGTCGGGGCCAAGGTGGTAACCAACGCCCGCAGTCCTGGGGCTCGGTGCTACGGGTTTGTCACCATGTCCACCTCTGACGAGGCTACCAAGTGCATCAGCCACCTGCACAGAACGGAGCTGCATGGAAGAATGATCTCCGTAGAGAAGGTGAGGCACCTGTTGCCTATTGTGGCTCCAAATGAAGTGTACAAGGGAGGAGACCCAGTCCACCAACCATTTCTATCTGTATCATATTTTAGGCCAAAAATGAGCCTGCTGGGAAAAAGCTATCCG